>NC_088683.1:212238308-212541338 GCF_028017835.1 Emys orbicularis
AGGATGGGCGAGTGGTTAAGGCAGTAGTCTGGGACTCTGGAGACGGGAATTCAAGTTTCTGCCCTGTGACTGTGGGCTAGTCACTTAGGCTCTGTGTGCCTCAGTTCCCCATCTTACAGATGGAGATACTAACACTTCCTTACCTCACAAGGGATTTGTGAGGATAAATACATTACAGTTTGTGCCATGCTCAGATAATATGACAATGGGGCCATCAAAGTGCTTAAAATAGAATCCATGCTCCTCCTCCATATTGCAGAACTCACCAATCTTGTGGGCTGCTATGGCAAATGAAATCTTGGTAACCCAAGAGCTGATGTTGACGGACACAAGGGCTCCATGCAGGTGGCCTTATTTTCCTGTGGATGCCCTGATAATCCTCAGGTTCTGAAGAGATAATCCACTGTTTGGTCTGTGGGGGAAGAATGTGTGCATGTTGATCCCTCTTCAAATTATTTGTCAAAATGTCCCTGTAGGAAGATATTTTTGTTTGCTTCCCCCAGGAACCCATTTCCATGGGATTTTCTGCAGAAAGAGGTAAATGAACCTGAAGAGAGATTTTTTAAAAATGATCCATTTACTCCTTCATAGACAGTGGTAGTACTGGAGACTTAGTATGCTGCAGAGTTGTTATGCTTAGTTTGAGGGAGAAGGAAAGTCATGACTGACCTGTTGTATGCAGCTTTAACAATCTAAGGAACAACAATAGGCTTTTCTCAATGCACAGAAACTATATGGAAATGCTGTAAGTATCATTTAGAAAGTACTGGAGGTTCAACTTATCCTGTGTTTTGCAATACAATTCTCATAGAAATACTAAGGTTTAAAATTGAAAGAGTTTTACAATCCTAATGAAATGTATACTGGCTCTGGATAGAGTTGGGTCTGAGCTCTAAAATTTGGATCCACTTTAGAACACCCCAAATTTCAGCTTGGCTCTGGGGCTTCTTTTTATCTTAGGCTACGTCCTCACTACGGTGTGTGTGTGTGTGTGTGTCAATTTAAGATACGCAAATTCAGCTACGCGAATAGCGTAGCTGAATTCGACATATCGGAGCCGACTTACCCCGCTGTGAGGATGGCGGCAAATCGACCTCCGCGGCTCCCCCGTCGACGGCGCTTACTCCTACCTCCGCTGGTGGAGTACAAGCGTCAATTCGGGGATCAAATGTCACGTCCTGACGAGACGCGATAATTCGATCCCCGAGAGATCGATTTCTACCCGCCGATTCAGGCAGGTAGTGTAGACGTAGCTTCAGAATACAGAGTGGGGGGCAGTGGAAAAATTTGGATCAGATCTGAGTTTGGATTCTGCACTTGGACAAAGTCTGAGCCTATCTCCGTGCTTTGAACAACTGACAAAAGATCACAGCTTTTGTTGTCTCACTTATCAGTCTTCTTTGTCTTATTTTAAGGAAGCTGGGAGGAGGATGTTGGTGGGGAAGTTCTATTATTTAAAACTCTGTTCCAGGATGTTCAGCAGGTACACAAACAACAACAACAAAAAGGACTGAAATAAGCTTGGATTTTATATGAAATAATTGTTATGATTGAAGATGCTTCAGTAAAACAGTCACTTGAATGCAAATTACTGTCTGATGGAGAAACAATTTCCATAGCTTGAACTCACAGTATAAAAGCCCTTAGAAGACAATCTCATCCCAGTATCTTCAAGTGGATGCATTTTGATATCAGGTTGCCATAGTAACTTCTGAAGGCTTGCTGCTTTTGCCTTGTTTAACCTGTTCTAAGCACAACTGTATCCTCAGTCTGAGGCTTCAGATAAGACCTGTCCTCTTTGCTTCTTTATTGTTTGTATTAATTTTCTAGGTATTGATTCTCATGGAGGAATCAGAGTTAAGGCTACTGCACTGCCATGACAGCACTCAGTATGTCTTTTTCATTATGTGAATTGGATGTAGATATAACTCTCTCTTTTCTTTTGAAGTAAGCAAGTCTGTAATGGAAGCTGTACTAAATTATTGTCCTCTGAACTGGTGACAAAAGATAGCTGGTGCTTTTTTTCTTTCTTAGGTGAAATTTTCACTGTTCCTTACATAGCAATCAGTGTGTGTAGAAATCTCTCTGGAAAAAATACCATTTTGATAAAAAATATCCTGCAGAAGAAATCTGAATGATAAGGGCAGTAATCATATTTTTAGACACATTCCTTTATGTTGATCTGTTTGTCTAAACTCTAAAATCTTAGGCAAAGTTAAAGGGATTGCATTCTGTTTGCAATCCAAGAAAAAATGACAGGTAAACCAGCAGCTGTGCTGAAATGTGTACAGTTCTGAACACCTGACAAGATTTCATACCACGGAAGAGATTTTTTCCTGGACTTTGCTTTATGGAGTCAATACTTGCTTATTCTTTTCATAGGAGTTTAAAAAATAACCTCTGAGTCCACACAAAAGGTATAATTCTGAATTTGGTCCAGAAACAGGGTTACCATTTGTATGCTTTTCCCATTGCAACTCTTACTAAATTTTTAAACAGCTTTCTCCCATCCCCCGCAAAATGTAGCTAACAAAATGGTGCCAGTCATCACTATGTTAATTTATTTCTAAGTTATATCATTGTCCCCAACCCTTTGGCTATAAATGTATCATTTAGGTTCTAAGTTTTCTGGGCAAGGAATTGTCTCTTCATTCAGCATTATCATTATTAATAAAATCTGGGTAATTATATTTATCTTCTTTTGTAAAGTGCTTTGAAATCTAATAATGAAAAGTAATATATAAGATCTAGGTATAATTATTATTTATTACAGTGGCATCTAGAGGCCCCCATCATGGATTTGGGTCGTGTTGTGCTAAGTGCTGTACAAACACAGGACAAAAAGATGATTCCTGCCCCAAATTGCTTAGAATCTATGTATGAGATGAGAGACAACAGGGTGGATACAACAAGTAGATGGGGAGAGAGCAGAAGGCAACAACAGACAATACTGACAGTACATCAGCATGATAAGCGGATTAAGCCCCATTCCTAATTGGAGCTTTTGGGTGCTATTGTAATATAAATGATTAATAATATCATTGACTCTTGCTTTGGCAGATTTAATAATGGTCTGTTATGATGGACACTGTATTTTTCAGCACTCCAATCTGTTTCCAGAGGATCTTTAGACAGTAAAACAATCTCTGAATGGAAAGTGTTTGACGCTCTGGCAAGCATTTGAACATACTGAATATTTTTACTCTCAAAATATGCTGTTCCTGCCTTATAGTCTGCTCCTTTTATGGGAAAGGTCAGGTTTAACTGCATTTGGCAGACTCTCATTTGCTCTGTTATGGGGTATGAAGAGCCCATTGTATCAGGGTTATTTGAAAGCTTGCTGTACTTATTGGTATGCTGAAGTGAAAAGTTGAGGTAACCTTCAGAATGGGGTGGGCAAAATTTTTGGCCCGAGGGCCATATCTGGGTATGGAAATTGTATGGCGGGCCATGAATGCTCATGAAATTGGGGGTTGGGATGCGGGAGGGGGTGAGGGCTTTGTGGTGGGTCCAGAAATGAGGAGTTCAGTGTGCGGGAAGGGGCTTTGGGTTGGGGCACAGGGTTGGGGTGAGAGGGGGAGTGAGGGTTCCAGCTCGGGGTGCAGGCTCTGGGGATGAGGGTTTGGGGTGCAGGCTCTGGGGATGAGGGTTTGGGGTGCAGGAGGATGCTCTGGGCTGGGACCAAGGGGTTTGGAGGGCAGGAGGGGGATCAGGGCTGGGGAAGGGGGTTGGGGCATGGGAGGGGGTCGGGATGCAGGCTCCGGGCAGGGCAGAAGCAGCGGCATGTCCCCCCTCCGGCTCCTACATGGAGGCGCAGCCAAGCAAATCTGCATGCTGCCCCGTCCACAGATGCTGCCCCTGCAGCTCCCATTGGCTGTGGTTCCCAGCCAATGGGAGCTGCGGGGGGGGTACTTGGGGCAGGGGCAGTGTGCAGAGCCCCTTGGCTGCCTCTACATGTAGGAGCCGGAGGTGGGACATGCTGCTGCTTCCAGGAGCTGCACTGAGCCATGGTACGCACGGAGCGGGGCAAGCCCCAGA
The DNA here is from genome assembly GCF_028017835.1 of Emys orbicularis. Taxonomy (NCBI): domain Eukaryota; kingdom Metazoa; phylum Chordata; order Testudines; family Emydidae; genus Emys; species Emys orbicularis. The sequence continues at coordinate 212,242,347 of NC_088683.1, forward strand.
CCCTGCTCCCCGGCGGGTGCTCAAGGGCCGGACTAAAATGTCTGAAGGGCCAGATGCAGCCCCTAGGCCGTAGTTCACCCACCCCTGCTTCAGAAGCTACTCCACTGTGGCTGGAAGTAAACACTGTTGTGTAAAGATAATTCCGAGATCTTCTATCACACTTTTCATCAGTAGGTCTCAAAGTGCTTTACAAAGGAGCTCAGTATTATTATTGCCATTTTACAGATGAGGAAACTGAGTCACAAAGGGGAAGTGACTTGCCCAAGGTTACACCACAGACCAATGGCTGAGCTGCGAGTAGGACCCAGGTCTCTAGAGTTCCAGTAACACTCTTTTGATGTTACTGTGTAAAGGTATTCACTGTTGAAACCCTGGAGATAGGTTAACCACATGTGCTGGTTCTCAGTCAGGCCTGCTGGGGAATTCACAATGAGTTGCAGAGGGACTGCAAGCCTAAACCCCTGGTCTGGAGGGAGAGAGATGCAGGTCTCCACCTGAGAGAAGTGATGGCTTGGACCCTGAAACTTTAAATGGGTGCCCTCAAGAAATACCAGATGGGTGGGAGTCAAAGGTGCAGTTAACCCTGAAAGCTGTAATGGCACCTATGGGAAATTACGAGCTGATAATGAGAGAGAATGAATTGTCATCAGCTCCAGCTACCAACATCACCTATACTTAAAGTTGCCTGACACTTCTTATTGGCAGGGGAGTTACCCTGTTAGGGATGTGCCTTTTGCTGCCTCCATGAAAATTTACCCATATATGACCAAGTTACGAGCCTCTGAAAAATCTGTTTTTACGTGGTGAGCAGAGACTTGTTAAAGTTTGGCAACTAAATTCTCTGAAGATTCTGTTTGCGCTGAGCATGCTTCTCCCTCCCTCACAGCTACTCCTGTATGCCAGCCGGACTGTGCATATGCCATTGCCACAGAGAGACTGGGCATGCTGCAACCCAGGGCTGCAGAGACTGAATCTGGCTTTCCCTGCAGTTTCTCTTCCTGGCTGCAGGGCACCAAATCTGAGTACAAGGAGACCGTCTCTCCTGTGCTCTCAATGCTGTCCCTGCTGGTGTCCAGGCAGGAAGGAAGAGAATGAAGTGGTTGTATATAATGCAGAGAGGCAAGGAATGGAACCATGTTCTCTTGGTTACTCACCCTCCATTTCCCTTCTACTATTTGCCACACTCACTAGTTCTGTTTAGTTTTTAGTTAAAGTATAAGCTCTTAAGGGCAGGGAACCTGCCTTCTAACTTCTTCTAAACATGAATAGACTCTAAAATGCTTTAGCTTGGAAAGGAGGCAGCTTAGAGCAGGCTTGTCCGAATCATTCAAAATGAGGACAGGCCTAATATAAACTTGATTCCGTCCATTTTACCTGGCGGGTTTTAAAGAAAAGACAACACTTGCAGAAATTAGAGAACAGAATTAGAAAATAAAATACTTTCCCCCCCCGCAGAGAACTGCATGTGTATGTGTGTTCTGTGTACAACAATATGACTGTTTCTCTCATTGTTACCCAGCTAGGGCTGCCTTACAGAAGGGCTAAACTCACTCTGCCCCAGTTGACGCCACTGGGAGCTGAAGGTGCTTGACACATGTGAAAATGTGACCAATATCTTGTTTTATATTTACCTTTAGTTGCCTTTGGGGATTCTTTTCCCCCCTTACAAGCTCTTTATAGTCAAAATTCATGACGCCTCTGACTAAATGTCTGGGGGTGCTGACTACTGACTGTCTAGAAGCCACGCAGGCTACAGAATCCACTGTGTGGAGTTGTTCAGTGTTGTTTCTCATTTGTCCTTTAGGTCTGTCGGCAGCCAAGTTGCTGACTGAGTCAGGGCTGAGTGTTGTGGTGTTGGAAGCCCGTGACAGAGTTGGAGGAAGAACTTTCACTGAAAGGGTAATTATCCCCACAAAGGGCTGGTCTACACTAACCCCCCCACTTCGGACTAAGGTACGCAAATTCAGCTACGTTAATAACGTAGCTGAATTCGAAGTACCTTAGTCCGAAGTTACCGCGGTCCAGACGCGGCAGGAAGGCTCCCCCGTCGATGCTGCGTACTCCGCTCGCCGAGCTGGAGTACCAGCGTCGAAGGCGAGCACTTCCGGGATCGATCAGGGATCGATTTATCGCGTCTTAACCAGACGCGATAAATCGAACTCAGAAAATCGATTGCTTACATCCGGACCCGGATGTAAGTGAAGACGTACCCAAATAGTATCTAAATTATTGCACTTATTTTTTGAGCAGAGCCTCCCGCATACTGAAGAACCCCTCATGAGGGTAGAATTCCAGGGCGGTGGCACGTAGGGAAGTCCTTGACGGTGTTGAACTGGGGCAAGAAAAAGTGTGGAGTGTCTGTGGCGACACAGAATTTTCCAGGATATTTGCAGGTTCTGGGGTTATCACACCTCCCCTCCCACCTGTTCCACATGGAAGGAAAAGATGATTATATATGTAGCAAAAACTGCCCTTGGAGAGATGCTCTGGAGAAATGTCTCTAAAGAGAACCAATGCAGAGTTTTCACCTCTGTGGCTTCCTCTTGCAGGTTTTCTCCGGGGCAGGGGTGGGGGTTGGGGAATCTGGCCTCAAATACTCAATTAACATAAATAGTTTCTCTGGATTACATTGTTTATCTCATGATTGATTGCAAAGGGCTTATCTTTCTTCTTTTGTCTTTTGGGAAACCAGAATAAGCAAGTCCAGTATGTGGACCTTGGAGGAGCATATGTGGGGCCGACACAAAATCGTATCCTGCGGTTGTCTAAGGAGCTAGGAATAGAGACGTATAAAGTGAATGAAGTAGAACATCTTATTCACCATGTCAAGGTAAGGTAGAATGCATCTCTAAAACACAGCGATGTAGATGAGTGTAGATTGTTGTTAGTTGCTTTTTTTAATTTCTGTGGGGATGTCACCAGTTTAGAAGTACTATCTCCTATATTGCCTTTTAAAAAAAATTGGTAGCAAAGTACCATAAAAATGTCCTGCTAATTAATCCATTTATGAAGTTTTAATGTAACAATTTGTGCTTACATATTGTGCCTTCAATTAAAAGATAAATGCATCAAACTCTAAGGTCAATGTTTCTGACAGTGATCACTGACTCTAGGTGACTCTTTTTTTGGTGCACTGCTCGGGCTGCCTGGGGCCTGACTTTCAGAAGTGCTGGAGACTCACAACTGCAGCTGAAGTTAGCAGAAGCTGTGGATGCTCAGCACGCTTGAAAATCAGGCCCAAGGTGTCTCCAGTTGGGCACGGCTAAGGCAGTGGCTACTTTTGAAAATTTTGGACTAAGAATTAAACTTTACAAGTCAAATATTAGGCCAGTTTTACTGACGGGGGAACTAAAATACAGAGTAAGTAATGCTCTGATTTCACGAGGTGCCGAGTGCCCTGGGACTTGAGGGTGCTCAGAAGCTTGTGCAAACACATCCCAAATGACTTGTCCAGGATCTGAAACAAGACATCTGTGTGGCAGATCGGGTAAAAGCCCAGATTTTCTGAGTCCTTGTTCTATGCTCTGACCCAAAAGAGCATCCTTCCACCTGTTAAACATGGAACAATGGTGCATCTTCCCAGAGGAGAGACTTTCCAAGTTTTGCAGCTGCTTCTGTGGAAATGAGCTTCAAATTTAATGTTACACACATGAGTAAAACACTATGAAAAGCTATTGTTATATGGTCTTGTGACAGGTGAAACGTTTCAGCCAGTCAAGTTTCAGGATTTCTGATGCTTAATCAAAGTTTAAACAAAAATTCAAGGGACTTAAACAGCAACTGCAACAAAAGATCTGCACTCTCATAGATTTTTCTCAACTGTTTTTCCTGCTTGATTCTTATGAAAAATAAGCCTCTTTTCAAAGCCAATGATGCAGCTTTTTATGCTGGCATTGAACAGTTGTTACTACTGAACTAGCATACATGAGACCATAGAACAGAATGTACATAATGTATCTTTTATATTATAATAAGAATAAAATTGATGAGATATCAAATGCTGTCATGGGTTAAATATTTCTTTCTTTAAAAGTAAATGTTTTGATTTCACCCATGATTATTTTTTCCATTCACCTCTATATTTATCCAACAATGGGAGAATATTGTTATAATATTATTGTCACAGATCCACAGGGCAGGATCTGCCTCTGGTCTTTAAACAGTTTTTCTGGAAGTCTCTCTCTTGGTGATAAGCCCTGGGCTTCCACTTTTCTCAAGGAAGGGCCGTGATTCTGCTACTTTGAGATTGGGTTTGTGGCTTCAGCACCGCTGTGTCTCACTGTGGCTTTTTCAGCAGATCCAAAGTAGCTTGGAACCCCATGGGAGACTTTTCTTCTTGGGAGGTATGCAACCAGCAGATGTTTTCAGTGACATAGGACAACCTTTTCAAAACAAGCCATTATTAATTAGAAAACAGGAGTACTGTATTTAGGCACGCTGGGTCAAGAAAGTAAATCAAAGCCAAAATGTATAACTCTCGCCTGACTTGATCGTTGATCCTTGTTTAGTTAGGAGGGTCCCTCTTTGCCCTTGCAGCTAACCTCTCTCTGTCTCTGTGATTGCCAACCTGTCATCTTTTCACTGACACCCTGGGAAGTCCCTTGCAGCTCACCCAGACCCCCTCCTTTTTCTAAGGTCTTTGAGGTTTTCTAATGTTGTATTGTTCCCTTTGATTTCTCTGTTCTCAGCCTTGGCATAACAGCTGTGTTTCCGGGTTTGGCAGAGGAGTTGCTTCTTCAAAGCTTTGAACCTGGCTGTTGTGCTTGAATTTTTGCTTGGATGTTCCTTATTTAGACCATTGTTTTACATCTTCTGCTCAGTTTCTCTAACAACTCCTCTTGATCTAACTCCATAGTAAGTAACCCATCATAAACACACACAGGCATGCATCATACTAATAAAAATAATACCGTTTGTCACAGTGTATCATAAATAGAAACCTTAATTACAATTAAATAGTTAGGCTGGATCCTTTATGTGAGACAGAAAGCACATGCACTGGCCAGGAGCTTCTCTGGTGCAGCTAAATCTATTTCATAATCTTGGCTTCCTGCAACTGGATTTCTTGGTTCTTATTTATACAGTGCCTAAGTATACTCCTTTCAGATCTCTTGTCTTTTACCATACAACCTCCCAAAGCTTTTCCCCACATTATTCCAGAAGCAATGCAAGCATTGGAGGCCAGTCTAGTTGGTGACAAATGGAGAATATACTTGTCTGCACCCTGGAATCTAGGTGATGATATTAAAATTTTTGACTGAAGTTCTATCCTGTAAGCTGAACTCCAAAAGTTCACAGTGTCCAAAAGTCTGTCAGCTCTAAGTGGGTTCAGATCCAAATACTAACCCAAACTTTGTAGTGAAGGCCAAATCTACTCAAATTCTGGAAGATGTGTCCCTTGGGAAATGGAAGGTATCTATTTTTTTCGATTCCCTTTCCAGTATTCTAGCAAGGGTCCCTGTGCATCTTTTAAAATCAGCTACTGCTTTTACATATACCCAAGAGCAAAATCAAGCCTTTTAAAGTCAATTTAATTCATTTCAGAGGCTTTTTAAATTCGAATAATGTATGAGTCTTCCTTTGTACTACAAAACGAAAAGACTGAGTCTTGTTTATCTCCGAGTGAGTCCCTCCTCATTAGGCTTTGTCATCTAGATTGACTTCTGTGTTTATTTTTCTTTAATCTTTTTTAAGTGCCCAGATCTACTGCAGGATTCTTTTTCCTTCTTGCCTTTGCATTGCTTATGATACCTTCAGAGAAGTTTGAAAATAATAGTTCTTGCCCTGCATATTTTGTTTTGGTGAAAAGTGACCTCTCTCTTTGCTAGTCTTCTAAAGGAGATTATATCAACATATTTGTTTTCCTTGCTGTTGTGTCAGCCTTACTGAGAAAAATATTCACAGCTCTGGGACTAGTGTTTGTTAGTTTAACTGCTGCAAAAAGCCAGCAAAAGCAATGTGTACTTGTAGGCCAAAATTTTCAAACATGCATGCCTAATACATGCATGCCTAATACATGCTTTTTATTTAGCTGTTTAAATAACTGGATTTTCAATGGTTCTAAGCACATGCAGATCCCATTGACTTGAGCTGTGGGAGTTAAGCACTTCTTAAAATCAACCCATTTTTATTTAGGAGCCTAAATATGGATTTAAGAAAATTTTGTCCAGAGGTTTTATTTGCCTTACCAAAATGTTGGCTGTTGTGTTCTACAGGTGGTCAAATGTTGGATTTTTAAAAAAAACAGAAAAAATAGTTATAATCTAGATAATATTTGCCACCTGATTACATCACTGTTAATTTATATCAAATATGGGACCTAAACCATTTAAGTGTCCCTTTAAAGTAATGTAATTAAATATGGGTGTGGGTTTACCATTTGTCAGGATCAAATTATCAACAGATCTGCCTATTTATTTAACTACACCTCTAGCCCGATATAACGTTGTCCTCGGGAGCCAGAAAATCTTACTGCGTTATAGGTGAAACTGCATTATATTGAACTTGCTTTGATCCACTGGAGTGCGCAGCCCCGCCCCCCGGAGCACTGCTTTACCGCGTTATATTCGAATTTGTGTTATATCGGCTTGCGTTATATTGGGGTAGAGGTGTATTATTGTATCTCAAACTTGGTCTAATCCCATTATCGATGCCCATATGATCATGAAGATTTGGTGTTTAAAACACAGTTCTGCAATATCTTGTACAAAACAGAAATTGATTTGTTAAGTGTAATGACTGGAATTAGGAGGCTTTGCTACATAAAATCCGTGTATAGAAGCATTTTATGTGTTTGAAAGTAATGATCCTCCAACTTTGAATTTAAGAATGTGCTTCTTTCATATAGAAAGAGAACAGTCTACCCTTGCATCAATGCATCTCACAGCAGCTGCACTTGCTCATGTCTGTGGCCTTGTCTTTCCCATTCTCACCTGCAGAGAATTTCCTGATGTACTCACCAGCATCACAATATTCCATTTACACCCATGTTTCAGCAGCCTGACGGAGCTCACTTCTCTAAGTCCATCCATGAGACTGGGGTGGACTCACTAGTGCTATTTTTATGGTACATTTCTTCGTTATATTTCACACTCATGTTCCTTACCGCAATCAGAACTTTTCATAATATCATGTTTCTCATGTTGCCCCACACCTGGATGTCATCAATATAAGTGGAACAACACATCTATTCCTTTTAAACTTCCTACTGTCTTATTCTGGTGCACTGAAAATACCAAGCAGTAACCACTGAAAATGGTATCTGTCTATCTGTTCTGAAATATACTGTACCTGGAATCTTCCTCATGCAGTGACAATTGCCAAAATCCCACTGGATGTTTCCAAAACACTAAAGGCTGGACTGGCCATGTCCTATACAAGTTCATGGAAGGCCATCAATGCAACAAGGAGCATCCCCATCACAGGGTTGGGGCAGATTCTTGACAGCAAGTACAGTAAGACTGAGCCAGCAGTAACACTGGTGTGCACAGCCTGGGAACTCCTAGGAGGAATTCCAGGTGAGCCAAATTGTCTGGCATGTCACTGAAATCACTTTCTGTTGATAGATGGTAAATATTTACTCTCGTCTACATAAAACCTTTCACTGAAACCACCAATCTGCATTAATGAGAATGCTCATCTGTATCTGTGTAGAAAATCTTTGCAGTCCTCCTGGGTGTGATTCATTTTTGATATTACCGTGGAACTGACGGTGTTATTAAAATGCAGTTTGCTGTGGTCTTGTTTATGAATTATAGATGTGATACCACTGTTGTACTGGGATTTAATTGGCAATGGGATAAGTGATTATTGTATCTCTAGGTACATAGTTCAGTGGTGTTTGTGTAGTTCTGTGGTATCAGTGATATGTACATACATTAGAGTTAAGCAATATGATTTATTTTAGTCTGTGACCTGCTTTGCAAAAATTAATGGCAGTTTCTGTTAGCATAGCGTAGAGTATAATGGCTTAAATGGATTTTAAATGACTAGATGAAATTGAAGCAATTTTTCTTAGTGCATATCTTCTTTCTCTGAATGCATTGTAATTAAAGTATGTGAGAATCTTAGTTGCTGTTGGTGATAGGTGACTCAAAATGTCATCATCCTTCCTTCCCCCTGGCCTTATTTATTGGGGAATATTTAATTGAAAAACTGTGTGCAAGTGGGAATTAGACCACTGAATAGAATCAATTGGCGTCTTTTCAGAAGTTGAGCCTCTCGTGGTTTGAAAATGAAGCCAAATAAATTTAAAGTCACTTTTTAAATTACATGATCACAGAGGGACTTGGTGGTTGACGGTGTTGGTAATGGGGTATGGAACTTTTTGACTTCTAGGTCATCAGCTCACATTTTCCCCAGCTATAAAGTGGTCTCAAGAGTGGGGAGAGGTAGCAGTCCACATCATGAAAAACACCCTTGTACAGTCAGCCTCATTGACATTCTCAATAGAGAGGCCAAAGACTGAATGGGGAGAGAGACGAAAATATGGTCTGACCCCCCCAAGCTTGAGTCTCTCCATGTTGTAGTTGAGGTAGCAATCATTGATGGGCATGTGTAGAAAGCTTGCTCTTGTGCTGTCTCCTTTGGCCCTGCCCTGTGGCTAAATGGACATCTTCACTTTCCAGAGCTGGCCATCTGGCAATGATTGCAAAGGGTGAATTCACAGTTAGATTTTTTTAACAAATGAAAGTATTATAGCAGAGGTAAAAGATGCTATGTGATGTACAGACAAAATTGCAAAAGCAAAGTTGTACAGTACATGGTCACTTCTCTCAGCGCTGTCTGTATAGCAGATCTGGTCAGAGATGCTAAATCAGTGAAGTTTACTTGAACTCTGGCAACTGTGCCCTTATGGTTTGTGTGTGGATGGAAGGAATAAGAAAAAATTACATGAGCAAACGAGGTTTTTTGATTAATTAGAATTGGCAGATGAATGGAAGGAACCTTTCCGAATCCTTGCCTTCTGTTTCCTAGGAGATAAGGATAAGCAGCCATAGTACTCACTCAGCTTGTTTAATCCAGGCTGCTTGGAGCAAAGCCTAAATTGCACTCGATTGTAATAACTGTTTTTTTCCCTTATATTGCTGATTAAGCATCATCATAGAAAAGGAGACTAGACAAATGCTTATTTCATACAGGAACAGCTGCTTGATTCCCGTGGGTTTCACACATGCCTGTTGGAGCCGATCTGGTGTCACACATCACTTTTAAACAACAAATTTCAGAGCCTGGCGTATCATAAAAATTCGAGTGATCCCAACATTCTCTTCTGTTTTAAATAAAATATATTTTCTTGTTTTGCACAGTGGCCCTATCTCTTTACCAGCGAGTCAACCCAGGGTGATTTTTCCCCCAAACTGAAACTCCTCTCCCCCACATTTTTCTTCTTTAAAAGAACAGAAAAGAAAAAAAATCCAAAAACACCCACAAAGGTTTTTATGGAATGAAATAGCAAACATTTTCAATGGGTTTAATTTTGTAAGCATTTTTATTCAAGCATAGAAAGGCGCAAAAAGAAAGGCTTGCAATTCCAGATGCAATGATTTCTAGTAACACTTCTTTCACTGATTGGTATTAATTCTGTGCACTTCAAAAAGCTTATTATAAAGCAAAGCCCCATAATCCTACTGTAGGAGGCAGGCAAGTATCCTTTCCCCTACTCCACCTTTTGCAGATGAGATAATCAAGGATCTGAGAGATTGTACAAGGTTACTTGTTGGCAGAACAGGGAATAGAACTCAGGTCTATAATATGACAGACCCCAGTTTTAGCCACTTTACTCCACTGCCTTTGAGAATGATTGTTCCAAGTGCAGAGGTGAAAGTAAGCCGGTCCGGTCCGGTCCGGCATACCGGCAAGAGCCAGTACGCCGTGCTGGACTGCACCGGCTTCCGCAGCGGGGATTTAAAGGGCTCGGGGCTCCGCTCCGGGCCCTTTGAATCCCCGCCCAAGCCCGGCCCAGAGCTTCGCGGCGGCCGGAGCCCTGGGCCCTTTAATTTGCCCCTGAGCCCCGGGGGCTCCCAGCCACCTTTGCAGCTGGGAGCCCCGGGATGATTTAAAGGCCCTGGGGCTCCCAGCCACAGCCGGTGCCCCAGGGCCTTTAAATCTTGAGAGGCCCCGCCTCTTCCAGTTGAAGCCACGCCTCTTCCAGTTGAGGCCACGCCACTGCTCAGGACTCCGGCCGTACTGGTAAGTCCTGTAAGTTACTTTCACCCCTGTCCAAGTGTATGTGCTTGGTTATGTTGCATGTAAAATGGAGATACTCCTGCATATCACCATTTACAAAACACTGACAATCATAGTGGACTAGAATTAATATCATTTGATCAAGTAATTAAAAGCTGTTCTAATGCATATGTGCAAGAGGGCCAAATTAAGGTTGCATAGACGACCTTATTTCCTAACTGAATGCTTGACTTTGCAACTTCAGTGGTCTTTTTGGTTCATATTTTTATATGGAATTAATGTATATATTTCAAATTAGATTGATTACTCCAGCTGTATATTTATAGCGTACAGATGAGTATGGTAACTAATTATCTCAACATATAGAGTCCAGAACAAGAAGAGAGAGAGAATGGAGCTTGTAGTTCAAACTGGCCTTTTTCTAATAAGAAATAAAATTCTTTGGCAACTCTAATACAATTGTATGTGTAGGTCTAGTTGTTCATCACAGCAGTATATGGCTTGGTTTGCTAGCCAGCATGCTTTAATACGAGTTATGTTTGCAAAGGAATTAAGTGACAAATTCTGTGCAATTTTAGGTGTCTTACTCATTGTGTAAGTGAGTGCAAATTTCCAGATATATTCTGTAGAGCTGCAGCTGAGAAACAGTGGTTTTATATAGATTGAATTTCGTACTGACATAGCTCTTTACCATGTTTCTCTTGCACCTTGTCCTTGCTGTATCAGACATCACTCATTTTTAAGCAGGGACGAGAACTGGTATGATTGTGCACATGCTGTAAATCAGTACAGGGCACCACATACTTACAAACATACATCGCAATGAATCAATTTATAGGGTGACATTTGTGGTGGGATTAGAACCTATGTCTCCAGGGCTGAGACAGTTTAACTAAAGGAATAACTATGGTAGCATGATGCAGAGAATGCTTTGCACATTACATGCAATTTCTTAGAGCAGTGGTTTTCAACCTTTTTTCATTTGTGGATCCCTAAAAAATTCCAAATGGAGATACAGACCCCTTTTGGAAATCTTAGGGTATGTCTACACTACGAGAGTAGTTCGATTTTACTTAAATCGAATATGTGGAATCGATATTGCAAAGTCGAACGTGTGTGTCCACACTAAGGACAGTAATTCGACTTTGTGAGTCCACACTAACGGGGAAAGCGTCGACATAGGAAGCGGTGCACTGTGGGCAGCTATCCCACAGTTCCCGCAGTCCCCGCTGCCCATTGGAATTCTGGGTTGAGCCGCCAATGCCTTCTGGGTAAAAAAATGTGTCGAGGGTGCTTTTGGGTAACTGTCGTCATCCGTCCGTCACTACCGCCCTCCCTCCCTGAAAGCGCCGGCGGGAAATCAGTTCGCGCACTTTTCTGGTCAGTGACAGCGCGGACGCCACAGCACTGCGAGCATGGATCCCGCTGCGACCATCGCTGCAGTTGTGGCCGTTGTCAACACCTCGCAGCTTATCATCCACGTTTCCCAGAGGCAGATGCAGAGAAATCAGGCGAGGAGGCTACGGCACCGCGGTGAGGACCTGAAGTCTGAGAGTAGCACAGACCTGTCAGAAAGCACGGGACCCAGCGCCGAGGACATCACGGTGGCAATGGGTCATGTTGATGTTGTGGAACAGCGATTCTGGGCCCGGGAAACAAGCACGGACTGGTGGGACCGCATAGTGCTGCAGGTCTGGGATGAATCACAGTGGCTGCGAAACTTTCGCATGCGGAAGGGGACTTTCATGGAACTTTGTGAGTTGCTGTCCCCTGCCCTGAAGCGCAAGGACACCCGGATGCGAGCAGCCCTGACTGTCCAGAAGTGAGTAGCCATAGCCCTCTGGAAGCTTGCAACGCCAGACAGCTACCGGTCAGTCGCGAACCACTTTGGCGTGGGCAAATCTACCGTGGGGGTTGTTGTGATGCAAGTAGCCAACGCAATCGTTGAGGTACTGCTCTCAAAGGTAGTGACCCTGGGAAACGTGCAGGTCATCATAGATGGCTTCGCCGCGATGGGATTCCCAAACTGCGGTGGGGCTATAGATGGAACTCACATCCCTATCCTGGGACCGGACCACCAGGCCAGCCAGTACATCAACCGAAAGGGCTACTTTTCAATGGTGGACCATAGGGGACGTTTTACAAACATCAACGTCGGATGGCCGGGCAAGGTTCATGACGCTCGTGTTTTCAGGAACTCAGGTCTGTTTAGACGGCTGCAGGAAGGTATTTACTTCCCGGACCACAAAATAACTCTTGGGGATGTGGAGATGCCTATAATCATCCTCAGGGACCCAGCCTACCCGCTAATGCCCTGGCTCATGAAGCCCTATACTGGCGCCCTGGACAGTGAAAAAGAACTCTTCAACTACCGGCTGAGCAAGTGCAGAATGGTGGTGGAGTGTGCTTTTGGCCGTCTCAAGGGGAGATGGAGAAGCTTACTGACTCGCTGTGATCTCAGCGAAACCAATATCCCCATTGTTATTGCAGCTTGCTGTGTGCTCCACAATCTCTGTGAGAGCAAGGGGGAGACCTTTATGGCGGGGTGGGAGGTTGAGGCAAATAGCCTGGCTGCTGATTACGCCCAGCCAGACAGCCGGGCAATTAGAAGAGCCCAGCGGGACGCGCTGTGCATCCGGGAGGCTTTGAAAGCTAGGTTCCTGAGTGAGCAGGGTAACCTGTGACTTTTCAGTTTGTGTACAGAGAAGCTGAACCTGCCCCCGTTTCTTTACCCACTAAATGTTCAGTATCCTCTCCAGTTACATACCCCGTTCCCCCCCTTACAACCCACGTTTAAAAATAAAATCACTTGAATTTTGTTAATGAACACCGTTTTCTTTATTACTGTTTTCGTGTGAAAGTGTTGAAACTGGGACGCAGACTGTGGTGGGGAGCGGGTGTAGTGTAGTGATGCAAATGACGCTTCTAAACTCCAGGAATGACAGGCTCCGCAGTGGTGGACTGGTGGTTTCAACGGAGCCTGCCACCCCTCCTGTTCGGGACTCTGTGTGTGGGGGGGCTATGTGACTTTGTGGCAGGGGGAGGACGGTTACAGATCCCCTGCTGCGTGGCTCTGTGATCCAGGATAAGGACCGCTGCATAAGATCAGTAACTGCCCTCCCCCGCCACAAAGTCACAGAGCACCCCCCACCCATCACAGAACACTAAAACCACCTCCCAGACTGACCAGGGTAACTAGTGACTGCAATGTGTGTGTGCCTTGCTGCTGAACCTGCCCCCGCCTCTGTACCCTGGTAAAGGTGACTGTCCTGTCCAATTACCAACCCCCTTTCCCCCCTTCAGACAGACTCTCCTCTAAAAGAACATGATGGAAACAGTAATTAACAGAAACGTATTTTTTATTAGCAACTACACATGAAACTGGGGGGTGAAACTTGGACGGGGGCTTGGGTGAGGCGGGAAGGAAAGGACTTGTCAAATTTTGGGGAATGAGAGCCTTCTAGTAGTAGAGCAGTCTGCAGGGGTGGAGTGAGAGTTTTCACGGACTCTGCCGCCCCTCCTTCTTTGGACTTTGGGTGAGGGGGGTATGGGACTTGGTGGCGGGGGAGGGCGGTTAGAGATAGACTGCAGCGGGGCTCTGTCCTCCTGCCTCCGGTCCTGCAGAACATCCACAAGGCGCCGGAGCGTGTCCGTTTGCTCCCTCATTAGTCCAAGCAGCGTTTGAGTCGCCTGCTGGTCTTCCTGCCGCCACCTCTCCTCCCGTCCCATGTGTGATCGGTGCATTTGGGACAAGTTCTCCCTCCACTGGGTCTGCTGAGCTGCCTGGGCTCGGGAGCAGCCCATAAGTTCCGAGAACATGTCCTCCCGTGTCCTCTTCTTCCTACGCCTAATCTGTGCTAGCCTCTGGGAGTGTGATGCCAGGCTGGGTTGGGAGACAGTCGCAGCTGTGGGATGGGAAAAAGGGAGTGAATTCCTCAGAAAGATAAATTTTGGGGTGAACAAAGAACATAGTCTTTCTCTGTGAACAAGACCATGCACAGCACCTATCACATGCGCACTCAGGACAAGGTCGAATTTTCGGCCTTCGCATTCAGTGCCTGGGGTCTTGCAGTGCACGTCAGACAAGCGGGGCAGGACAGCAGAATTTGGGTAGCAGGCCGACATGGTAAGCCGTAGACTTGTGGCTGCTTAAAACTTTAATAGTAGCACTGGCCTCCTTTCACACTGAAAGCAATGCCAGTTTCTGCTGCCAGCAATCCGGCAAGCATGAACTCTGCCCCTGTCCCACCCCCTCGCGGCTGTCCCAGGGAAAGATCCCTGTATGCTGCCCCTCTCCCGCCTCCACCGCGTGGCTGTAAACCGCCGGTTACAGTTCTGTAAAGGAACAGGCAAGCAGTCCCAATACTAACATTCCCCTACCTAATTCAAAGCAGGTCACCATGAGCGACATCACTCTGATGAGGATTTCAGAGACGGAAAAAGAAAGGATGCTTCGGGAAAGCCTGCAAAGACCAGGGCCGTATGCCGCCATGCTCTGCAGGGCAATGATCCCGGAGTACTTGCTTGTCTCCTGGCGCGGAAATGTTTGCTACTATGGAGGATCCAATAAGGCCGCTCTCCCCAGGAACCTGATGCAAAGGCTTTCCAATTACCTCCAGGAGAGCTTCGTGGAGATGTCCATGGAGGATTTCTGCTCTATCCCCGGACATATAGACAGGATTTTACTGTAGCTGCACTGGCAGGGACTAAACAGTAGAGCGGCTTGGGCAGAACAATCATGCTAAACCGGACATTGTTAGATTTTTTTTAGTAGTTGCACTGCCAGGGACTGAACCGTTAAGCGCCTAGGGCAAAGTAATCATGCAAAACCCATTGTTAATATTGTTAATATTCCTGTTCTGTAAAAAATAAATGTTTAGATGTTTTAAACACTTACTGACTGATCCTTCCCCTGATTCCGTGTCCGGGTTAACGGCTGGGGACGGTTGGTAGGGGATCTCTGTAAGGGTGATGAAGAGATCCTGGCTGTCGGGGAAATCAGTCTTGTAAGCGCTGTCGACTGCCTCGTCCTCCTCATCTTCTTCCTCATCTTCCCCGTCCGCTAACATGTCCGAGGAAGCGGCCGTCGACAATATCCCATCCTCAGAGTCCACGGTCAGTGGTGGGGTAGTGGTGGCGGCCGCACCTAGGATGGAATGCAGTGCCTCGTAGAAACGGGATGTCTGGGGCTGGGATCCGGAGTGTCCGTTTGCCTCTTTGGTCTTCTGGTAGCCTTGTCTCAGCTCCTTGATTTTCACGCGGCACTGCGTTGCATCCCGGCTGTATCCTCTCTCTGCCATCGCTTTAGAGATCTTCTCATAGATCTTTGCATTCCGTCTTTTGGAGCGCAGCTCGGAAAGCACGGACTCATCGCCCCACACAGCGATCAGATCCAACACTTCCCGATCAGTCCATGCTGGGGCCCTCTTTCTATTCTGAGATTGCACGGCCATCTCTGCTGGAGAGCTCTGCATCGTTGCCAGTGCTGCTGAGCTCGCCACGTTGTCCAAACAGGAAATGAGATTCAAACTGCCCAGACAGGAAAAGGAATTCAAATTTTCCCGGGGCTTTTCCTGTATGGCAGGTCAGAGCATCCGAGCTTGGACTGCTGTCCAGAGCGTCAACAGAGTGGTGCACTGTGGGATAGCTCCCGGAGCTATTAGCGTCGATTTCCCTCCACACCTAGCCTAATTCGAC
Organism: Emys orbicularis; assembly: GCF_028017835.1. Taxonomy (NCBI): domain Eukaryota; kingdom Metazoa; phylum Chordata; order Testudines; family Emydidae; genus Emys; species Emys orbicularis. The sequence continues at coordinate 212,258,232 of NC_088683.1, forward strand.
ATGGCCATGTCGAATTTAGCGCTACTCCCCTCGTTGGGGAGGAGTACAGAAGTCGAATTTAAGAGACCTCTATGTCGAACTAAATAGCTTCGTGGTGTGGATGGGTGCAGAGTTAATTCGATGTAACGGCGCTAAATTCGACATAAACTCCTAGTGTAGACCAGGCCTTAGAGATAGTCTGTGGACCCCCAGGGTCCGCAGACCACCGGTTGAAAACCACTGTCTTAAAATAAGAACAGATTATTTTTATTTAAGATAAATGGGTATGGTGTTTTACAGATGAATGGGACACATGGCTTCCACTTCTAATATCTTACAGACAAAGGGCTGCTTCATCATTCTTTAACACTCTACTCATGGTAGGGGTGGTGCATAAGCACTAGAAGGCATTGTGCCTCAGAGATGCATAGTTTCATTGGGGTCCCCTAGTTGCTGGAAGGGGACAGTAATGGGCAACACCACTTTGTGGGGTGCAATAGAAAATCCTCCCATTACTCTCCCTTGTAACTAGCAAGCTCTGCTGGTTGGAATGTGGGGGAAAGGGCAGACTCATGGCTTCCTTCTTCCTACTCCATGCTCTCTCTCTCTGCTCCCAGGAGAAAGCACCTGGAACACAACCTCTGCACCCCCAATTCAGGCAATCCCTACTGTGGCTGTGCTACATTTGTATGATTCTATCGTGACTACAATTTTCTCTTTTTGTGCCACGGGCTTAATATAATCTAAGAATGGGTGTGCACAGGAGGCTGACACCTATAGCCCTTATATTAGCTAAGCAAGGCATTATTTGTAATGCTGTTTTCCAAAGCAGATGCATGGAATAATTTCCTTTTAGAGCCCCGGTTGGGGTTGTAATATCTGGTGAGACTTTACCTTAAGCTCTTTGGTTCTCTTTTTGTTTGTGTCTACGTTTGATGGTTTGCCTGGTTTTGTTACATTAATTTGCCCTTTGTACAGTCAGCCTCTTCAACATCCTCTGGTACTGTATAACATGGCATCAACCTTTCAAAGCAGCCAAGAGTCCTATACTGAAGCAGGTCCAGCTTCTGCTGTTCTCACCGGGGCTCTATTTTGGGCAAAATCGCACATGGAGTTATGAATAAAATGCCTTTGAAAATCCATGCCTTTGGGCATTTTGGTACTGATGTTGAGAGGTGAAATTAAATACACAGATGGAGTAACATTTAAAGTTATATTTCTGATGCCAGTCTGACTTGATCATATATATAAAGAAATGGAAAGAGGTAAAAAGTTTGCACATCCTGGCACATGATTTTCATCTATGGGCCTGGCCTTTCTTTGGAAAGCCTTTGGCATCAGTAGTGATGGCCCTACATGGTAAGCTAAAACTAGAATGACTATAGCAGTGCATATGTAATACTGATATCCTTGGATGGATTGTTGGCAGCAGGGATCAAACCTAGGACCTCTTGATCTTAATGCATAAGCCTCTACTGCCAGAGCTAGAAGATGCATTTCTCTTAGCCAGGGCTGTAACAGGCTCATCAATCTCTCTAGCTGGTCTAGCCACTACTAGACGGGGGCAGAGTGCCACACTGAGCGGGCATGGCTTACACATACGTTTACATAGCTTGCATCTAAGGCATCTTTAGTTCTAGAATTGTTGTTCTTTATCCAGACTGAAATATCCTTGTGCTATATGAGAAATCAGGCATCACAGTTTTCTGCACAGGAGACACGTCTGAGTTCTCCCTTTCTGCAATTCAAATGCAATAAAAGAGTAAGAAGAATACCAAAACAAGAATATTTTAAGTCAGGGGTCGGCAACGTTCGGCACGCGGCTCGCCAGGGTAAGCACCCTGGCGGGCCGGGCCAGTTTATTTACCTGCTGATGCGGCAGGTTCGGCCGATCCCGGCCCCTACTGGCCGCGGTTCGCCGTCCTGGGCCAATGGGGGGGAGGGGGGGGAGCCGGGAAGCCGCGGTCAGCACATCGCTCACCCGCGCTGCTTCTCGCCGTCCCCATTGGCCCGGGACAGCGAACCGCGGCCAGTGGGGGCCGCGATCGGCCGAACCTGCCGCATCAGCAGGTAAATAAACTGGCCCGGCCCACTAGGGTGCTTACCCTGGCGAGCCGCGTGCCGAACATTGCCGACCCCTGTTTTAAGTGTATTGTTAGTCAGCAGAAGCATTATAGGGAACTCATGAGACTTGAGTTAATTCAGAGGGGATAACTCCAACAGAAGTGCCTCAGGTGGAGAAGGAAGCGCAGAACAAAATCAATAATTAGAATAAAGAGAATGCTGTCTGCTTCTGTCGTGGTTTTTTTTTGAGCACAGCATGCATGTGTGTTTCATGCTTGTAGGCCTGGAAAATGTAAGGTACTTGAAACAGAACAGTTTTACACTTTCTTAGGGAAGACTGGTACAAGATTTACACTTGTGAAATGTAGCTCCACCATTCCAAAATCGTTTAGGTTCACAGTCAAGTTTGTCTTCACTGCTGTAAAAATTATTTATTAATAGGCTAAAGCTAAGCATTATGGCTTTCCTGAGAGGCTAAAAGAAATTGCCAACATGTTTCAAATGCAGCTTCTTTGGATGAAAAGTGTTATCTAGTGTCACTGGGCACCCGTCCTGGAATGCCCTCCTGCTGCAGGCTGTGGCATAAGTGCGCCTGCCTCAGTTTCCCTCCTTCAGATTCCCCAGAAATAGTACAAAGCATCTTCCCAAGTATAAATATAGTCCTTGTTGGGTTCATTTATTACAAGAGTCTTGTGCACACAAGTCATAACAAAAGTCCCATAGTCCAGAATTCCCCCAGCATAAGCCAAACAATACATGCAACATACCGCCTTGGCATCTCTCACCACACCCTGTCTCTTCAGTGCAGTCCTCTCCTGTCCTTGTCCCATGACAACCACCCCAGCCATCCAGCTGGAGTGCAACCCTGCTCTTTCCAGTGGGAACTTGCCTGGGGAGCATCCATTACTCCCCCAGGTCCTCTTACAGTTCCTATGGGTCCCGCTCTCCAAATCTGGCAATGTCAGCGGGTAAGCGCCTCTGCTGCTCCCCTGCCTTCAGAACTCTCTGGCCCTTGGCTCTGGCTTAGAGCTAGCAGGCAGTTCCCTTCGCTCTTGCTGCCTTCAGCCTTCTCGCAGGAACCACCTTCGGCTTCTTTCTGGGACTCCTCCAGTCCCCTGCTCTCTGGCAACTCTCACCTGCCCCTGACTGAACCAGTCTGCTCTGAGTCACTGGGACATCCTCTCGTTGAGTCTCTTCCTCATCCTTCATAGCCCACAGCGTCTGCCCCACCCTCTCAATTGGCCAAACAAGGAATACTTGTTCTGGCACAAGGGAACTGGACCTACTTCATTTACAGGGGCCAGCCACCCTGTGACACCTAGTTTATGTAATAGTGCAACTTTCTTGTAGCTATGCTAATTTTCCTGCAAAACTTAAAGATGTATCCCACCTCAAAGGAACAATTAACAATTGTAGCAGTATAGACCAAAGGTCCATCTAATCCAGGATCTTGTGTCTGGCCAATGGTGGATTTTTTTAAAAAATGCATAAATTTACTGTGATGCTCTGTACCTCGGGGGAACACCCTACACACCCATGTTCATCTTTATAAAATGATTGTGTGGTATCCAATGCAAAGTTTGTCATGTTGGGTGTCTTCGGAAGGCTCTTAATGCACTGAGCATGGTTGTTATAGTGATGTTATAGTAATTGTTACAGTAATGTTATAGTAAGGTTATAGATTATAATTTCATGTATATAGTGAGGAGGCTGAAAATGTATCTTCATGGCTTAAAGCAAGCCCATGCAAAAAACAACAACACTTTATGGAGAACACTCTTCTCAGCAATATCCTATTTGTTAAACTTGCAGGAGGACTGATTGCAACTGCAACATTTTACAGTGGGATAGGAGCCTCCCTAAATCGTGGAAAGATTTGATAATCTAAGGGCAGACTCCTTCAATGAAGGGCAAGGTGATAGTGGGAGTTAGATCTTCCAAGTGTTTCCCTCTTGAGCATCATCTCACTCTTGCCCAGGTTCATCTTCAGCCAATTGCGGTGCAGAAAGAAAACAAATGTTGAAACCTCAAAGATTACCACAAAATGGAATTGTTGTCCTCCTGTCACCACCAATTTTTTTTATTTTGTTTCCCTTTGGAATAAAATCAAAACCTTTTAAATGTTTTCATGAAATAAAACAGCAGTTTTCAGGTTGAAAAGGTCAAGTTTTCCATCAGAGTCTCTCTCTTTCTCTCTGGAAGTGACTGGACAATCCACCCTGGAGCTCAGAAACCGTTTTAACAAAAACTTCATCAAAACTGACATGTCTTTGCAAAACGTTTTGGCTTTGATGAAACAGCATATTTTGACAACAAATTCCCCACATGGCAAGTTACTGTGAAAGGACATGATATTCTCAGGCATCCCTAGTAATAACTGTTATGTCCATATGTAAAATAAAATAAAAAAAACCCAAACTCCTTCCACTGCTTTCCTCCTATTTGTATTGCTTTGGTTTTGCTTACAAGCCTTCCCAGCTGTCTTCCACTAGGCTCCCAGTGTCTTTACAAACACTGTACCGAAAACAGTCTCTCTTTCATCTTGTCCAAAATGGCATTGTGTCTTTTGTTGCTCTATCTCATTACAAATTGATTTGCAATTTGCTATTACTATCACCCTTCGGTTTGTTTTTGACATTACTGCTTTCTAAGTATCTCCCTCCCTTTGAATTAGATTTCCTCAAAGGTTGTTAGCTTGTGTTTTTCAAGGTTGTATTTCACTTTGTTATTTCCATCCCACTTTTTTAATCTCTCAGGGTCCCTTTATGTTGTGTTGTGTTGCTGCACCCTCTAGTGTCTGCAACAGCTGCAGATTTAACTAATTTGCATCTTATCCCCTCTTCCGGACTGCTGATAAAGAGGTTAAATAAAACCAGGCCTAAGACTGCTGCATACAACAGTCCAATAGACGCTTCTCAACATGATACATTGTTGTTTATTGTTATCCATTTCTCAACATTTTAATCATGTTATAATGCTTATATACAAGTCAATTTGAATTTGTTTCCAGTAATCATTTTGTGGGACACTGTATGAAATGTTTATTACAATTTATTATATCCATTGTATTCCTATTGCTGCAATACCATCTTAAATGCATGAGTGTGATTTTCCCCCCCCCCACCACGGCTGTATATTCCTGGAACATTAAATAACCTGTAGTGTTCTTACCAGAGAATATTCTCAGTAGGCCCTGGAATGTGTTTTTGGGGAAAGGAATAACTAAGGTCAGTGACTTTTAGTAGCTTCACACAGCTATCAAGTCTGCCAGCCACAAAAACAACCAGGGAAATCCCCTGCAAACAAAATAGTATCTATAAATTAGCCATCTTCTCACTCCTTCCATGAAGCCAGACTTCCTTACTTCATAGTAATAACTACATGTAAAATCTAATTATTAAATACTTATACAGCCAATGAAATAATGACTTCCATACTGGTTAGGCTATCTCCATGAAACATATATATACCAAAAATACTGTGGAAAATATTGATGGCTAATAAAGATTAATGATTCACAAATGCTACCTTTCTAATTAGTGTTTTTGAAACTATAAATTATTGTGTTTGTTTAAGGAAAACCTCTGAGCTATGGCCAAAATAGTCTTCCTATCACAGTCACTTTGCTTTGATTTTGAAGAAAACTAATATTGTATCTTTTAAAATGAATAACAATATAATATTTTTCAATCTCATTTAGGAAAGAAAATGTAATCAAACATAAACATACAGTACAAAACTGATCACCCCAAATAAATGCCAACACTCCAAAGCTGCCTGCTTTTTGTGCTGGCCTTAACAACCTTGCTTTTTGTCTTGGTTGGAGGTGCCAGTCTCAAACCTACTTACTCAGCTTTTAAAGATACAAGGTTATAGCATTCTTATCATTTGTTCTTCCTATTAATTTTACTTTCATGTGCAGCAGATTAACTAATCTGTCAAATGATTACTACTGTGTGTACTGGTTGGAGCTGTCTGGGGACCGTTTAAGTCTTCGGTACTAACTTATGTACATTGAGGTTGTGGTCATTCAAGTGAATGAGTAGTTTTACAAATTGTATTCTGATTATGCTTTTTTTTTTTTTCTTTCAGGGTAAAAGCTATCCCTTTAAGGGTGCATTTCCTACTATGTGGAACCCTTTTGTCATCTTAGATTTCAACAATCTATGGAGGACGATGGATGAAATGGGAAAGGAGGTGTGTAGAGGCTCAGTTATCCAATGCAGTTAGCCCTTGTATGGGATTCAAAGGTGTGATGTTAGCACATGTTAAATGACACATACTAACATGTCTTAATAGCCTAGTGTAGGCAAGGCACACTGCCTTTAACATATGCTAAACTCCTTCCCCAGAGGCTTTAACTAACTTGACCAGCTAAGTATGTGTTAAAGGTGATGTACACTGGTTCTCATTATACTGTTGAGCTAGGAGTGTTTAAAAAGGAAAGTGCAGGTGCTTCAAAACATAAACAGGGGAGCTGTAGAATTACACACATCTTCTGCTAAATCCACTTTATTTCTGTTTAGAACTTGTGTAAATTTCCAGCAAGAACATTTAACAGAATTCTGTAGTGCAGGTGAGCTTGTAACTGTAGTCTTGCATTGTTATTTTGGAGGCACTAATTCAGTTTCAATCATAATACATTTTCTATTACTCGGCTTCTTAGACTGACTCTCTTCTCAGATATTTTTTCTACCCATAAGAGTTGCTCTCTTGCCTTTAAAAACCCCCTCGGTGTTTTTAGAATAAATAATACGAAAAATAGCAAAAATATATACTGATCAGAGAAAATTATTCAAATATGTCTTTTCTTTAAACAGTTTGTTTTAAAAAAGAGTCTTAAATCACAGTCTGTATCTTCTAATTTTAATGTGAAATCAGTTGACTCAGTTAAAAATTAGTCTGTGTTAAGAGACAAGTTTACTATTGTAAAAGGAAGAAGGGCTGGTGTTTTTCAGAAAAGCAGAATTTTGTGCTAAGTGTTCTCACTAAAAATGTATGTAAGAATTCTGCCTATAAAGTTAAAATAGAAATAGGCTTATCTGGAATAGAAAGCTCAGGTAAGTGCTGAGAAGAAACCTTTTGTCCCAATAAAAATGATTGGTATAAATCTGGGAAAGCATAATTTCTGGATCATTTTTCTAGTCCCGTCCTTTATACCATTAAGCCAATTCCTGAAAAAAATCAGTGTGTTGATGGAAGAATGCTTCCGTTCAGGTTCAGGGAGGTGGTGTTCCTGCACAAACAGAAAAATCCTTTCTGTCCATGTATGCTGCGTCTACCCTATGGGGTTGTGCCAGCATAGCTGCACAATGTAGCTGTGCCAGTCTAGTGTATGTAGTGAAGACATATCCACAGTGTGCAATTTTGTTACTGAACATTCGCTGTTTTTATGTTGTCATAGATTCCTAACGAAGCCCCATGGAAGGCACCACATGCAGAAGAATGGGACAAAATGTCTATGCAAGATTTCATAGACAAAGTTTGTTGGACAAAGTAAGAATCACTTTAATATTAAAGTGTATAAGAGGTTATAGTTGGATAGTGATGCAGGCCAACTGTGCAGAGCAACAGCTAAGTACAGGAAGTGAGGAATACAATGTCCCATTGAAAGTGCCAGGGGTAATTGGAGTAGGCGGATTCTAATTATCCCCATTGAAATTTGACCACAGCTAACACTACTTTTGCAGAAATACACTAAGAGGTTTAATGACCACAAATGAACAGGATATTGGTTTTACATTTTAATCTGAAAGACAAATACAAATACAGTGTTCACTGACATTATGATGGGGCATTGAATCAGTGCTAACTCGGAGAGAGAGAGAGAGAGAGAGACTTACCAAATCACCAATAACTTCTTGCAGCACTTGATGTTTTTCTCTGGAGGTGTCCCATCCAAATACTGCCTTGGCTTGACACTGACGCTTGAACGTCCATGGCTTATCCTCATTAATATGACCTTCAAAGTTCACGTCACTGGGAAGAAGAGCAGAGGGTTCTAAATGGTGATCACGTTTGATAACTATAATAACTGAGCAAATACACAGTTCATCCCATTATTTTCCATACGTTATTTTAACTCAAATAAAGATCAGATGAAAACGTAATGCTTGCTAGCATTGAAACCATGGGTAACATCTCTGCTTGTTATATACTCTATTTAATTTGCTGATGACCTGCTTATAACTGGATTCAGCTGTCTCTGTATCAGGCCTGTTTGGACGAACTGAAAAATATCTGCTTGCCTCACGCACTAAACTTGGAAATTATGTTGTATGTATCTTGGGCATTCCAGAAATCAGAGACAGTTAAGTTCAGATATGTAGTTTTTAGATATCTATTGATAGCTAGCAGCACCCTTAAATCCTGGAATTTAATCTGGCAGCATAGCATCTAGGGATACTGTAGTTTTAAGAACAAACAAACAGCACAAAGCAATTGCAGACTTGAATCTTCATAGTGGTATTGCTTCATGGTGGCAAATTTGTAGCTTTTCTGTTGTTCTTGTAAATAGTTTTTGTGCACAGAAAGATTATTTGCTTTTGCTTTTTGGTGAGTCTAGTGTAATGCTTCCAGGTCAGATGACAGGAGATTTAACAAGACTCCGATTTTGTAATTGGTTTACTCGGAAGTTCTGAATGTTTGGCAATAAAACAGATATGCTCTGGCGTAGCCAGGTTCCTGTACTGAACTTTGGATGAGATATTGCCTTCAATTATTTAGTGTTAGGCCAGCTGATTTTCTACAATCACTATAAGAATTCAGTATACAGTCCTGAGACTGAGACTGAATTACCTGAACACCCAAGTGGCCCCTTTTGTTACCACTGTACCGTATATAGAACGGAGGTACTGACAATACTGCTTGTTGTTATGCATACATCACATTAATTTTTATTTCGCCTGTAACTCAAGAACAGTTTGACTAGATTTCATCATACATGAGAAATGTATAGCCTGGTGCTGCTCTAAAGCAGACCCATTTCTAGAAGTACACTACCAGAATTACTAAATAAACTACACCCAGGAGCTAGAACCAGGATGAGCCTACAGCTCTAGAAACAGACCTGTGCCTGCTTAAGCTAAAGGAAGTGATTTGCTACCTTTCAGCTATAAAATGGACACTTAATGTTCTTTCTAAGCTTCAACCAGCCACTAGTGGCCACATGCTCACTGTGGGTATGTCTACACTACGGGATTAATCCGAATGTACAGAATTCGAATTTTGGAAACAGATTGTATAAAGTGGAACGTATGAGGCCACACTAAGCACATTAATTCGGCAGTGTGCGTCCATGTACTGGGGCTAGCGTCGATTTCCGGAGCGTTGCACTGTGGGTAGTTATCCCATAGCTATTCCATAGTTCCCGCAGTCTCCCCCACCTATGGGAATTCTGGGTTGAGATCTCAGTGCCTGATGGGGCAAAAAACATTGTCGCAGGTGGTTCTGGGTACAGCCTCACCCCTCCCTCCATGAAAGAAATGGCAGACAACCGTTTCGCGCCTTTTTTCCTGGGTGAACACAGCAAACGCCATACCACAGCAAGCATTGAGCCCGCTCAGCTCAAGACAGCAATCATGAACATTGTAAACACCTCGCGCATTATCGTGCAGTTTATGCTGAACCAGGACCAGAAAAACGAGGCAAGGAGGAGGCGGCGACGGCAGCGCGGCGACGAGAGTGATGAGGACATGGACATGGACACAGAATTCTCTCAAACCGCGAGTCCCGGCGCTTTGGAGATCATGTTGTTGATGGGGCAGGTTTTATCCGTGGAATGCCGATTCTGGGCCCGGGAAACAAGCACAAACTGGTGGGACCGCATAGTGTTGCAGGTGTGGGACGATTCCCAGTGGCTGTGAAACTTTCGCATGCGTAAGGACACTTTCATGGAACTTTGTGACTTGCTTTCCCCTGCCCTGAAGCACCAGAATACCAGGATGAGAGCAGCCCTCACAGTTGAGAAGCGAGTGGCGATAGCCCTGTGGAAGCTTGCAACGCCAGACAGCTACTGGTCAGTCGGGAATCAATTTGGAGTGGGCAAATCTACTGTGGGGGCTGCTGTCATGCAAGTAGCCAAAGCAATCATTGAGCTGCTGCTATGAAAGGTAGTGACTCTGGGAAATGTGCAGGCCATAGTGGATGGCTTTGCTGCAATGGGATTCCCTAACTGTGGTGGGGCGATAGATGGAACCCATATCCCTATCTTGGCACCGGAGCACCAGGGTACCCAGTACATAAACCGCAAGGGTTACTTTTCAATGGTGCTGCAAGCACTGGTGGATCACAGGGGACGTTTCACCAACATCAATGTGGGCTGGCCGGGAAGGGTTCATGACGCTCGCGTCTTCAGGAACACTACTCTGTTTAAACGGCTGCAGCAAGGGACTTACTTCCCGGACCAGAAAATAACCGCTGGGGATGTTGAAATGCCTATAGTTATCCTTGGGGACCCAGCCTACCCCTTAATGCCATGGCTCATGAAGCCCTACACAGGCAGCCTGGACGGGAGTCAGGAGCTGTTCAACTACAGGCTGAGCAAGTGCAGAATGGTGGTAGACTGTGCATTTGGCCGTTTAAAAGGTCGCTGGCGCACTTTACTGACTCGCTCAGACCTCAGCCAAACCAATATCCCCATTGTTATTGCTGCTTGCTGTGTGCTCCACAATCTCTGTGAAAGTAAGGGGGAGACGTTTATGGCGGGGTGGGAGGCTGAGGCAAATCGCCTGGCTGCTGATTACGCGCAGCCAGACACCAGGGCGATTAGAAGAGCACACCAGGAAGCGCGGCGCATCAGAGAAGCTTTGAAAACCAGTTTCATGACTGGCCAGGCTACCGTGTGAAAGTTCTGTTTGTTTCTCCTTGATGAAAACCCGCCCCCTTTATTGACTCATTCTCTGTAGGCAACCCACCCTCCCCCTTCGATCACAGCTTGCTTTCAAAGGAAATAAAGTCACTATCATTTAAAAATCATGTATTCTTTATTAATTGATTATAAAAAGAGGGAGAGAACTGACAAGGTAGCCCGGGTGGGGTTTGGGAGGAGGATCGGAGGGAAGGAAAAGGCCACTAAAAAAAGGTTAAAATAATGACAGCCTTTTGCTTGGGCTGTCCACTGGGGTGGAATGGGAGGGTGCACGGAGCCTCCCCCCCGCGTTCTTACGCGTCTGGGTGAGGAGGCTATGGAACATGGGGAGGGGGGAGGGGGGTTATACAGGGGCTGTAGCGCCAGTCTGTGATCCTGCTGCCATTCCTGAAGTTCCACCAGATGCCGGAGCATGTCTGTTTGCTCACGCAGCAGCCCCAGCGTTGCATCCTGCCTCCTCTGATCTTCCTGCCACCACCTCTCATCTCGAGCGTCTCTCCTCTCCTCACGTTGGTCCCTTCTGTCCTCACGTTCACTGGCATCTTTCCTATACTTTGAAACCATGTCCTTCCACTCATTCAGATGAGCTCTTTCATTGAGGGTGGATTCCATGATTTCCGCGAACATCTCGTCTCGCGTCCTCTTTTTCCGACGCCTTATCTGAGATAGCCTTCGGGACGGAGGAGGGAGGCTTGAAAAATTTGCAGCTGCTGGAGGGAGGGAAAAAAGGAGAGAATTTTTTAAAAAGATACATTTTACAGAACAATGCTTATACTCTTTCACGGTGAACAACACTATTAACATTACATAGCACATGTGATTTCTGTGCAAGGTCGCATTTTGCCTCTTAATATTGAGTGCCTGTGGCTTTGCTGCTAGAGGTCACAGATGCAGGTCCGGGCAACAGAATTTGGCTTGCATGCGGCCATGGTAAGCCATTGTCTTTCAGCTTCTGCGTCCTCCTTTCCCACATACCAAGCAAAGCCTGTTGAGTACTGCGGTTTTCCTGTTAACCTTCAGAAGCAGAAAACAAACTAATCCCCCCATCCAATTCTCTGGGATGATCGCTTTATCCCTCCCCCCGCCGCGTGGCTGGTATCAGGGAAGATCCCTGCTAGCCACACGTGAAAAGCTTAGTGCCAATCCACCCCCCCCCCCCATCCCCGCGCTTGGCTTACTACAGGGAAGGATTTCTTTTCAGCCACAGGCAAATAGCCCAGTAGGAAGGGCCACCTCTGTCCCCTTAATTAAATTCCCGTATTTCAACCAGGTTACCATGAGCGATATCACTCTCCTGAGGATTGCACAGCGAGATAAAGAACGGATGTTGCTTGAATGCCAGCAAACACCAGGACCATACGCTGCCAGGCTTTGTCATGCAATGATACCAGATTACTTGCTACTAGCATGGCGTGGTCAAGTGTCCTACCATGGAGGACGGAATAAGGCTGCACTGCCCAGAAACCTTCTGCAAAGGCTTTTGGAGTACCTCCAGGAGAGCTTCATGGAGATGTCCCTGGAGGATTTCCGCTCCATCCCCAGACACGTTAACAGACTTTTCCAGTAGCTGTACTGGCCGCGAATGCATCCCAAGTCCTCAGGGCAAATTAATCATTAAAAAATGCTTGCTTTTAAACCATGTTTTATATTTTAAAAGGTAAACTCACCTGAGGTCCCTTCCATGGGGTCATGGTCTTGGGTACTGGCTAGGGAGGGTACTTCAGTCAGGCTGAGAAAAAGATCCTGGCTGTTGAGGAGAACGGAGTGGTGTGTGCTCTCCGCAAGCTCGTTGTCATCCTCCTCCTCCTCATCATCCCCGTCCACAGAATCCTCAGGTGTGGCTGATGAGATTACCCCCGCCTTGGAATCCACGGTCAAAGGTGGGGTAGTGGTGGTGGTCCCCCCTAGAATTGCATGCAGCTCAGCGTAGAAGCGGCATGTCTGCGGCTCTGACCCGGAGCGACTGTTTGCCTCCTTTGTTTTCTGATAGGCTTGTCTGAGCTCCTTGACTTTCACGCGGCACTGCTCTGAGTCCCTATTGTGGCCTTTCTCCATCATGCCCTTGGAGATTTTTTCAAAAGTTTTGGCATTTCGTCTTTTCGAACGAAGTTCTGCTAGCACTCTCCCCATATAGCGATCAGATCCAGTACCTCCCGTACGGTCCATGCTGGTGCTCTTTTTTGATTATCGGCCTGCATGGTTACCTGTGCTGATGAGCTCTCTGTGGTCACCTGTGCTCTTCTGTGCTGGGCAAACAGGAAATGAAATTCAAATGTTCGCGGGGCTTTTCCTATCTACCTGGCCAGTGCATCCGAGTTCAGATTGCTGTCCAGAGTGGTCACAATGGTGCACTGTGGGATAGCCTCTGGAGGCCAATACCATCGAATTGCGGCCACACTAACCCTAATTCGAAATGACAATATTGATTTTTGGCGCTACTCCGCTCGTCGGGTGGAGTACAGAAATCGATTTTAAGAGCCCTTTATTTCGAAATAAATGGCTTCGTTGTGTGGATGGGTGCAGGGTTAATTCGATTTAACGCTGCTAAATTCGAATTAAACTCATAGTGTAGACCAGGAGTGTGAATGGGTGGAATTCCTACCCTAGTCTTCCACACAATACAGTTGCAACAGGCTCTTGTCCAAAACCTTCCTATGGTTTTTGCTTTTATTTGTGCCTTTGGAAATGTAACATAAATAACAAAATCCTAAGGCGTCTAACTGTACTGCAATCAGTTATCCATAGACCTTGCCGAAGGAAGTCCCGAAGGGGAAGATCCCTGGGAATAAACCATTTTAGACAAATTCTATGGAGAACAACAATAGTAAATGCTACTGACTTAAGTGTGTATGTACTGTCTGTAAGAAAAGCATTCAGGTATCCAGTAGAGTATACTATGGCATAAAGGCCTTCAGAGAGTTTCTCATTGGTATCATCATCCATGACAACTGAAACAGAATAAGAATGAATGAAATGTTACTTGAATTGGACAATGTGCATTTTCAAAATGTTTGGTAGGTAACTTCAGCATAGTGTTTGTTAATGCATGGTGTAGCTCAGCCATCTTTGATATACATAGTTATAGGTGATCCAGCCTCTTAAATTGGAAATGAGACCCTGTACAATCTTGCACAATATCGTACAGCACCAGGCAAGGAGAGTCACATCTTTCTAATCTGTGATGGAATTTGACTTGACATTTTACCTGAATTTTGACATAATTGTCAGCCTGTCTTAATTCCAAGATGCTTTTCAGATTTCATATGTGCATCTAAACTTGATCTGCCATGTGCAATCAAAAGTTAGGTTACATGCCATAGCAGTTTTCCTATCCCTAGAATGCAATGGTCCAGAAGGGTAATCCTCCATTCTTTCCTTTTGTCTGACAGATTGTGCAGATTTGCTTTAGTTTGGCATTTCATGCTGAAATAGCATTGTGTGCTAATGATTGAAACCAAACAGCCATTTCCATGTGAAATAATAGATGAAATTGTGGTGCTGAAATACCAAAAATAATGGCAAAGTGGCAAAATATTATGGAAAAATTAGATCATTGCCTAAAAGTATATGTCTAAAATATTAATATACATGTATTTATTCCTCCACTAAATATAATAAAACCTCTTTAAGAGCTGATCATATTTACACTATATGTAAATAAGAACTGAATAAATGCCTATTTCATCAGAACCTTTTTATGGCTCTAAAGGAAGAGAGGTAGAATCTTTATAGGCACAGATTGCATGCAATTTCTCAGTGGCTAACAGAGGAAATACCATGAAGCCACTAAACATGCACATGTGGTAGTATCACATTAGCAGGGGTGATCAATCACTACTTCAAAGAGCTTCAGAGCCCAACACTCCCAGTTTACACCTAATCTTCTCCAAGGTATCTAGTAACTGATTATAACAAAGGATTATAACAACACTGGCACAAGGAATCTTTCTACTAAACTGAAATGCCGGGTTTCAGCTTTGTTGAATTGCTGCCTCCAGAAATGGCTCTCTTCTCAATGACATGGATATATCATGGACAAGTATCTAATCAGTAGCTTAAAATATCACATAGCACTAAAAAAATCCCCCACTAGTCCCTACAGGATTACTTCTTTTATTGCTTACTTTATTGGCGAGCGCTGGGCACCCAGTTAAGATGCTGATAAATGGCTGAAATATGGTGGTCAAAACATGCAAATGATCCTGCATCTCAAATTGTAGTGTTGCTATTGCAGCGGTTGCCCATATACAAATATTCCCGGGCTGTCAAGGACAGTCATAAAAGCAGATCAAAGGTCAAGCCTCCCTGGAGGGCAACTCCATTCTTAGCCTTTTGCTTCAGTGGAAATGTCTGTTCATTAAGCAGATGAAGATGCTGTTTCTGTGAAGAATTGAATTTAAACGTGCTTAAATGCTTTTATTTTTTAAAAAGCCTTTTTGCTTTAAAAAATGTTTGACTAAACAAAAGAGAAAATAGTTTAAAATGCCTCTATGGTGGCATTTTCAGAAATGCTCCCAGTTCCACGCGCAGGGCCAGGTAGGCAGGCAGAGCTTCAGAGTCTCAATGCGTGGATGAGACGATGGTGTAGAGAGGAGGGGTTCACGTTCATTAGGAACTGGGGAAACTTCTGGGATGGGAGGAGCCTATACAGGTGAGATGGGCTCCACCTAAACCAAAGTGGAACCAGACTGCTGGCACTAAACATTAAAAAGGTTGTAGAGCAGTTTTTAAACTAGGAGATGGGGGAAAGCCGACTGCTGCAGAGGAGCGTGTGGATCGGACACAGACTTCTCTTAGGGGAGAGTCTGATGATAGAGAATCTCCAGGTTATAGTCAGGAGCAGAGGACTGAAAAGTATAATGTAAGGGCCGGATCAGATGATAAACAGTCACATAAAAAAGAATCTGGCACATCAGAAAAAGGCAGGCTAATAAACAGGGACAAGTTTTTAAAGTGCTTGTACACAAATGCTAGAAGTCTAAATAATAAGATGGGTGAACTAGAGTGCCTTGTGATAAAGGAGGATATAGATATAATAGGCATCACAGAAACCTGGTGGACTGAGAGCAATCAATGGGACACAATCATTCCGGGGTACAAAATATATCGGAAGGACAGAACAGGCCGTGCAGGGGGAGGAGTGGCACTATATGTTAAAGAAAGTGTAGATTCAAATGAAGTAAAAATCTTAAGCGAATCCACAGGTTCCATAGAGTCTCTATGGATAGAAATTTCATGCTCTAGTAAAAATATAACATTAGGGATCTATTATCGACCACCTGACCAGGACAGTAATAGTGATGATGAAATGCTAAGGGAAATTAGAGAGGCTATCAAAATTAAGAACCCAATAATAGTGGGGGATTTCAATTATCCCCATATTGACTGGGAACATTTCACTTCAGGACGAAATGCAGAGATAAAATTTCTCGATACTTTAAATGACTGCTTCATGGAGCAGCTGGTACGGGAACCCACAAGGGGAGAGGCGACTCTAGATTTAATCCTGAGTGGAGCGCAGGAGCTGGTCCAAGAGGTAACTATAGCGGGACCGCTTGGAAATAGTGACCATAATACAATAGCATTCAACATCCCTGTGGTGGGAAGAACACCTCAACTGCCCAACACTGTGGCCTTTAATTTCAAAAGGGGGAACTATACAAAAATGAGGGGGTTAGTTAGACAAAAGTTAAAAGGTACAGTGACTAAAGTGAAATCCCTGCAAGTTGCGTGGGCCCTTTTTAAAGACACCATAATAGAGGCTCAACTTCAATGTATACCCCAAATTAAGAAAAACAGTAAAAGAACTAAAAAAGAGCCACCGTGGCTTAACAACCATGTAAAAGAAGCAGTGAGAGATAAAAAGACTTCCTTTAAAAAGTGGAAGTCAAATCCTAGTGAGGCAAATAGAAAGGAGCACAAACACTGCCAACTTAAGTGCAAGAGTGTAATAAGAAAAGCCAAAGAGGAGTTTGAAGAACGGCTAGCCAAAAACTCCAAAGGTAATAACAAAATGTTTTTTAAGTACATCAGAAGCAGGAAGCCTGCTAAACAACCAGTGGGGCCCCTTGACGATGAAAATACAAAAGGAGCGCTTAAAGATGATAAAGTCATTGCGGAGAAACTAAATGGATTCTTTGCTTCAGTCTTCACGGCTGAGGATGTTAGGGAGATTCCCAAACCTGAGCTGGCTTTTGTAGGTGACAAATCTGAGGAACTGTCACAGATTGAAGTATCACTAGAGGAGGTTTTGGAATTAATTGATAAACTCAACATTAACAAGTCACCGGGACCAGATGGCATTCACCCAAGAGTTCTGAAAGAACTCAAATGTGAAGTTGCGGAACTATTAACTAAGGTTTGTAACCTGTCCTTTAAATCGGCTTCGGTACCCAATGACTGGAAGTTAGCTAATGTAACGCCAATATTTAAAAAGGGCTCTAGGGGTGATCCCGGCAATTACAGACCGGTAAGTCTAACGTCGGTACCGGGCAAATTAGTTGAAACAATAGTAAAGAACAAAATTGTCAGACACATAGAAAAACATAAACTCTTGAGCAATAGTCAACATGGTTTCTGTAAAGGGAAATCGTGTCTTACTAATCTATTAGAGTTCTTTGAAGGGGTCAACAAACATGTGGACAAGGGGGATCCGGTGGACATAGTGTACTTAGATTTTCAGAAAGCCTTTGACAAGGTCCCTCACCAAAGGCTCTTACGTAAATTAAGCTGTCATGGGATAAAAGGGAAGGTCCTTTCATGGATTGAGAACTGGTTAAAGGACAGGGAACAAAGGGTAGGAATTAATGGTAAATTCTCAGAATGGAGAGGGGTAACTAGTGGTGTTCCCCAAGGGTCAGTCCTAGGACCAATCCTATTCAATTTATTCATAAATGATCTGGAGAAAGGGGTAAACAGTGAGGTGGCAAAGTTTGCAGATGATACTAAACTACTCAAGATAGTTAAGACCAAAGCAGATTGTGAAGAACTTCAAAAAGATCTCACAAAACTAAGTGATTGGGCAGCAAAATGGCAAATGAAATTTAATGTGGATAAATGTAAAGTAATGCACATTGGAAAAAATAACCCCAACTATACATACAACATGATGGGGGCTAATTTAGCTACAACGAGTCAGGAAAAAGATCTTGGCGTCATCGTGGATAGTTCTCTAAAGATGTCCACGCAGTGTGCAGAGGCGGTCAAAAAAGCAAACAGGATGTTAGGAATCATTAAAAAGGGGATAGAGAATAAGACTGAGAATATATTATTGCCCTTATATAAATCCATGGTACGCCCACATCTCGAATACTGTGTACAGATGTGGTCTCCTCACCTCAAAAAAGATATTCTAGCACTAGAAAAGGTTCAGAAAAGAGCAACTAAAATGATTAAGGGTTTAGAGAGGGTCCCATATGAGGAAAGATTAAAGAGGCTAGGACTCTTCAGTTTGGAAAAGAGAAGACTAAGGGGGGACATGGTAGAGGTATATAAAATCATGAGTGATGTTGAGAAAGTGGATAAGGAAAAGTTATTTACTTAATCCCATAATACAAGAACTAGGGGTCACCAAATGAAATTAATAGGCAGCAGGTTTAAAACAAATAAAAGGAAGTTCTTCTTCACGCAGCGCACAGTCAACTTGTGGAACTCCTTACCTGAGGAGGTTGTGAAGGCTAGGACTATAACAATGTTTAAAAGGGGACTGGATAAATTCATGGTGGCTAAGTCCATAAATGGCTATTAGCCAGGATGGGTAAGAATGGTGTCCCTAGCCTCTGTTCGTCAGAGGATGGAGATGGATGGCAGGAGAGAGATCACTTGATCATTGCCTGTTAGGTTCACTCCCTCTGGGGCACCTGGCATTGGCCACTGTCGGTAGACAGATACTGGGCTAGATGGACCTTTGGTCTGACCCAGTACGGCCTTTCTTATGTTCTTATGTTAAAACCAGGAGTTTTTACTGGCTTTGGAGGTTATTTTCTGGGTGGCAGTTGACAAAAGCAGTAACCACAGAGACCCATGTGGTGTTACACAGCTAAAATGAGCATCTTCTGCTTGGAAGACATGGGACTTCCTTCCCATGGCTTTAATACACCTATACAAATGTGCAATGTGAGGACAGAGGGAGTAACTGAAGTTCAGTGAAAGAATGTTTACTCCTGCCTGTATTCACACATCTTTTAACCCAACCTGAAACCTTGTACAGATCTTTCATCTCTAATAATTCTCAGTAGATTTGTCATCTCTTAAATCAAAGCACAAACAGTAAGAGAGAAAACAATGATCAAACTTCAGACCCAGCCCACTTTTAGTTGTGACACTTTTCTACATGTATGCTCATCGGCAGAGGCCATTGCACATGCCCAGGGTCCGATGCACAACATAGTTACATGGCTGTGCAAATGACATCACGATTTCTCCTTTATTGTCAATCTGCCTCATAAATCTGCTCAAGGCCTTTTCGCCATTCTGCTTTTTTCCCAACTCCCCCCAGGCTGTTTCTTTGTTCTGTGTGTCCCCATAAAGGGGAATTCTGACTGATTTCCTGCATGCTGCTTCTCTGAAAAGGACAGAGTAGGAGGCAGCTGGGTGGCAATCCATCCAAAATGTGGACAGAACAAGGCTGAGAATGATCACCACCCACCTGGACCTTCTCTCACAGTCTCTACTGAGCTTTACTGTCCTCATAAACTCCTCTATTCCTGAAGGGTTCCGGAGCTTATACAGTGGAGGAGACAGGTACAGTCAGCAACAGAAAGGACTGCAGGTCTCATGGGTGACACGGTGGGGGGGGGGGATTGGAGGAGTAGGTAGCTGACATGCAGAGCTTTAAAGCCCATTAGAGCTGTCTGGCCTTGCTCCATTGTTCCCAGAATCTTGAATGACTGACAATTGTCTCCAGATGTTAACAGAAGAAAATAGTGTTAATATCACTGGCAGAGGAGGATTGCGAGGCTCCTTTCTTTCGCTGTTGCTAGAGAACAGGACTAGGCGATGGATATCATCTTACTGCTTTTATAGTAACATACTCTCTTTACTTTGATCCCATGTGCAGTGCTAGCAAGAGGTTTGCAACGCTGTTTGTGAATGTGGATGTCACCTCTGAGCCTCACGAGGTCTCTGCTCTCTGGTTCCTGTGGTACGTGAAGCAGTGTGGGGGGACAGGCAGGATATTCTCCACCACCAACGGTGGGCAGGTACAGTAAGCCGAAGAACACAGCACATTTCTTGGCAGAAGTCCTTTAAACTTGTTTATTTTGTTTGTTTTTAAAAGGAAGGACAAGAATCATGTAGACACTGTTCACTGCTGCATTAACAGGGCAGCCAAACTCCCATAGTTTTAACTTTACATAGAGACAATAGGTACCCTTGATTTCAGTATTAATAGGGTTCAGGTTGTATCAATGTGGAAGGCCATTCTTGTGGTTCAGGCACTGGAGTGGGGATCAGGAGATTTGGGTTCAATTCCTGACTCTAACTTTGGGCAGATCACTCCCTTTCGCTTAGTTCATCCTCTGAAAAATGAGAATATTAGTAATACTTCCTGTCCTCACAGGCTAAATATATGAGAGGTACTTAAGTAGTGTAAGGTGAGGGGAACTGCAAAAGTGCCTAGATAGATACAGACTAATATTTGAAACACAACCACCAATAGCTGGGTAACTAAAGTCAAATCTTTCCAATGTTTGTAGTTCATAAGGCTATCAGAGCAATCTGATGAAGATAAATGCCTGTATTTATGTATTATATAACCCTAAAATGTGTGTGAAGTGGTGTATTTAATGCAAGTAACACACATGAAGAAAAGGAAGAATCGGCTAACGTTCTTGCACAAAATGAATGTACGTTTAATTGCACTCTACTATATTGAAATGAACCTATTTGGCTCACCTCTGATATGTGTGAGAGAGGGTTTTAAAAAAATTTCTAGTTATAATTAATACTACTGGCAGATTTCAGGACCATGCTACTTGCTTTTTATAGCCTGTTTATGTATAATTATGGCAATCATTGTTACTATTACTGGTGGGCAGACCTCCAAAAAGGATGAGACTGACTTCAGCTGAGCATTAACAAGTTTGAATGCTTATCCAAACCTTAGCTGAGCCTCTGGGCTCTCCAGAATTGGTTTGGAAGTCACGAGAACAGCTTTCTCATGCGATTTCTGGCACTTTTGGTCCCATTGGTGAACAGACCCAGCAAGCTCAGAGGTCTCTGCTCTCAAAAGGGTAAAAAATACCAGGAATACGCTTTCCAAATTAAGTCACCTGACTTTCCAAAAGGTCAAAAAGGAGTTGGGTTTATTTTGAGTGTTGAGAACAAAAGTTCTGTATGATTCTTATTTTATCCAAACCAAGTTTGTCCATCTCACATTGTTGAAGTGTCTCTTTTTCTCTTCCAGGAGAGGAAGTTTGTTGGAGGTTCTGGTCAGATTAGTGACAAGTTAATGGAACGCTTGGGAGGCCGAGTGAAGCTAGAGAAACCTGTAGTCCGCATTGATCAGTCAGGTGAAAATGTCATTGTGGAGACCTTAGACCATGAATCGTACGAGGTAATTCAATACCTTACACTAGAGCAAATATTTGTAGGGGTATGTTTTTAAATCTTTAATTGCTCCATTCGTCTTCTCAATAAGACTGTAACACAGACGCACAGTGTAACAAAGAAGAGAGCCACAATAACCAGGAGTCACATTTTCTGCTATTCCCTAAGTAATACCAGTGACACAGCTTGGGATGGGCACTGGAGAAGCAGAGAATTCTATAACGTGTATTTGTGTCATTCCTTTACTATTTCTGCTCCTTTGCATTCAGTTAGCTTCAGAATAAAAGAATATCTCCAGGGATGATAATAGAAATTTAGTGCAAGAGAAACATTCTCCAGAAACATGTCAGAGTTAGCTTCCAAGCCACAAACTGAAAGGTCAGTCAAAAAGGAGCCAAGTGACCCTTTTGTAAGAGGAATAGTCTTCTGACCAGTTAGAAAAGAATAGCTGCCCAATTGGATGGTCATTTATACAGTACTTGTTGTCATTTTACAGTTTCCACAACCAAGACATCCTGAGAGGTCTATTTTGTAACTTGCATGCTATGGGCCAAACTTTCTTTGCTTTGGAAGATATTACCGTCAGCATACATACTGTAAAGCTTCCCCAGCTGTAATAGAGAGAGGCTCAAATACTGGATAATGTATTTCGTTTACGTACTATTTCTTTTCCAGGCCAAGTATGTTATTAGTGCCATTCCCCCAGTTCTTGATTTGAAGATTCATTTCAACCCACCATTACCACCAATGAGAAACCAGCTGATCAGCCGGGTTCCCATGGGCTCAGTCATCAAGTGCATGGTATACTACAAAGAACCTTTCTGGAGGAAAAAGGGTATTACATTTTAATTGGGGGTTTTCTTTTGTATTATATTATGCTAATACAAGAGTCCACATTAAAGGGGATTTCATCTCTTTTCAGCTACTTCTCTGAGAGTCCTAAAAAGAGGGGGGGGGGAGAGAGAGAGAGAGAATATAGGACATGAGGGAAGAAGTTGGGAAACACTAACTCTTGTTTCTTGTTGTTCTCCTTACCCCCGTCCCCCATTTTTCTTCAGTGACATCTTGAAATGAGACATATCTCTGCCATTAGTTACCTAAACATAATGGTGGAGTTGGGGCATAATGGAGAGCAATTTTATGCCATATACTGCATGACTGCGACAATTTTGTCTTGAGAATAGTTTGTAGCTAAAAACATATAGCCATATGACTTGGCCAGCTAGAGATCCTAGGAGTGCAGAAGTTGAAATATTTCCCAAACCATTTAAAGTGACACCACTGAACACAGTGCCTCTTTAATTCTTGCAGGAGTACACCATACAGTCTTTGTTTTCCTTTAAGCTTTTGGGTAGATTTGCAACAGATGACTGTAAAGATGTCCAGAGTGCTCTGGAAAAACTGGTGCTTTCAGAGCCATGTTTTTAATAACAATTGTACTCTGTATTTCCAGAACATTTAGTACAAGCATCCTGAAATCTTTTGTATCCGGCATATGCCTGTCATAAAAACCTAGTGTGCTTGCCAAAATGTTAAACACCGGCAATACTCAAGAACAGTGTGTTTCTGTGCAATTAATTGGTACCCCTGTCATGTCGGTTATAACACCATCTTTTTGGTCATAAATTCAATTATATGAATATCCTTATGTTGTCCCTGCTTTTTAAGGATGCCTGGAACAGGTTGCTAAGAGTCTCAGGATCCCATATCTAAAATATCTCACCTAGGTAGAAAATAGTACTTCCCAGAGCCCGAGGAACAGGGCACACAATCTCTGGCAGAACAATTCCATGGAGCAAGAGAGTGGTGTCATATTCTTTGTCACACCACACTGGTGGTTTCACCTCCTTCTCTGTCATAGTTCTCCAAATTACCTGGATTAATAAAATCCATTTTTTTCTCCTCTCTGGTTTCTAGACTACTGTGGTACCATGCTCATTGAAGATGAGGAAGCTGTGATTGGAATGACACTTGATGATACCAAACCCAATTGCAGTGTTCCTGCCATAATGGGGTAAAAGAGAAGAGGGACGATTGTCCATTAATTTTTGTGGGCCTGGGGTTTGAGGAGACACGGAAACCTACCATTGGGGGAAAATATCTGAAAATATTAACAAAAAAGTAGAGCTGTTCGAAAAATGGTGAATTATTTTATTTCACAAAATATATTCAGTATTTTGCTCCCCAAATTTTGTCTTTCAAAAATTTTCACTTTTTTTTTTTAATTTTCAATTTTTTTGGTGTGGAAAAAACTGGAAAAAGATGTTTGTTTTATTTCTGTTTCCCTCCCTACCCCTGTCCCTTTTGTCCCTGGCCTCCCCAATGTCAAAATAAGAAAAGGATAAGGGGAGAGAGAGGAGGAAAAAATTTAAAGCGAGTTGGTGGTGTCCGGGGGAAATCCTCCAAAATCAAACATTAAAAAAAAAAAAAACAACTAAAATTTTCTACAATCCCTCCCTCCCCCATTTTTTTTTAAAGAAAATTTTCAGCCAACCCTATTAAAAGGGATTTCTTTCCAATAAATGTGTTTTTCCTCCCCGTCCCCAATAATCAAAAATGAAATGCAACATTTCCTTATATGAGGCTATTGAGCCATACCATCTAATTCCACACTAGCCTTCGTAATTTGCTATTACTATATCAAATCCTACAGCTGTCATGAGCGGATTTACTATACCATGAAACAGCTCCTATGGATCTTCTGACCCTGACCAGAGTGTGGTTCCCTGCACGCAGGGACCAAAGCAAGAGGTCTGTACATCGCCAATGCCATGGCACACACCTGTGGAGGAGGTGTTTGGGGATGAGCCTGGAGCTGTGCTTAATTTATAATGAAAGAGGTGCCGGGGCTCAACCAGTTAGGTGCTGGGGGCTCAAGCAGTGTTTTTACATTCATAACTGTTGCAGAAAGCCCAGAGGTGCTGGGGCTATGAACTGCCAAGCTACAGGTGCCAGGGCTCTGCCCTGGCAAGCCCCAGCACAAATTAAGCCTTGACCTGGAGAAAGGTGACTTCATAGATCCACCAGCCAGTCTGTCCCCCACACCCTCCCCACAGGAGGAAGAGCGCACAAGATGCAGTGGCTACTGTTGCCCTGTGGTTACTTTCCCCTCTGCTGCATGGGGAAGAACATTTCCTCTTTTTCCGTTACTGTAACCCTAGTAAATTTCTCCAGCAGACAGCCTGAGATAAAGATTTGACCTTTAGAAACTTTCTGAAAGCTGAGCTTAAATCCTGCAGAACTGAAGAAAAGTTTATAGCCACATTTCTCAGTAAGAATTGAAAGGGTTGGAAAGTGGCCACCAGCTAAAGACTAAAGACCTAAAGATGAGAGACAAATGTTAGAAGCTGGCATCATCAAGCCACCAACTGATAGCATTTTAAAGGGCACTGTATATATAATGGATGCCATCATTCCTTTTTTGTGTTTGTGGTTTTCTTTTTTCAGTTTTATTCTCGCTCGAAAGTGTAGAAGACTGACAAATCTCACAAAGGAAGAAAGGTAAGAACAAAGTGCCATAGTTTTACACAGGATCTAATTTAAGTTTTTGTTTTAAATTCTCAGAGATTCTGTCTCTCTCTCTCTCTCTCTCTCTCTCTCTCCATATATCAGACAAAACCTTTCCTGCATGCAATAATTACAGGGACGTTGGCTATTAACTAAGCACAGTTCGCAGTGCTGTCACTTCAAAAGTGCAACACTTAAATTTTGTTCCCTTAGGAGCCATGTGAAGCCTTTATCCAAAATGGCAGTAAGCATGGCAGCGTCTACCTGTCCTTTGTAAAGCCAAGTCCTCAAGCTCCCATTTCACTGCTTTGAGCTGTTCGGGCAGTGGAAAGCAGCCAGAAAGCTTCACTTAGTGGGCAACTGGGGATTCCTCTTGTATTTGGGAGTGCCTGGGTAGCATAAAGCCAGAATAGCCAGCTCCATGCTCCCCACTGCTGCTCCTCTGTCCCCACACAGTGGAGTGGGTGTGTTCAGAGTGTGCCAGAAGTGGGAGGGGCTGAGCCAGAGTGCTCAGCACCCTAGTGATCTTGGATCAGACCCTAGAGGGCCATTTCAGCCTTTGTAAATTAGCACAGCCTTGAGGCTGCTCCAGTTTGTCATGGGATGAACCAGCCCTAAGGATTAGGGGGTAGAAAGGTGACAGAAAGCTACCTTTGACCCTGTGTCTTCAGGTGTGCCAGGCAGAGCTCAACACACTTGAAGATCTAGTCCACTATCTTGTTATAGCAGTCTCTTCCCTGCTATTGTTTAAAAATAAATAAAAATAGGTTTTAAAGGGTAGTAGAGTTTTGCCCTCAAAAATATTCCCAGCATTTCATTGGACTAATCAACAAAGCTAAAGTTATATGGCAGGGTTGGGGGGGGAGACCTTTATTTAAATGTGGACAGGGTATTTTCAAAATTAAAAACGTGGGATGCTCTATGTTCAAGTACACATTTTAACAGTAATGGTCAGCCCAATTAGAGACGATATTGGTGTCCTCAAATCAGCGATATGTGAGCTCTCGCAGCTTTTGTAAAGTGGGATCATGTGGAGCATTACTCCACCAGCTCTTAGAGCAGCAGCACTGGTCCACCAAGCCTCTTTCGTTTTTCAGGAATAGACCAGATATTCTCCATCTGCATTTAAGCTTTGGGCTGGAACTACAAGAGGTGATTGTCACAATAAAAGCTGGGCAAGCTTGAAGTCCATTGTGTTCAGCATTTCAGGCTATCATTAACACCAAATGCCATGTTTCACCGCGTGTCAGCATATTAAATGCAATCCAACATTTGCAGCACTTGAGAACAGCTTATGTTTCTGTGCAATAAAAGGACACCTTTGTAATTTATAGAGGTGTCATAAAAGACAGACCAATTTATCAATCAGTGTCAAAAGCATTAACATGTTCATCTGACTCTGAGATTAATTTTTATACAATGGGACTTAGAATATTTTCTGAGTGAACATTAAACTATCGATGACGCTCAGTGGTAAAGAATGGTTCTGACATACACTGTGCTTAATGTAGTATATTATTTACAATGAGAAATCCATCCCATGCACACAATTTAAGCCTCACTTTAGTTCTACACAGGGAAAAGGGGCAGACTGAGTGGCTGGCCAGGAGGCGTCTCCGCACCCAACTGTAAGCTAGTGGGGCAGATACACTGAGTCACTGATGTTGGGACTGGGTTTCCAAGGATCCAGAAACTGTGTTCCAGGGGTTGCATGTAGGGGCTATGGCCACTACACTACCCCATTGGCTGGAACAGGAGTCACAGTGCTGCAGCCTGCCCACCTGTTGTAGGAGTGAAACCCACCTCCACCTACTACCCGAGATTCCCCTAGACAGAGACCAATCACTAATGACAATGGGTTAGATTGTGGCCCAGCTTGCACAGCCACTCAATGGGGCATCTGGTGCTCCCTTGTGCCAGCTGCCCAGACTGAGTATTAGTGCAGGGAGGAGAACAGCTTCCATTGGCTGTGACAGTGCCACCCCCATCTCTTGCACAGTGGAACAGGGGCAATACAATACCCGCTGGCTAGCAGAGCTACACAGTGCACTGGGGAAGTACCCTGCACCAGGTACTTCCTCCACAGAGCAGAGGGAATCCAGGAGGACGCTTAGAGTCACAATATGCTTCCTTGGCTGCTACTGGAGCAATGCAGCAACACGTTCCCTTTGCTCAAGGCTTGTCGGAAACCATGATTGAGCACAGGGACTGCAGATGAGGATTTTGCCCACAGCGCATGTAGATGTATGGTACGCTCTGGACAGAGTATTAGCAATAGGCCATTTAAATAAAATACTAAACCGTTCCAGGGCAAAAGGCACAGCTGTGTGAGCAGCAGGCACATCTGCAAAGATTCACCCTTGTTGTGGGGACCGCTCAGATAAATCTCTTCAATAAAATGTTGTCATTCAACCCTTCTGAGAATTAAAGCTATATAATGCCCTATGCATTTATTTGCTTGGCTGTCTGAAAATGCCATTTTCAGGTTAATATTTACTTTTGCTTTTGCAAAGTCATTTTGTCTTTGAAATTTAGTTGGCAAATGGTGGAGCTTACAGCTTCTCTGAGCCAAATTGCTCTCTTCCCACAAGGACCTCCACCTGCCCGCACCGAAGTTGGTTACCTCTGCTACACAATTCACCTTCCTAGGACCCTGCAATGGGATCTCTGGAGGTTCTGTGATCGACATCGGGGAAGAGGGCAGACCAGGGCTGGGTTTGGAGGGAGGCTAATTATTCCTGCCACAATTTTGTGAGGAACAGTCAGGACAGTTAATACAGCCTGAGGTTGTATTTACTTTTCTGTGGAGCTCCTCTGTTTGATAGAGCCACCCAGGATGAGTCCAGGAACATCTGTAGGGTGAGCTGTCAATGGCCATATGGCTCCAATGGACTGTGGTGTTAGAGAGCTGGGGAGGGAGGGGCGGGGAGGGAGCAGAGTGTCCTAGGTGTGGTCCAGTGGCCTGTGGCTTTTGGAGATTCCTGAGAACCCGGGGCTTTCAGGGCTGACCCCCTGCTGTTTTTGCAAGGTTGGAAACCCAGCCTCCAGTGGAAGAATGCAGCGTCCGCTGGCACTTTTCTGTGAATTGCCTTGCTAGAGCACCCGAGCTGGGCCTTTGTCTGAGGTTTTGTCTTCACTACCTGCCGATCCGGCGGGTAGCAATCGGTCTATCGGGGATCGACTTACCGCGTCTAGTGAAGACGCGATAAAATCGATCCCTGATCGCTCTGCCGTCGACTCCGGAAATCCACCTCGGCAAGAGGCGGCAGCGGAGTCGGCGGAGCGCGGCAGCGGTCGACTTTCCCGCGTCCTCACCGCCAGGTAAGCCGACCTAAAATACGCAACTTCAGCTACGGTATTCACGTAGCTGAAGTTGCGTATCTTAGGTCGGACCCCCGCTGTAGTGTAGACCTAGCCTGAGATGGATAGAAGGGACTTTCTTTAGGGCGGATAAAGAAAGAGCTAGCAAAGAGGTATTCTTCTAATCATTGTCACTGGCTCCCTTTCCCTGTTGACTGCAGTGTGACTCCCACATTGAGTTTTTGCAGCTCTCTGAGCTCCCCCTAGTGTTACTTAGGTCTGCTTGGCATGTCTGCGGAATTGAATTGACGAGGGTTTGAAAGCGCTTGTGTTTTGGCTCACGGTATGTGACAGCACAATATTAAACTGTATCAGCATAGTCAGTGTGTGACACACACACACACACACCGTAATGGGCACAGATCCAGCAAGTCTCCAGAAACCCCATGCACTTACCTGAACCCAACTCTGAAAATCCTGTGAGAACAGTGACTCTCGCAGTCTGTCACATTAAGCATTTCTGCTTCCAGAACAGATGATTCCTCAAAGGGCAGAAAGGAGAGGAAATATAACAAAGGACCAAATCTTTCCTCCCTGTCAGAAGCCCAGGTAGCTGGGCTTGGCACGGCGGGGTCCTGCGAAGGTGGAGCGGGAAAGAAATCCTCCTCTGGGCACAGACCAACGGCCCAGTCACTCCATGGCTGCTACTGTAACTCTGGATGTGTAGTAGCCTCCACACTTACTGTTTCCACATTATGCAGTGTGGAATAGGCTTTGGAGCTGCATAGTGGGGCATCCTCTCTCTCCACTTTTCCCTAGCCCACTGCTGCAGCACCCCTGAAACCTGCTGCACAGGGAAGTAGCCGAACCGCCACAAACCTGGGCTCCCTAATACATGGGGGATGTGGTCCACTTGTGTAGATTCCTTATATACTCTGCCCTCCTGTATTTCTGCTGTGTCTGGGGCCCTACATTTCTTCTATGAATGGGACAGGATTTGCATCCAAAATGGACTGAGCATGGGTCTGTTTTTCTTTTTTGGTTCTTAACTGGTGCGCTTGTCTCATTCTGATCTTTTTCCTTTTGGGAAATGATGGGATATGTCTAGCACTAGACAGCAAGGGCCAGAAAATGACTGGGAAGTGGGAACAGACTCCATTGCTATTGCTTTGTTACTGAAGGAAGTACAGGCCCATACACATAAAGAAGTGAAAAGGGAAGAGGGATTTTTAAAATTCATACTGGTTCCCTGAGATCACAAGCAGCAGTGTCTGTTTCCCTCATCAAAATTCAGAACAGGCTGTCAGCCAGGAGACAAAAGTACAAAATCTCACTTCTCTCTTTCTCTGGCAGATTAAATGACTTTTGGATAATATACGAATTTGAGATGATAGAGATCAGTGTCTTAGGGAGTGATTTGCAAAACTGCTCGTAAAGTTAGCTCATATAAAACAGAGCATGTCAGTACACTGATCAAGTTTATTGACTCATTTCTGAAGTACAACTCCCGGCCTCCAAACTCTCAGTAATCAGAATAAAACCAAAAGAGCTGAAACCTCCAACTTAGACACAGAATAATCTTTGTTCTCTCAAAGTAAGAACATATCAGCAGTAGATTATTTTCTTTCTTGTGTTTAAATCTTTGTTGCATTTCTCCCATAGGAAGAAGAGGATCTGCGAGCTCTATGCAAAGGTTTTGGGATCAGAGGAAGCCTTACACGTAAGAACATAATTTACAACATAGCACATCCTGCCGATCTCATTATTGTAGTTGGGAGGCACAGGGTGAAGTTGGAAAGTAGCAGTAAAATCAGTGTTCTTGGCACTGTGTCCCATGTTTAATCAGGATTAGTGTTCTTCACCATGCTTATTAGTTTGTACAGAAGAGTGACGAAAAATACTGAAAAGCTTTACATCCCATTTGAGAGTGATTAACGTGTTTGTGTGAAGCAGTTAAAAATACAGGAGCTCATTTTAAAATGAGCCACTAAAGCCTCAGTGCGGAGTGTTACCTTCATTATTATTATACGCTAAATCTCAGCCATTTTCAGTTGCTGCGCCATGGCTTGCCTCCCCATCCAGCCCCTGCCCGGCATAGTGTTCCGTTTTGTCTCATTCAGGGCTGGCTCTGGCTTTTTGGCCGCCCCAAGCAAAAAACAAACAAACAAACAAACAAAAACCGGGGCGGCCAGAATGGCAAAGCAAAAAAAAAACAACAACATGCGGCGTGGCCGGAGCGCGGGTGCCGGGGGACTCCCTGCGCTGCAGAGGTGCCCTGGCTAGCGGGGGGAGGGGGAGGGAACGGGGGGAGAGAGAGAGAAGGGGCGGTGGCCAGGGCTTCAGCGGTGCGCTGCCACGCGGCCCCACCGCCTGCCAGGAGGGCTCTGCGCCACTCCTGTCGGCTGGGAGGGAAGGACGCAGCTGCCCTGATGGGCTTGCTGCAGGGCACTACTGTCCTCCGCGACGCCGCCCCCTACAGGGCGGCCGGAGCGGAACACCACCAAAAAAAAAAAAAAAAAGCGGCCGTGCCGCCCTAGGATTGGGCGGAATGCCGCCTCCTACAAACTGCCGCCCCAAGCACCAGCTTGCTTGGCTGGTCTCATCGTTGCTCCCTCCCATAGCAACATCTGCTTTTGTTTCTTTCTGTTTTTCCCTTCCTAGTAAGGGGAACTGACTGTTAGGGTTTGTATGCTCTCCCAGTTTCTGAAAACTCGTTTGCTTTATATTATAAACATCCTTTATTTTATTGAAGGCAATTTTAGGTGGTTGAAATGTTTAGATATGAATCACAGTAGCATGCCATTTTACACATAGCTCCCACATACTGTATTGCACAAAAGTGGCATACTTTGCAGACTCACTGTATAAGAACATAAGAACAGCCATACTGGGTCTGACCAGTGGCCCATCTAGCCCAGTATCCTGTCTTCCAACAGTGGCCAATGCCAGGTGCCCCAGCGGGAATGAACAGAGCAGAGCAATTATTGAGTAATGTATATAAGTAAGGATGGGTTATGGGGGTCCTTTCCAGTCGTGATTTTGGGGCCTTAGGCAGCCTGGGAGTAAGCAGGTGCAGTTATACTGAATACAATGGGAATTACACCTGCTTACACCAGGGCTGAATTTGACTCCACGTTGTCTCTGCTGCCTGAAGCACAAGTCTACATAAACAAGAGAATTAGGAGGATCCAGTTCTACAGTGTCCAAATTAACCAGTAAAAAAAGCCAGCAGTGTCTGAAGTTAAGGCTTATGTCTCATCCACGTTGCATTAAGAGACTTGTTAAATGTGCTCATCTCTAGTCAGGCATTGTAAAGTGATACAACAAATCATAAACTATTCGTCACTGCTGTTTTCTCAGTTCTTGTAATAGCTTCATCCGTAGGGGGTTTTCCCCCTTCTGAGGTTTCATTAACTCTGTTTTACAGCCAGTGCATTATGAAGAGAAGAACTGGTGTGAGGAGCAGTATTCTGGCGGGTGCTACACAGCTTACTTCCCACCGGGGATAATGACACAGTTTGGAAGGTACAGTGTCTCACTAAGGGACTCAACAACAGAAAGATAAGAATGATCAGATAAATATCCTTTGTAAGGGTCGTAAGTCCTCTGTGAACAAATTTTCTTTATACCTGGAATATTGCTTAGGGAATACTTCAAACAGCCTTGTAAAATTTTACTTCCCCACTTGCCTGGATTAGGTATTTTTGATGGATGAGTCTCATTATTAGTATTTTCACGTTCATCATTGACTACAGGGAAGAGTAGGTGAGTAGATTGCTTGATTGTTTGGGGTGGGGGAGTGGTTGTTTTATTTTGTGTGCCCAAACTGGTAAATTTTCATGACAACTTTGCTTTTCAGATTTGGGATTGGCATTACCATTTCCTTTGTGTGTTTTAATATATTTTATTGGTATTTTAAAAATAAAGTAAAAAAGCCTGATCCTGTAAATATTTATGAACATGAGTAACTTCAGTGGACTGTTCCTATTAGCAGACAGGGCCTAATGCAGTAACTACTGTGCCACCATGTATTGTCCTCCCCGATTCAGGTTTTTGAATGAAAACAAGAGTGACCCCAAAAAGCAGCAGTGGCCGACCTGCCTGTTGCCGTTCATTTATGTTCAGTGTGACAAAGTTCCTCCTCTATCTTGGTGGGTCCTGCGCTTATTGGCGGATTTTCTTGCCTCAGAGATTCACCATGTGGGTTGGGGAACAGCTCAGAGACCTTCCCCTCTGGGAGAACCCACAGTCCAGCTCAATTGGGAGGTTTGGGGGGAACCCGGGCCCGCCCTCTACTCCGGGTTCCAGCCCAGGGCCCTGTGGACTGCAGCTGTCTAGAGTGCCTCCTGGAACAGCTGCATGACAGCTACAACTCCCTAGGCTACTTCCCCATGGCCTCCTCCAAATACCTTCCTTATTCTCACCACAGGACCTTCCTCCTGGTGTCTGATAACGCTTGTGCTCCTCAGTCCTCCAGCAGCACACCCTCTCATTCTCAGCTCCTTGCGCCTCTTGCTCCCAGCTCCTCACACTCGCACCACAAACTGAAGTGAGCTCCTTTTTAAAACCCAGGTGCCCTGATTAGTCTGCCTTAATTGATTCTAGAAGCTTCTTCTTAATTGGCTCCAGGTATCCTAATTAGCCTGCCTGCCTTAACTGGTTCTAGCAGGTTCCTGATTACTCTAATGCAGCCCCTGCTCTGGTCACTCAGGGAACAGAAAACTACTCATCCAGTGACCAGTATATTTGCCCTCTACCAGACTCCTGTACCCCACTGGTCTGGGTCTGTCACATATCCCTCCCCCCTGCTCAACGCCAAGGGGTTGGGCAGCTTGGGATGCCAGACAGTGCACACGTGACAAGCCATTGGCGTTGCCATGACGGCTCCCTGCTCTGTGTTGCACACGGAACTGGAAAGGTTGGAGGGATAAGAACCATCTGGTCACCCTTGTGTTCTTCTCCTTGTTCCGCTGCATCCATTGAAGAAGGGCATGGTCGGTCACGAGGACAAATCTGCGCCCGAGCAGGTAGTAGCGCAATGTTTCCATGGCCCATTTTACAGCGAGGCATTCTCTCTCCACCACTGCATATTTTTGTTCCCTTGGAAGGAGTTTCCGACTGAGGTATAGAATTGGGTGTTCCTTCTCCCCGACCATCTGTGATAGAACGGCCCCCAACCCTACTTCCAATGCATCCATCTGCAGGATAAACTCCTTGGTGAAATCAGGGGCTATCAGTACGGGGTTATTGCAGAGGGCAGTCTGTAGGTCTGTGAATGCTTCCTCTGCTGCGTCAGACCATCTCACCAGATCAGGTCCACGGGCTTTCACTAGGTCTGTCAGGGGGCTTGCCCTTGTGGCAAAGTGGGGGATAAATCGTCAGTAATACCCCACCACACCTAGGAACGCCCAGACTTGTTTCTTGCGACTTGGTCGGGGCCAATTTTGTTCACTTGGGGTTTTACCAGACCTTTTCCCACAATGTAGCCAAGATATTTGGCCTCTGTAAACCCTACAGCGCACTTGGCAGGGTTTGCTGTAAGGCCAGCTCACCTGAAGGTATCGAGGACTGCCTCCACCTTCTCCAGGTGTAGAGAACGCAGTCTTTTCCTTTGCGTCTTCCGCAAGGGGAATCTGCCAGTACCCCTTTGTCAAGTCTAGGGTAGTCAAGTACCGGGCATTACCCAGACGGTCCACTAGCTCATCTATGCGAGGTATGGGGTACGAGTCGAACTGGTATACTTCGTTTAGTCGCCGGAAGTCATTGCAAAATCTTGTGGTGCCATCGGGTTTAGGCACCAGCACGATTGGGCTGGACCACTGACTGTGGGATTCTTCGATGATCCCCAACTCCAGGATTTTTTTTTACTTCTGCTTTTATTTCCTCCCTTTTTGCTGCTGGCACCCGATAGGGCCTCATTGTTACTCTGGCCCCAGGATTCGTGACGATGTGGTGATATGTCTCGGTTGTTCGACCCGGTTTTGTCAAGAACACATCTTGGTTCCGGAAGATCATCTCAGACACCTCATTCTTCTGGTCTGGTGTTAAATCGGGAGACACTCTCACCTGTTTGGAAGGCTTGTTTTCCTGGGTTAGGTCTTTTTGGACCGTTGTGCATGCCTCTTGTGCATGCCAGGGTTTCAGAAGGTTAACGTGATAAATCTGTTCTTGTTTTCTGCGTCCTGGCTGCCGCACCTTGTAGGTTACTTCCCCCACGGGTTCAACCACCTCATAGGGCCCCTGCCATTGGGCCAGAAGCTTGCTTTCTGCCGTGGGTACCAACACTATAACCCGATCCCCTGGTTGGAACTGTCGCACTTTTGCCTGGCGATTGTAATGGGTTCGCTGGGCCTCCTGTGCCTTCTCCAAATGTTCCCGTACAATAGGGGTAACCCGGGCTATCCGGTCTCGCATCTGCATTATATGCTCTATTATATTTCTCCCCTCATTGGGTTCCTCTTCCCAGATCTCTTTGGCGATATCTAGTATGCCACGGGGGTGACGCCCGTATAATAACTCGAAGGGGGAAAACCCAGTTGAGGCCTGTGGTACCTCCTGGATAGCGAACATAAGGTAGGGTAGTAGGGTGTCCCAATCCTTCCCATCCCGACTTACCACCTTCCTTATCATAGCCTTGAGGGTTCGGTTAAATCTTTCTACCAACCCATCAGTCTGTGGATGGTAGACCGAAGTTCTCAGGGTATGTATATGGAGCAGCGTACAGAGGTCCTTCATTAGCTTCGACATAAATGGGGTTCCTTGGTCAGTTAATATCTCCTTCGGTAGCCCCATTTGGGCAAAGATCCCCACCAGCTCTTTGGCTATAGTTTTAGAGGTCGTGTTCCGCAGGGGGGACAGCTTCTGGGTAGCGAGTAGCATAGTCCAAAACAACAAGTATATATTGGTGGCCCCGAGCCGTCTTCTCCAGGGGTCCTACTAGGTCCATGGCTATTCGCTCGAAGGGGACCTCTATGATGGGAAGGGGTACTAAAGGTGCCCTCAAGTGGGGACGGGGACTGTGCAGCTGACACTCCAGGCAGGAGGCACAGTACCTCCGCACTTCTTCATGTACTCCGGGCCAGAGGAACCGTCGTAGGACTCGTGCCAGGGTCTTCTATACCCCCAAATGCCCCCCAAAAAGATGACTATGAGCAAGACTTAATACAGCGTTCTGGTGTTTTTGAGGTACTAGGATCTGCTGTACCTTCTGCCCCTGTACTGGTGCAACCCGGTATAAGAGATCCTTCTTCATTATGAAGTAGGGTCCTGGTCCCTGGGTTTTCCCTTCCACGGGGTCCCCATCTATTTCAGTGACCTCCTTCCTAATGTTGTCATACCTTGGGTCTTCTGCCTGGTCCCATCCAAAATTTCCTTTCCCGGGGCTAATCTGCCCAAGATCTTGGGGCCCAGGCTCTGTTGCCTCTACTGGTTCAGAAGCATTAGGGTGGGGGTCAGACTCAGATGCTTCTCCCTCCTGCGTGGCCTCCTTTTCAGCTGCGCGGGTCCTCCTACCTACAAGAGCGACCCTCTGGCTTTGGGTCAGTATTCGGGTTCCCAAGGCCTTAGCTACCCTTCTTTCCCTTTTTGTCTTTCTACCCTGTCTGGGAGTGGAGAACAAATCTGGGGACATTTCAGAGAAGATTGGGGGTTGACAGTCTGCTGTGGATGCCTCACCAATTTTAGGGTCCCCTTCTTTCTCTAATCCCCCTACTGGGAGTAATTTCCAAACCCTGGGTAGTCCCTCCCTATGAGCACCGGGTATTGGAGTTTAGGGACTACACCTGCTGCTACCTCAGTAGTGTTCCCTTGGATCTCGATTTTTACTGGGATGGTGGGGTCGTAACTAACTGTCCCATGGACACATGTTATCCCCGCACGTTTAGCCTGTAGCAGCTGACTACGCTTCACGAGCTTCCCTGAGATAAGCGTGATAGCACTCCCCGAATCAACCAGTGCCGTGGTCCCTACCCCATTTAGTTTCACTGCTCTGGTATACATATGTGGGGTTAGTGAGACCCCCACAAGGTGGATTAGGGAGCATGGATCTGCCCAGTTCCCCAGGTTACACTGCATAGGCTCCTCAGCATTGGGACACTGTGCAGCTATGTGTCCCCACTCCCCGCAGGCATAACATCTGTATGGAGCCCTAGGCATTCCCAGGTCTCTTGATTTGGGCAGTCTAACATCACGATCCTCTTCTCCCTCAGTGCTCCGACTCTTTGTGGCCTCTGATGGGCCTTCAGCCTCTCTCTTTTTCCACCTGGGCCCTCCTGGTGGTCCAGTCACCCGAAGTTTAGGGCTTGGTGCTGCTAGTTTAACCCGGGGTGCCTCTTCCTTAACTGGTCGGGTCAGCTCCCTCGCTGTCCTTCGCCCCTCTACCAGGGCAATAACCTCGTCATAGGTGGCGGGTTCGTTCTGGTTTACCCAAGCACGAACGTCTGGCGGTAATCCCCTCATGTATCGGTCGATGACCAGAACCTCTAGTATCTCTTCCAGACTCCGGGACTCTGTTTGCAACCACTTTCGTGCGAGATGGATGAGGTTATACAATTGGGACCGCGGGGTTTTGTCTTCCTGGTACCTCCAACCATGATACCGCTGGGCCCGCACTGCTGTCGTTACCCCAGATCTGGCCAGGATCTCTGCTTTCAGCTGGGGGTAGTCTGCTGCAGCCTCTTCAGGCAGATCATGGTAGGCCTTCTGGGCCTCCCCACACAGGAATGGGGCAAGGATGCCAGACCAATGATCTCGAGGCCAGGCCTCCCGTAGGGCTGTCCTCTCAAAGGCCAGAAGGTATGTCTCTACATCATCCTCCCGCGTCATTTTCTGCAGCCAATGGCTAGCCCGTATGAGCCGCGTCCCATCATGGTCACGGTTCAGCTCTGTAAGGGTCTTTACCTGGTTTACCAGTTCCCGCAACATAGCTCGGTCTTGGGCAGCCTGGTCCATCAGCAGGCGATTAGTCTCTTGCTGCAGCCGCACTGCCTCCTGTTGGGCGGCTGCCTGGACACGGGTAGCCTCCTGCTGGGCCACTGTAGCTTGTATCAGTGCCCGCACTACGTCATCCATTGTGGTGAAAAAAAATAAACCCTCTCCCTTTTTTTTGGTTTTTTTGTTTTTTGTTTAAATCACCCTCCTTCTTCCGCCGCGCTGTGCACCCCAAGATCCCACTCCTGACACCAGTGTGACAAAGTTCCTCCTCTCTCTTGGTGGGTCCTGCGCTAATTGGCGGATTTTCTTGCCTCAGAGATTCACCATGTGGGTTGGGGAACAGCCCAGAGACCTTCCCCTCTGGGAGAACCCACAGTCCAGGTCAATTGGGAGGTTTGGGGGGAACCCGGGCCCGCCCTCTACTCCGGGTTCCAGCCCAGGGCCCTGTGGACTGCAGCT
Source organism: Emys orbicularis (assembly GCF_028017835.1). Taxonomy (NCBI): domain Eukaryota; kingdom Metazoa; phylum Chordata; order Testudines; family Emydidae; genus Emys; species Emys orbicularis. The sequence goes on from NC_088683.1 coordinate 212,295,889, forward strand.
GTCTAGAGTGCCTCCTGGAACAGCTGCATGACAGCTACAACTCCCTAGGCTACTTCCTCATGGCCTCCTCCAAACACCTTCCTTATTCTCACCACAGGACCTTCCTCCTGGTGTCTGATAACGCTTGTGCTCCTCAGTCCTCCAGCAACACACCCTCTCATTCTCAGCTCCTTGCGCCTCTTTCTCCCAGCTCCTCGCACTCTCACCACAAACTGAAGTGAGCTCCTTTTTAAAACCCAGGTGCCCTGATTAGCCTGCCTTAATTGATTCTAGAAGCTTCTTCTTAATTGGCTCTAGGTGTCCTAATTAGCCTGCCTGCCTTAACTGGTTCTAGCAGGTTCCTGATTACTCTAATGCAGCCCCTGCTCTGGTCACTCAGGGAACAGAAAACTACTCATCCAGTGACCAGTATATTTGCCCTCTACCAGACTCCTGTACCCCACTGGTCTGGGTCTGTCACATCAGTTAAGCGCTCTGGATCCCTTTTGAAATGTAAATTTCTGCAATTCTAAACTAGCTAAGAGCACTAAAGAAATCCTGATTTATGACCATATAGTGCCTTCAATTTTTAAAGTAGACAGAACTTACTTTAAAGTAGATGATTGCAGATCCCAGCAAAGCTATATGATCCAGGAAAGTGTCATGGGGGCTACAGCATGCCATTCAGAGTGCTAGCGACTCCATCTTTCATCTCTAGAGTCTTGGCTATGATAACAATGAGAACAAGCCTTGTCTCAGTCTAGTTCTCATTTAGACTTCCATGAGCCCCAGAATCACACTCAAAAATAGCATTAGCAGGATTGCAGTAATACTTTCTGAGCCTTTAGAAAACATAGGGAGCACCAGGAAGTGTCTAACGTAAGAAATGTAATGAAAGGCTGACTATCCTAATAGCCTGCTGCATTGCTAACTCTTAAGTGTTGATTGATATTTAAAGCACCCTTCTCCTGTTTTTTACCCAAGGAATTTTGTCATGCTTTCCTGATCTGGCTGATACGACCTATTTTTGTCCATTTTAAAGGATCATTCGCCAGCCAGTTGGTAGGATCTACTTTGCTGGAACAGAGACAGCTACAGAATGGAGCGGGTACATGGAGGGGGCTGTGCAGGCTGGAGAGAGAGCAGCTAGAGAGGTACAGCCCCACACTTATGGCATGCTGCATGGGGAGAACATTTAAGTGTGTTTTGCAAAATCAAGGCTGAGATTTTCAAAGCCATGTAAGGGATTTAGATGCCCAGTGGGAATTAATTTTAAGGAAAATTCAGTATTGCCAATCTCAAGCATTTAAAAATCATTAGATTGGATTAAAAATGAGATTTGAAAAAAAATTAAAATTGGGTTCTTTTTATTTGCAATTCCATTTTTGAGCCTTTCGGAGCACCCAGGTCATGCTTTCAAGCTTTCCTCTGCAACCGTGAGGGCTAGACATTTAATTTTTTAAAGCTGAGATTCTTACCTAATCACGTGTCTCTAGGAATTGGAGCTGTAAGCTAAACATCAAATACTGTCAGACTTGTAATAAAAGGACAGGAATTGGCAACAATGGTGTCCAAATCCCATAGGCAGCTTTGAAAAGCTCAGCCCCAAAGTTTATTTTCAAGAATGATAGTTGTGCTGCGGGCCTGGAGAACAAGTTAGGCCCCGTGCTCAGTTGATTCTGAATAATGATGATTCATAGGAACATACACACTTCATTGTCTGTAAAAATGCCATTTTCCTAGCTATTTTTATAAGCATTGTGGTTTATGGGCAGATACACTTCAACAAAAGAAATCTCATATTTGTTTCATAAGAGGTTAAGGGGTCAGCTTTGGGATCTCATATGAGGGAGGTAATCAATAAAGTATCGTCATGTGTCAAGTGATGCAAGCATTAAAGCAGAACCTCTGAAGAGCTTAGACGTTGGGCAACAGGAAAGAGCTGTATCCTGGGAGTGATGTATACTTAAGAATCAATCCCCATAACACTGTTAATTGTGCTAACTCATAGATAGACCTGCCAATCATCTTAGATCTGTCTGAAATAGGACCACATCTCAGGAGACATCAGATGTTGTTAATTCTGCAAAGGACTGGGATAGAATAACAAGAAATTAAGATATCCACATTATATTTTGGAAACATGCGCATTAAAAAAGTAATGTTCACCTTACTGTCACACTCTCCTCCTTGGTTCATGTAACCCTAGAACTTTCTCATGTCCACCAATAGACACCAACTATTTTTTTAAAAATAAATTTTGCATTTCTGGCACTGAACCCTAGTCTCTCCCTCCCTCACATGACCTCAATCCTATTCCTGTGTTGGGGCAACATTTTTCAAAATTAGCTTCCGATACATTTTGCATGTACCTGTTTTACATCTACACGTCTTGTGTGCACTACTTTGATGTCAATTTTATAGGATATGGCCCACAGATTTGTGGTTAATATGAGGCCCTAGTTCAACAAGATCTTTAAGCCTGTGCTTAATTTTCAGCCTGACTGACTTCAGCAGGACTACTCACATATGAAATTAGGGATGTGCTGAAGTACCTTGCTGAGTTAGGGTCTGAATGAGTTAAGGAGGCTCCTTCCACTCCTTCATCCTGAACCATTATTTTTCTTTCATAGAAAAACCACCATCACTCACACTGGAGTGATTACACAGCTAGGAAAGAGGTGCTTCTCTGGGAGTATGTCAGTAAATAACAGCCCCTCCCAGCAAACTGATGTGCAAATATCAGATTTTCTGTTAATACTGAATACACACAATCTTATTTGCTAAGACCTTATCTTGATTATAGCAGCATCAGCTTAGACCAAAAACTGAAAGCCAAATGTTTTGCCCTTTAAAAGAATGAATGGAACTGATCAGTTCTTTATTTTCAGATACTGTGTTCCATGGGGAAAATCTCAGAAGGTGAAATTTGGAAGTCAGAACCAGAATCAGTTGTAAGTTTTCCTTCAGTTCCTGTGAACTTTCCTTTGATATTAATGATGAGATAAAATATGTGTTGCCTTTACGTTCATAAATGACAGCTACAATTACTATTCTACTGCCTGCCAAAACTGTCCGTGGATACCTGGGAACATGACAGGTATCCAGAGAGGGTTGAGGGTGTCTAAATACTCTGTAAATGTGGCACAGGAAAGAGTATTCAACTTTTAATAAGGCTAAAAATCCATACAGGTATCTTTTACCATGCTTACCTTAAATTGATGAGAACGCTTTGGGCCTCGTATTTTTTCACAACCTATTGTAGTTTCAGAAGCTTTTCAAGCTCAGGTATATTCATTGCTCACAGCCACCTTTAATTGCGCTGGTTGAATTTTTTTTTTTTTTATTTGGATAAAAAATGTTGATGAGAAAAATAAGGAACAATTTGATAAAATTTTGGCAAAAAATGTTTCCTGCCTTTTAAACAGCTCTTCTTTTTATTGAAGTGAGTACAAGGGAATGCAAATGGCCAGCCTTGGTCTCTTTCTTTAAAATATGCTAATTTCAGGTTTTAGGGACCCTCAACAAACATGTCCTGTTTAATTCGTTTTCTCAAGTAGAAGCTATCTACCCTGTTCTGGTTGTTTCCTGATTCATCAACAGGGCATTAATAGCAACAGAGTGCCAGACCTTGCCTGAATATAATATAATTCTGTTTAAAAGAGAAAATATGCATCTGAAGAAGTGGGTTTTTTACCAATGAAAGCTAATGCCCAAATAAATCTGTTAGTCTTTAAGGTGCCACCGGATTCCTTGTTGTTTTTGTTGATATTTATATTCTCCCTTTCATAGCGGAGGTGATCCTGCACTAATACTGAATGTTCTCCCTTCCAGGATGTCCCAGCCCGGCCAATCACTACTACCTTTTGGGAGAGAAACTTACCATCTATACCAGGACTGCTGAGGCTGGTTGGATTTTCCACTTTCTTCACTTCAGTGGCTGCTGTTGGGCTATTTGCCTACAAAAAGGGGCTGCTAGTTCAAAACTGAGAAAGGTGCCAGCACAAAGCTGCATACTTGTTGTGTCCTTTTTCCAAAGTTTGTTTTGACGTGCACTTATCTGTCTTCAAAAGCAGATCAGGACTGGTAATGGGGGTGGGGGAAAGTAGAGATGCAACTTTAGAGTGAGGATGAGTGAAGGGGTTCAGATAAGGTAAGGACCCCCTGAACATTGACCTATTTTTAGCACCATCATTTGAGGTTCTGAGACAGTGGTGGGCAACCTGCAGCCCGCGGGCCGCTCGCGGCCCATCAGGGTAATCGACTAGCGTACTGCCAGACAGTTTGTTTACATTTGCACAGCTTCCCGCAGCTCCCAGTGGCCGTGGCCGCACAGGCGTGCTAGCCGCTGCTTCCCGCAGCTGCCATTGGCTGGGAAGGGCAAACCGCAGCCCCTGGGAGCTGCAGGCAGCTGTGCAAATTTAAACAAACTGTCTGGCGGCCCATCAGCGGATTACCCGGACGGACCGCAGGTTGCCCACCACTGTTCTGAGATGTTCCACTATGTGTTACTTCACTTTGAGTTTCTATCCAGGTCTGCAAAGGAAAATGCGAAAATACCGTGAGAAAGCTGTTCTTATGATATTTTCAGCCTTTTGTACACTTGTATCTGACCTAACCTGAACTCTGAACATTTAAAGGCACGCCCGTCCCTAGTTATAAGTGGAATATTGCCACACTCATGTTCTGGAGATCTAAAAGACTTCAGTTGTAGCTTAAAATAACTTTTGAATAAATGCAAATTGCAGGTGAGGGTCTTTTAATGTATTTTTTCCCAAAATGCCTTGAGCCCAAACAGCACTTCGAAAAAAATCAACATTTTTTTGTAAATTGTTGTTTCAGACTATGTAAGTGCTCATGAGTTTGTCAAGAGTATAATTCCCCACTTTACATTTCCAATCGCATGTTATGGACTATGGACCCAGCGGCACAAAAGAGGCTATAAAGGTGTCTTAAGTGGCCTCTTGAGGATTCCCCCAGTCTACAAGGCTCTACAGCACCCTTATCCTATGTGGGTTCCATGAGTGCCAGGGATCAAATTAACCCCCCTGTTGACACCAGGGAGCCATGAAGTAACTTTTCTGCACCCTTGTCTAAGCTTTTTGGGGTAGGGGCTCTCTCTCACCTTGTGTTTGTAGAGTACAGTGGGCCCTAGATCTCAGTTGGAGCCTACAGGCACTACCATAATAAGTAATATCTTTGTCCAGTGTTAAAAACAGCTTATCTAGGCCAGAGAATCTGAGCTAATGTCTACACATTTCCCCAACAATTAGTCCTTGAAATATAAATGGAAATCTCTAAATAACATTTCAATATGTATTCCTTGGAATTTATGTTGTGTTGAGGGGTGCACCTGGAATTGCAAGGGTGATTTCTCTTATGTTCTGCTCTACAAAAATAAAAAAAGCCCCTGCTCAGCTTTGCTTCTTGATTCACATCGCTCTAAATTGGACTCTTTTATATGCACAGTTAATAGAGTTTTCTCCATCACACCTATAGTCATCCAAGATGTGACCTGCCTCTCAGTCCTCTGTATTTCACCTAGGAGGAAAGGTTATTGCAGTTCTGCTCTTTCTAATATAATTTCCAGAAGAAAGGAATCTTACTACTTTACCTTAGCACGATCAGACTTCATTATTTTTTGTAAAAAAGCAAGACAAGGTAAGAGAAGAGCTTGAAAATCCTTCCAAATCACTACACATCCGATGAAGTGGGCGGTAGCCCACGAAAGCTTATGCTCAAATAAATTTGTTAGTCTCTAAGGTGCCACAAGTACTCCTGTTCTTTTTGCGGATACAGACTAACACGGCTGCTACTCTGAAATCTATAACGCTTTTTAGTCAGCCATTCTTTGACGAGATCTTGTCTTAAGCTTTCAGGTCTGTGACTCCCTGAGTTTCAGCCTGCTAGCAAAATGGAGTACAATTTTTTTTCTACCACATCTCTAGTCAGATCTAGTTTTCACCTTCTGTGTACCTTTGAAAACTATATTATTAAGAAATGTACAATCCTGTAGTGGGAGTTTTGGAGTCCTATGAGCAAATTCTCTGCTGGTGTAAACGGACACAGCACTACTGACATAAGTGAAACAATGAGCTACCAACACTACAATATTTTCAGTTGTCCTTTTCTATTCAACCTTCAGTCAAAGGCTTTCTGGCATTACACTAATTAATACAAAGCTATTATTCCATGCTACATTGAATGCCATTCTAACTATGCTCCATAAAATCTTCTCTTGGTGACATTTCACACTGCTTGGCTCGCAGTTTTATGAGGAGAAGGTCTGAATGATTAAGCACAAGATCGTTGCTTGCCCTACATGCTTGCACAAGGGAATGAGGGGGCATCAAATGTCTTGCGCAGGCTACCTGCATCGCAGCTCTCAGTGCAGAAAGGAGAGCGGCCTCTGAGGAGTCACTACTCCTCCTCCCGCTCAGGTGTGCAGAATAGGGATGGGAAAGGCGGAGCCTTGACTAAGCCCCACAGCAAACCAGTCAGCATAGCTGAGGCAACATGAAGAGAGGGAAGTAATCTCTGTGTGGTAAAGGACTGGGGCAGATTACTTCCCACTGGAGTAAGGGAGGAGCAGGGGACTGAATTGTGACTTTCAACGTCTGCCCCGGGGCAGTGCAGCTACACACTGACTGCCCCTTGCGCATGGTAGACTGCTAAGCAACAACCTAGTCCTGTGCTATCAGCTCCCAGGGCCGGCTCCAGGCACCAGGCAACCAAGCACATGCTTGGGGCGGCACCTGGTAAGGGGCGGCGGGGGGAGCGCGGCGCAGCGCGGCATTCTGCGGGGGGGGCGGGCTCCGGCGGCGCGGCGCTCGGCGGGGGGCGGCTCGGGCGCGGCACTGGGGGGGGGGTCCGGCGGCGCGGCGCTCGGCGGGGGGGCGGCACGGGGTGTTCCGGCGGCGCTCGGCGGGGGGGGGGGCTCCGGCGGCGCGGTGCTCGGCGGGGGGGCGGCTCGGGCACAGCGCTGGGGGGTGTCCGGCAGCGCTCGGCAGGGGCAGGCTCCTGCGGCGCGGCGCTCGGCGGGGGGGCGGCGCGGGGCTCGGCGCTCGGTGGGGGATTCCGGTGGCGCTCGGCGGGCTCCGGCGGCGTGGCGCTCGGCGGGGGGGCGGCGCGGGGCTCGGCGCTCGGGGGGGGGGAGTTCCGGCGGCACTCGGCGGGGGGGCGGCGCTTTTTTTTTTGCTGCTTGGGGCAGCAAAAAAGTTAGAGCCGGCCCTGTCAGCTCCAAATCCATAGGTCTGGTGGGAGACTTCATGATCTAGCTAGTCAAGATTTTGTAGGATCTTTAAAACAACCCCCCTGAAATCAAGATTAGGAGGACAGCTCATCAGCAGGGTGTTAACTGTAAACGGGTCAATTGCTAAACTATGCAAAATGCAATAAGCACTTCCACATCAGGTGTTAGAAATGCAGTACAAGTCCAACTGACATTCCCAAAATTTTAGTAACTGTTCAGGGGGTTGAATCACAAAGAGACTAATTGGAGCCCTGGAAAGCTTAAGCATGTACCCGTGCTTCTGTCCTCCCTGTTTTGGGGCCTTTGAAACAATGTACACAAGAATAAAAAAATGTGCGGTCTGCTATACGCAGAGTGTCACAGTTTGGGTCAACTGCACCTCTGTTTCCTCTTATTGGTTCAGCAAGTGTACCCACTCTTAGGCTTCCTTCCCCCTAGCCGTTCCCTTTCTTGGGTGGATAGCTGTGTCTCTCTCCCTCCTGACTGGGGTATTTCCATGTTGAACAGTTCCCTGCCTTCACTGTGATATTCCCAGCAAACAGCAGTCTGCCCGGACAGGCCTGCTTGCTGTCTCTTCAGAGACTAATAATACAGTGATTGCCAACAGCTAGAAGTTACTACACAGCACGTCCTATGCAAGGCTCTTTTACTCTTAAGGTAAAAGCACTTCAGAAAAAACACATTAAAACAATACAAATCTCCATGCATACTGTATGATCTTACCAGAGATCCCCTCCTCAAATTGTCTCCAGCATGATTTCTAGCAAGTGAGTCCTTCAAACCCCTCAAAGGAGTCTCTTTTGTGGGCACAAGTTCACAACAGCCTCAGCTCAGAACTAGCACACTCATGTGGTTGGAGGTCTTTGAACTGGAGTTTTCAGAAGCAGGTAGTCAGTATACAATTGGTTTCTCTCCCCAATGCCTAGTTTCAAAAGGATGGATTTGAGGCGGGTCATTTGCATTCCCCTCGCCCCCCAGGTATTTCCTAGGAAATCCACTTAACATGTAAAAAGAACAGGAGTACTTGTGGCACCTTAGAGACTAACAAATTTATTAGAGCATAAGCTTTCCCCAAAATCCTTTGAAGTTCCTGATATATCTAAGAGATTACCTTAATCCTGTTTTCCTGCTAAAGGAGTTCCATACAACCCACAATAGTACACAAACATTTGCATTTTTAATAGAATGAACTCCAGAAGTGTTGAACTTAATTCAGTAGGGTTTAGCTTGATTCAATTAAGTTTGTCTAGGACATTGCCATAAGTGTCACACAGACACATTGCACCAAATTCTTCTCTCCTTCTCCTTTCAATGGAAAGTCATAGGTGTAATTGAGAGCACAATTTAGTCCAGTGCACATAGAATTCTAAGAGATCTAAACTGGTCAACCAGCTGGAACTATTTTGAGCCTATTTGAACTTTTTGCTCCAGTTGATGTTGATTTAAACTAACTGCAAATGCACTGCAGTAAAACATGGAGTGAGGCAGGAAAACAATGATCTCAATCAGCAGCTGGGGCATACATAAGGCAGCTTCATGTAGATCTTCAAGGCCAGAGTCTGATGCCCTGGGCTCACGCTTAGTAGTACTTTATTTTGCTCATGGTCCCATTGAACTACTCATGGAGTTGTTGTCATTGTGGATAAGGGTATCAGAATCTGGCTCTTAGATTTCATTCTGTGTCTTTGAATTGGATGCACCAGACAGAAAGCCTCTTGTGATAAAATCCAAGCTGCTGCTACAAGTGTGTGTTCTCACATCAGCCTTTGAACTAAATAGGAGAATACTTCAGATGTCAAGTTCTTGAAGTCAGAGGAACGGGGTACAGTGTAGTAGATGTGACCTTTCTCACTGTGTCACACAGAGAAGCAGTTGGACAGGGTACTTCTGAGACCTATTCTTGTAGATTGATTTGTAATCTATCCCATGACTCCCCTTCTTCGACCAATTCATGTCTCCGGGAATTGATGGGGGTGTCGTCTATCAAAATGAAATGATGTTGATTGGCCTTTGGCTTGATAGCTTTTGCTGGCTCTTCCTGCTTTAGATTCTAATCTGCTTTACCTGGGCACACTGGCCTGGTTTTTCATTCTTGACAGTCAGACTCACTGGAAAGCACAGCAGAGAACAAGTTTGGTTTTTCCTCTTGGCTTTTAACAGCTATCTATTCACAAGTCCATCCTGGCACCCAGTGACCTTTCAGGATCTCTTACGCATTTACTTATATCGCCGTCTCTCTCTTTCTCCCCACTCTGAAGTTGGCAGTCCTCTCAGGCTCACAGGCAGCTCACTGGGAGATTTTTTTCCCTAAAAAGGACAGGACTGTAAGAGGAGCTGAGCAATGTGAGCCATGCAGACACAGCATGCAGAGGAGAAAATTACATCAGTGAGAGCAGTTTGATGTAAATCGCTTCTCTTCAGTGTTCTACAACCTGACTGAGGCTAAACCCAGTTGTACTTTGTTAGTAACTGATGGCTTAGATTTTTTTTTTTTTTCAAAAGGAGTAGTGGGATGCTCAGCATTTGTGAAAATCAGACCTCTTAGGGGCCTAAATACAGACAGACAAGCTTTACTTTAGGCACCCATTTTAAAAAATCTTGGCCTGATACTTGTAAGTTTGACAGTGAAAACATACTTAACACACAGTGTACTGCTACATTTGTGGAATAATAATAACAGTGCCTCATTCTTTCCATCAGTAGATCTCAAAGTGCTTTACAAAGGTCAGTCTCAGTAGGGCTGAATGATTTTGCTGCCAAAGGTGTTTGGAGTATGAGTATTGGTGCTATCCTAGAAACATTTGGAAGGACTGGATAGGGGAACTACTAGTGAGGCTCCTAAAGGCAAATAGCTTTTCTTCATGTCCAAAAGTTATCCAGCTTTTTCTCATGCGCTGGCTAGAAATTTCCCAGTCAAACCAGCATGTGTTGTGTCTCATAGAAACAGAGCAGTCAAGTGAGGGAGAACTGATTTGGATAAAATTAGAACTGGTCTGAACCATCACCAACACTTCAACCCAGCTCTGACTTTTCATGAGCATGATTAACTTTTTATAAAGAATTATTTTTCACTGCTCTTAAATTCTTGGTTTCCATGGAGAGTGGAAATTGAAATACTAAAAGAAAGGCAACTCTCCTGATCCTTCTGGCCCAATCAGAAGTAGGAAGCACTTGATAGCTCATGATAAAACTGGATTCCATGAGATTTCCGGCCCCATTTTGCAGACTTACGGTGTTTAGAATGAAATGTTTGTATAAACACTTGAAGTTGTTGAGTGTTTTATTTTCATTCTCAAACCTCTCAGGCTTTTGAAATATACTAATTGCCGCTACAAATTATTGTTGTTACGATTAAGTTGTGCATCCTAAGAACACTGTGTGATTAAAGATAAGTGCAGTCAGTTGTCCTTTTGTTTATTAAATATTTTATGAATAAAATTAAAAGTGACTGTGTATGTATGTACATCATGATGTCATCAATAAATTGATCAGATGTGGTTACAGAATCCATGCCCCTTTGCACACATGGAAGGAACTTAGCACTAATGTACCTCTTTACACTCATTCTAACAGACTGTTAAAGGAAAGAAATTTGAAAATCAGGTTTGAAATGTGATTATCAGTGTAGTATTCTTAACTGATCGATGTCTAATGGGAAATATGCCCCCATGAAAAATCCTTCACTGTACTGATCTAATCAAATGTATTGTATAAACTGTGATGGTCATAATTTGTATTCTCACATATATTTTTGATGATCTTAGGGTGTGTTTTTAAAGGCAGTGTACTTGTTTGTATATTGTATCTATAACTATGTATTAATGTGACTGGTTTCAAAGCATGATATGTAAATCATGGCAACCATAGTATTTGGTAGTGATAAAATTAAAAGCCACTTATACATGTTACTCAACAGTACAGTAAAGTGAATAGTGAGAGAAAGCACAAGATGTGCTGGTTCATTCCTTCTCAACACAGACCCAGATTCAAGAAAGCACCCTATTCAGGATAGCACTTAAGCAGGTACTTAAGGTTAAGCAAGTGTTTTCCTGATTTAGGGCCTAAAAGCTGGAAGACAAGCTAGTGACTTTTATTACACGAATCATGGTATTTCCTAAATGGGACAGTGATGTTAATTAAGGCAGAAATTATAGCGGTCCAAAATTCTTACCATTTTATTTTCTCAGATGAAAGCAAATCTTTACATCTGAGGAAGAAAGTACTGTATACCTCCACCGAACATTTATGTTCAAAAGGAAATTGGAAAGAAATCACAGCAGAAGTGCCAGTACCTCTAGGCAACAACCAACAGTGCAGTTCAAATGTAGATTACAGTGCCCACAAAATAGACTAGGCCTGTGGTTAAACAGAGTAGCATTCCCTCTAGCATCTCCACCTCGAGACCATCTTGATTCTGCAACCCTCTCTCTAATGAAGCTAAAAGTAAAATAGCCAAAGTAATTTTGTTTTCAGAGTATCCCCACAGTCAAATAGTTTTCACAGCTTATAGTTTGTCTCCTGTGGTCACATGCAGGACAGTGTCAGTCGTGTCTGTCTCTGTGGTTTGAAAATAAAAATTACTTCCCTTTACAGGAATATGGATTCTGTGCGCGTGATTCATTTGTGCCTTAACTAATGGTAGCATTTTCTAAAGTGCCTCTGTGTTGGCTGTCTCACTTGGTTCCCTTCTTACGTTCCCTTTTCAATAGGCTCTTCAGATATTTTTATCTATAAGCTGTGAACCTTTTTTTTAAACATAATCTAGAATCAATAAATATTGTTCATGTCAAACTTGAGTGTGTGCATTTCTTTTGTGAATCCAGAAACGTGCTTTTGATCTCTGTGTGATCTTGATTATTATTTTGTGGTAACACAATATTTCATACTAACATTTGTGAGAACTTTGACATTTGAGAACTTTGTAACGCTGTTGCAAAAAAAGCAAACATCATTCTGGGATGTATTAGCAGGAGTATTGTAAGCAAGACACGAAAAGTAATTCTTGCACTCTACTCCACACTGATTAGGCTTCAGCTGGAGTGTTGTGTCCAGTTCTGGGCGCCACATTTCAGGAAAGATGTGGACAAATTGGAGAAGGTCCAGAGAAGAGCAAGACAAATGATTAAAGGTCTAGAAAACATGACCTATGAGGGAAGATTGAAAAAATTGGGGTTGTTTAGTCTGGAGAAGAGAAGACTGAGAGGGGACATAAGAGTTTTCAAGTATATAAAAGGTTGTTACAAGGAGGAGGGAGAAAAATTGTTCTTCTTAACCTCTGAGGATAGGACAAGAAGCAATGGGCTTAAATTACAGCAAGGACAGTTTAGGTTAGACATCAGGAAAAACTTCCTGTCAGAGTGGTTAAGCACTGGAATAAATTGCCCAGGGAGGTTGTGGAATCTCCATCATTGGGGATTTTTAAGAGCAGATTGGACAAACACCTGCCAGGGATGGTCTAGAAGATAATACTTAGTCGTGTCTTGAGTGCAGGGGACTGGACTAGATGACCTCTCGAGGTCCCTTCCAGTTCTATGATTCTATGATTTCTAACAAAATGCAGCCATGTAGAGCAGAAAATAGCATGTGGGGAAGACTTGCTCTGAAAAAGGAGGTGACCTATTGTTTAAAATGTAAGAAATGGTCAAAAATTCCTAGGAATATTTCAACTATTTATATTCATTATTTTATTATATTCTTTATTATTTATTAATATGTATTTATTTATTTTTATTATGGCTGTGTTTAGAGGGTCCTACTGATATCAGGGCTGTATTTTGCACGTGGTAAGAGAGATTTCTTGCCCCCAAATGCTTACAGTATAAATAGACAAGACACACAAGGGGCTCAGGAGAAAGCGAGGCACAGAGAGGTGAAATGACTTGCACAAGGTCACACAGAGCAGGTCGGTGGCAAAGCTGGAGAAGGTCTCATGAGTCTCCATCATGTTGGATTTACCAGACTATGATTAACGGACCAAATTATTTTCTTCTCTTACATAGTCAGAAGCAATGGAGCTGCCTGGGTACGAGTGAAGGCAGAATGGGGTCAGAAGGAACATTTGTTTCACGTAAATACAACCTATTAACATTTGAGTTGTTATAAAGCTGCGTATGGAAATGCACCACATGGATACAATACTGGTTTTACATACATAACATTCAGTAGTTCAGTGTTTCATATAGTTTGAAAAGAAACACATGTGCCATGAATGCGGATGATATGCTCAACCAGGGCCGGCCCACAACATTTTGGCACCTGAGGCGGGGAGCTCAAATGATGCCTCCATGCCCCCTCACTTGGGCCAAAACTTTGAAAGGTCTCAATTTTGCCTTCTTCCTGTTCTACTCCTCTCATGGTACTGCTCTGCTACCTACCCCAATAAAGGAGAACTAACAACTTAAAATGCCTTGTTCAAAAATTTTAAGTAACACTTAACTTTCAAACTCCTGAACAGCAAATGTAACTTTTCTTGTCTGCATAGTAAACACTGGCATTTTTATCTGTTTGAATAATCAAAGTGGTGCTTTCAGTGCCTTCTCGGTTGCAAAGATTTGAACTGCTTCCTGAAGGTCCACAGTCTGGGCCAGCTCATGCTCTATTGAGATGATTGCAAGGCCGACAGCCTCTCCTGTGTCATTGTGGAGTGTAGATGTGTTTTTATTAACTTCAGCTTGAAGAAGCTGTGTTCTCCACTGGCAACTGTTACAGGAAGTGTTAGAAGTATGCGCAGAGCAACAAAAGCATTTGGAAAGAGGGTGGTCATCTTATTTGTGCACATATATTCCAGAACAGCCTTTGGAGCTGATCCTGCTGAAATGTATCTGGAAAGGGCTTTCAGTTCATAACCTAAATCACTCACATCAATATCACGCATGTCATCATGTGTCAACACTGACTCTAGTGCCCTGCACTGCTGGTGTAGGTCTTCTTCAGGTATAGTGAGGAGTTTTGGAATATCATACAACATCCCAAATATACTGCTGTATTCCTTGAGCTGCATGAAACGTTCTTCAGCTGACTGTATTGCACAATCTAGCACCTGGTTAAAGAATTCAACTTTGAATTGTTGTTTGGGGTCTCTTGTGGGATTATCCCGTGCCTCGTAATCAAAATGTCGTCTTCTTCGGTGACTCTTGTATTCTTGAATGGGTGGGAAAATAGCTTCAGTGTGAAGTTCCTCCACCAACTTCTGTGCACTCTTCAGAACGTTTTGAAATCCCTCATCTGACCGGTAAGACTGTAGGTATGACTTTGCTTTGTCCAGTTATTCCATTGCTCCAGATATATCAAGGTGAACGCCTTGGAGTCTCTTGCTTACAAAATTTATTTCAAACAGTGTGTCATGCCACAACACTAAGCCACACAGAAATGTGAAGTTATGTATGTTTCTGGTGATTCCATTTCCCTCTGCCACTGTTCTCCCACGAACAGTTCCTGTCATAGCATTATCCTCCATAATAGCAACTATGGCATCATCTATCTTCCCAATTTGGTGTTTGATAGGCTTTATCACCTCCACTCAACTTTCCCATCGTGTGGCATTCACTGGTTTCAGTGTCAGAGAGGATGTTCCCAGATGTTGCTTCAAAATTTGCCATTGATGAGTTGATGCAGAGAAAAATACATAGATGTTTTGAATTACATTAAAAAATTCAGCAGCCTCACTAGAAGCTGATGCTGCATCACTGACCACCAAGTTCAATGAATGAGAACTGTATGGGACAAAAAAAGCTCGAGGGTTTAACTCTTGGATCCGTGTCTGCACTTCTCTGTTCTTTCCTCTCATGTTGGCAGCATTATTGTAGCCCTGACCTCACATGTCAGCTATCGCAATTCCCGTATCTTCCAGCTTTTTAAGAAGCACATTTGTCATACCAGCTCCTGTAGTATCATCAATGTCAATAAATTCTAGAAAATGCTCTCTGACAGTCACCATTGCAGGGACATTTTCACTAGGTTCTGTTGTTGTTACAAAACACACCATTAAAGTCATTTGTTCCATATGGCTGATGTCAGGTGTGCAGTCCAGAATAACAGAGTAATATCTTGCTAACTTCAGATCTGCCACAATCTTCTGTTTGACTTTTGTTGCCTGTAACTATATGATCTCATTTTGAATTGTTTTTCCAAGGTAGTGATGTGTGTACATTTATTGGGTGGTGACTCTTTTTAGATGCTCCTGGAGTACAGCATCAAACTCAGCCATCAGCTCCACAGTTTTAAGGAAGTTTCCATTGTTTGGCACATACAGCTGATCTGAAGTGCCACACAGTGCTAGGTTTTGGGTAGCAAGCATTCTCACAATGGCAATGAGCCTTTTCAGAACATTTTGCTAGTAAAGAGACTCTGATGCAATCTTCTCTTGATGCTGATCATCTATGGTGGCCTTTAACCTTAGTCTCATCTCAAGCTCTTTCCACCTAAGGAATGCTCTCTGGTGATTTGCTGCCTTCTCATGGCATGCCAGATTTCTAGCCAGATTTTTCCAGTCCTTTGTTCCTGGAGAACCCAATGTGGCTGGAACATTAGGAAGAGTTTGCAACAAAAACAGTATGCAGCATTCTGGGTTTTTGAGTACATAAGCCATGGCCTCTCCACTTTGTCACCATTGGGGATTTCACGCCAGTAATGTGTTGGATGGAAACTTCTATTTTCATTGTCTTTGGGGAACATGAAGTTTTTCACTTGCTGTGGCCCATGCAGTACAAGGAAGTCCCTCAGGCTACTGCTCAAGTGGGTCCACAGTCCTGGATCATCTAGACTTAAGGAACTAAACTCAGCAGCAGCTATTTCTTGCGCCTCCACCACACTCTTCTCTGATCTACACTTTTCTTCAGGAATGTGCATGGTTACATCCATTTGAGATGGAGATATGGATGCTGCAGTAGCTGCTGGGTCACCTGCACTCTGACTAACTGGAAGATCAGGCATCTCCTCACCACTCACATTGTCACTGGAGCCGGAAGGCTCACCGTGAACATTTGCGTCTATGTAGCTCAGGAGAGCTCCTTCCTGCTTAGATAGAAAAGCTTCCTTTGCTTTCTTTCTTTTTCTGAATGCTGCCCCAGAGGGGCGTTTTCTTCTTTCACTCATGACTGCTGTTCTGTGCCAGCTATAGTGGCTCGCAACACTCAATTGAAGGGGACAAATAAGCAGGCTGGTAGCAGGGCCTGAATGAGGGAAGATGTCAGCGTCTTAAGGGCCTAATTGGCTCCTACTACTTCAGTTGACTGCCTGTTCTCCTCAAGTGGGTTCAGGGAAGCAGCAGGAAACAGGAAGCTCCCTGAGAAGTTGGTGTTAATCAGTCCTGGCTCCTGGGGTGCTAGAGAGGTATATAAGAGGCTCCTCCTCCTCTCTCTCCCTGCAGCTCCTGCTGCTTTCTGTTATTCCCTCTCACTTTTTCTCCTACCTCTGTTATGTCTCTTGTGCCCTCCTTCCTCCAGCACAGCACTCCACCATCTCTGGGCATCTAGAGCACAGAGAATACATATGCACCAGCAGCAGACACAATTTTCTAAACTCTGGGTCCTAGTGCCCCCCCCCCCAGTCTGGCACCTGAGGCGGCTGCCTCAGTTCGCCTCATGGTAAGGCCAGCCCTGTGCTCAACTGAGCCAATGAATGCCATAAAAATGTATGTCCATCAAGAACAGACCTGAGATCATCAACACATTTCACACAGGCCCCCAAATAGTTAAGAAATGGTTATGACTTTCAAGCATTATACCCTTGGGTTGGATTACAGCCAGCTCTTTAACCCAGTATCAAACCCCAGAGGCAGCCTGTCCCGCTACCAAAGTGTTACTTAAATATTTCATTTTTATTTAAACATCAACATGTAAGTCAAGGAGACACTGTCAGTGGGCATGTCACTGAATAGTCTTCATTGTTTTCATCAGCTCTTTCCATTGAAGTGTAGGAAAAATTGCCCTAGATGCTATAATACAGTAGAATAGAGGCCTGCACGGGACTATTTTGTTAATCGCGCTTCCAACCTGCCCCGCAATTCCCACCCACTCCCACATTGTTTCTTGCATTTTTATCCCGCTCCCACACACAAAACCTTAGATCTTGCAAATCCCGCAAGAGAGACAGATGCCTCCATGTTACTTAAAAAAAAAAAAACCCAGTCAGTAAGTATATATATATATATATATATATATATATATATATATATATATATATATATGAATGAATTCAGACACAATTTTTACCACTTAAAGAATAAAACAAATCTTGCTTTAGCCATGTAAAAATACATTAACTCATCATAATAGACATCAGTTCTCTTTCTATCCCCTGCTTAAATTTAAGTATTAAAAACTTTATTTATAAAAAAAGAAACATTTGCTTTATCTTGCTGAAATTCTATTTAAGAGAAACTGACGAGAGCTTTAGTGTTTTCCCGCAAATTATTACAGTCTGGTGTTTTTTGCCCTATCCCACCTGCAACAAAATACATTTTACCAGCTCTCGCGCTCATGGCAGTGGGTCCTGCAGGTTCCCCGGGATCCCAGTCCTGCTGCAGGGCTGTACAGGAGAACTCTGTTTTGTATCGCATCAGTAGAAGGATAACTAATTAATAACAATCCATTCCTGAGAAACCAATTAACGAGCCTTCTCAAGGTTGAGGGGAAGCTGGAACATCTCTGCATGTTTTGTAAATTATGCTAGTAAAGACACCTGTAAACCTATCCGGAGAGTGAGAATGAAGGCCATTCTCCACCTTGTTGGTCATAATTATCCCAAGCTGCCAAAGTTACATCTTTAAAACAAATTCCTAAAACATGCAGAGGGCTGATTCTGTTCTTAGGATTAATTCCCCTGAAGCAAGTGGAGTTAGACCAGTATAAAAGCTGGGTAAATGAGAAGAGAAACTGGCCCATAGTTTTAGAGAAAGCAGAGTAAACCAAACATTGGCCAGAGACAGAACAAAGGCATAAGTAAAAGTCCACTGAAGTCAATGGATGACTTTCCGTGCATTTCAATTGCCTTTGAATCAACCACTTAGAGAGAGAGCCTGTAAGAACCTGGCACCCAATCCTAGAAACCCTTATTCGTCTGCTTAATGTTAATTATATGAGAAGTCCAGTTTCGAACTGGGACAAGGAGGAGAACTAGGCTCCTGTGGACCACTAACAAGTACTCAGCAGACCTTGGTTTGTGAATAGTTGATTTAAGGTGGCAGTGGCTTATTTTAAATTTATGATTTTTTACTTGATAGTGGCCCTTTAAAAAAATACCTCCAAATGCTTCTATAAGTGCCACAAAATTAATAGTAGAATAATTCCAATAATTGACCTTTCAGTTGTGTTATGTAGTGTGCCGTCAGTGAGGATATGCTGGTGTTGTACAGTGTACCTTCTCTGATGGAAGACATTTCTGTGCTATACATAGGGCCCTACCAAATTCACGGTCCATTTTGGTCAATTTCATGGTCATAGGATTTTAAAAATCATAACTTTCATGATTTCAGCTATTTAAATATGAAATTTCAGTGTTGTAATTATAGGAGTTGTGGGGGGGGGTCGCAAGGTTATTGTAGGGGAGGTTGCGGTACTGCTACCCTTACTTCTGCGCTGCTGCTGGTGGTGATGCTGCCTTCAGAGCTGGGCAGCTGGAGAGCGGTGGCTACTGATCCGGAGCCCAGTTCTGAAGGCAGAACCACTGCCAGCAGCACAGAAGTAAGGATGGCATGGTATGGTATTGCCACCCTTACTTCTGCACTGTTGCCTGCAGAGCTAGGTCATTAGTCAGCAGCCGCCACTGTCCAGCAGCCCAGCTCTGAAGGCAGCAGCACAGAAGTAAGGGTGGCATGGTATGGTATTGCCACCCTTACTTCTGCGCTGCTGCTGGCTGGGCACCCGGCCAACAGCCGCCACTCTCCGGCTGCCCAGCTCTGAAGGCAGCGCAGAAGTAAGGGTGACAATACCGCAACCCTCCCTAAAATAAATTTGCGACACCCCTGCAACTCCCTTTTAGGTCAGGACCCCCACTTTGAGAAATGCTGGTATCCCCCCATGAAATCAGGGTAAAAGCACACAAAAGACCAGATTTCACAGGGCGGGGGGGGGAGACCAGATTTTACGGTCCGTGACATGTTTTTTTTATGGCCATGAATTTGGTAGGGCCCTAGCTATATAGTGTACCTGCTCTGTGGGAGGATATCTCTGGACTATATAGCATATCTGCTCTGTGGGAGGGCATGTCAGTGCTATATAGAATATTTGCTCTGACGGAGGATATGTCTATGCTGCATCGCACACCTGTAGGCGGCAGTGTCTGTGCTATTTAGTACACCTGCTGTGAGGATATGTAGCTGTCTCTGAGCCCTTCAGTCTCCAGAGCTGTCATGCTGGAAGCTTTAGCCACTCTTAAAATCTTTCATTCTTTCTTTCATTATTTTGTAAAGACCCTGGGAAGATTTTTACACACTGTGTTTTATTAACTTCTTGTCCTCAAATATTTTAATAATAACAACTGGGATTTTCAAAGGGACCTGAGGAAGATAGCTACCCAATTCCCATTGAATTTCACTGAGATTTAGGCTCTAAATCCCTTTGGTCATCAATGTCATTTCATTTTAGATGAGTAGACCCTTGTTTTTACAAAGAGTGACGCATTTGTCTGACCTATGCCAAGAAAGAGTTTGAGTGAATAAATGTCAACTTCATTTGCTTAGAAACTTTATTTCATTGAACTTTAATATTAACTCTGTGTGTGGGCTGGTAAACACAATTTCCACACAGCAAATGAAAAGCTGTTAAAGAAATAATGGAGCCAGGGAGTGGCTATGCAGCAGAATACACAACTTTCAGGTGATTAGGTTTGTCAAGTGGATCTGCAAGTCCTGTGTTCTGATACCATTAGTCGCTGCACCTTGGATGTAGTTTAATGGTAAGGGGGGGGGGGGGGGGAAATCTAAGCATATTCATAATGCACTAAGGCAGTCCTGTCAGCTGTCATGCTGTTGGCTTTCAATTTGCATGGCTCTAAGTTGTAAGAAAACACTTTTCACAGCAGTGGTGCACTTAGCAGAAATGACATTATAATTTTAGATGTGGAAGTTAACACTGCAGAGCTGAAGCATTCAAATGTCCCAATGGATTTTACAGTTGTTATTCTAAACACTTGAAATGCATGATCATGCTTAAACAAAATCAAGTGTGACAGCTATTCTTGCTTATGCTTCCCAGTTCAGTCCAGAGGATAATGAAAATATTAAACTAAAATAGAAAGCATGTTATTTCCTACACATTTCTTTAATAAGTAGCACAGAGCAGAAGCTGGGCGAATCCCAGTTTTGTAAGAGGTGGTGTACTCAAGCAGAAATGTCTTTCTGTTCCTGTAACTCAAACATGACATCAGAAGAACTCCTCCCCCACAGGAGGGTGCACTTAATACACATGAAGTGCCTGATGCTCACTTCCATTCTGGCTGTTTTACATTGCTCCAGTGGCGTAAAGCAGCTAGAAAGGTGGCTTAATTGTCTACAGGTGGATTCCTCTGATGTAAGGGGAATCCTTGAGTGGCATAGAGATGGCACAGCAGCTTTTGAGCTGCTCTAGCTTGCACCAGAGACCAGCTGGTCCCAGAACTCAAAGGTTGCAAAAGTAGTGTACAGCTACCCTTTCCCTCCTCGATTTATCCAGGCTGTACTGAGTGCACCTTGGACTAGGGTGACCAGACAGCAAATGTGAAAAACTGGGACAAGGGGTGGGGGGTAATAGGAGCCTATATAAGAAAAAGACCCAAAAATCGGGACTGTCCCTATAAAATCGGGGCATCTGGTCACCCTACCTTGGACCCAGCTCTGATTTAGGGCCTGAGATGCCAGTCTAGCTCTCCTGCTTCCAACAATTTGCTGCTTTGCACCTACAGTTTCTGTTTGTTCTAATTTTATAGGTAGATATTTTGGATACGCAGGAAGGCTGTGAGAACTAGCTCCCCAAGAGTCAGCAGGGAGGGGGGTCACTGTCCTGGTCACCTGAGCTCTCAGCCTTGCTGGGGTTTTGTGAGTGAGCTGTTGAGATGATATTGTCAATTAGCCAGGACATGGTACTTTTATTTCCGTGTTAGACTCTGCTGTGCTACGTTTTTATAAAGAAGTGGGTCTGCAAGAACTGTTTAGTCACAGCTGCTGTAGCCGTGACTAGCATACAAAGAACAGGCTCGTTTGAATTCTAGATGCTGCCTTTTATTATTCAGCTGGACAGCACAGGTTTAGTCAACATTTTTGACCAAGCTGACTATGCCTGAGCTATAATCCAAGGAAATAGGTCCCAAGATGAGGGTCTGACCGTCCAGGTCCAAGCCCTAGCCATAGCAATCATTAAATCCATTGCTTCACTTTCAATACTATTTTGAATGGAAGCCACTATAACACATGATGAGTGAATCAGCTGGGGTCACCGTCTGTATTTTAAGAAAATAAAGGACACCTGCATGAGAACTACAGGCCAAAGCTTATATTTAAGGGAGAGCATTCCACATGCTTTATGCTTGATAAAAATAATATAAAATGCAAAATTATACATCTGCGTGCCAGTGTAGTGTCATTTGCATGCTTACTGCTGGAATACTAGACAGAGTGCATCCCATAGCACCAAATAAGGGAATCCTATTAAAACAGAGGATGGGCGGTCATTTTAAGACATGGATGACTTTTTCAATGACTCAGTAAATTGCAGGTGTACCCTGCTTGAAACTACCTGTCGGTATCGTCATGTTCTCTTACTCATTAATAAAAAACTCCAGCTTTTGATGACCTTTTTCTCTTACTCTGCCTGTGTTAGATGGGGGTGGGAAAACATGAAGTAGAACAGAAACTAAAAGAGCGAAGTGCTATGAATAACAGCAGAATGGCGAATACAACCAAAGGCAGGAAAACCAAGATAAATAGTGTAAAGTTGAGGAACTGTGTGAAAAAAAAAATTACAGGGGTCACATTTATGTGCCCTTCCTATTTTCCACTAAATTGAAACTTGGCTTTTGCAGGCAGAAGACAATAATTTTTGCATCAATTATTTACAAAGCCAAAGCTAGTCATTCTGTACAGCTGAACAGAGGAGAAACGGGGGGGGGAGGGGGGGGAGAGGAATGCCACCACAAAACCAAAGTTGATTCCTGTTTCCCTCACTTGTATATTTTGGCTGCTGTTATACAGCTTTATTTACTTTGTCCTCTCCTCCAGGATCCAGGTAATGGAAAATGACAGCAGCAACAGAAATACTCCAACCCACACACACCTTATTTTTGGCATGGTTTCCTGGCTACAGAACAACACTTACATGGTAGTGGCTCGAGCATAGGAATCAGGAGCCTTGAGCTCTGGCCTTTGGTCTGCCACGAACCGGCTGGGTGATTTAGCTCAAGTCACTCCATCTCTCTCTGCCCTTTGTTTCTTCTTTCTAAATTTGGGTATGTCTACACTGCAGGCAGAGGGGTGATTGCAGCACGTGTGGCCGTATGTGAGCTAGCGGTGATCTAGCTAGCACAAGTACCAATAGCAGTGAAGCTGGAGTAGCATGGACTTCAATGTGGGATAGCCACCCGCATAAGTATCCAGGGTCATGGGTGGGTTTGTATGATCCGCACTGAAGCCCATGCTGAAGTTGCTTCTCTGCTATTGGTACTCATGCTACCTAGATTAAACCTAGTTCAGGTGTGTCTGCATGTGTTGCAATCACACCTCTGAAGTACAGACCTACCCATTGTCTGTCTTGCCTATTTGAAAGCTCTCCAGGGCAGGGACTGTTTCTCACAATGTGTTCATACAGTGCTGAGGTCAATGGGGCTCTGAAGTCAATGGGTTTATGAGAAGGATGAATTTGACCCTGTGACGTTGCACCCCTGTAGTGAGGCGGCCTGGCTACCAGCCGCCCCTGCGAGGGACGAGCCAGAACAGCCGCCAGAGTGGGCGGAGTCACCGCCGCCTGTCCCCGCCCCCCGGAAGTCAAGGGGCGGGACAGGAAGTATAAAGGCCCGGCCCCAGCGTTCAGTTGGTCGCCGGTCGCGGGAGAGGACAGACGCTGGTGCCCGAGCTCCTGCTGGGCCGAGCCTGCCCCGAGCCCGGTATCCTGAGGAGGACGGGCCGAGCCGGCCCCAAGCCCGGTATCCTGAGGAGGACGGGCCGAGCCGGCCCCGAGCCCGGTATCCTGAGGAGGACGGGCCGAGCCGGCCCCGAGCCCGGTATCCTGAGGAGGACGGGCCGAGCCTGCCCCGAGCCCAGTATCCTGAGGAGGACCGGCCGAGCCGGCCCCGAGCCCGGTATCCCGAGGAGCGGCCTGAGCTTCCCCTCACCGAGGGTCCGGAGGAGCCGCCCAACCTACCCAGCGCTCGGTGCCCTGAGGAGCCCATGGTCTGGGACACGGTGGAGGAGGCTGAGGACGTGCAGGTACCCATGGAGGGGGAGATTGGAAGTGGCCCGGGGATAGCAGACCCCGAGCCCATGTCAGTGTGTTGCGGTCAGGATCCCCACTGACCCAGCAGCAGACGGACTGCTGCTGATAGGGCCCCGGGCTGGGACACAGTGGAGTGGGTGGGCCTGTGTCCCCCCTGCCACCCCACCCTGGGTGGCAGTCTCTCCCACCCCCTAACCGTCACGCCAACGCTCAGGTGTAGGAGCCTGAGCCCTGAAGTACTGGGTGTTTGCTCAGCCCCTGTCTGAGGGCCTGAGCCCTGAGGTACTGTGGGTCTGCTCAGCCCCTGCCTGAGCCCTGAACTACTGGTTGCTTGCTGCCCCGCCCCGACCTAGGGCTTGGACTTGCGAGACTGAACTGTCTCCCAGCCTCGTGCCGTGAGGCGACTTGGCTACCAGCCGCCCCTGCGAGGGACGAGCCCCACCCCGGACGACTACAACCCCATAATGCTCTATGGAAATATTCTTATGAATGTATATATGACATAATTGGAATATGCTATATGCTACATATGCCATGTAACATATCTCTGCAAAGATTATGATCTACTGAATGTATTCATCCTATTTGTATGCATGTATCATTTTTGTATTCAAAGTTATGAATATTGGCTGTGTACTTGTTTGATTTTAAGTAGCCTTAGTAAGGCATTTGGTCAGCTTCTTACGAAAGGAATTTGCAAGTTAACTGCCCACTCAAGAAACACTTAACAGACAAGTTTCAGAGTAGCAGCCGTGTTAGTCTGTATCCGCAAAAAGAACAGGAGTGCTTGTGGCACCTTAGAGACTAACAAATTTATTAGAGCATAAGCTTTTGTGGGCTACAGCCCAACTTCTTCGGATGCATCCGAAGAAGTGGGCTGTAGCCCACGAAAGCTTATGCTCTAATAAATTTGTTAGTCTCTAAGGTGCCACAAGCACTCCTGTTCTTTTAACAGACAAGGGAACCTTGGAAGACTCCAGTCCACATAAGGAGTCTACCTGGGGATGTTCAAGGTAGCATGTGAGCAATGGCTGCCACCTGTAAAGTTCTGAGTCATGCATGGACATGTGACTTGCCCATGTGACTCCAAAACTCCATCTTGTAGCTGGGTTTCTACACAGGGGGAGGGGTGTCCACCCACAAGTGAGGAACTATATAAAGTCCTGGGCGACCCCTCCATTTTTGTCTTCAGCTGGCTCTCCACCCCCAAAGGATACCTGAAAGAAACTGGAACAAAGGACAGTGACTACGGTAGTGTGAGTGATTGCTGGACCCAGACTAGAAGGAGGCTAGTCTGTAAAAGAGGCTTATTGGAACATCTCTGTGGGTGAGATTTTATCTGTATTCAGCTTCTTATCGTATTAGGTGTAGACTTGTGTGTTTTGTTTTATTTTGGTTGGTAATTCACTTTGTTCTGTCTGTTATTACTTCGAGCCACTTAAATCCTACTTTTTGTATTAAATAAAATCACTTTTTACTTATTAATTAACCCAGAGTATGTATTAATACCTGGGGGAGGGGGCGGAAAAAGCTGTGCATATCTCTCTTTAAGTGTAAGTTTTATACAGGGTAAAATGGATTTATTTGGGGTTTGGACCCCATTGGGAACTGGGAATCTGGGTGTTGGAGACAGGAACACTCCTTAAACTGTTTTCAGTTAAGCCTGCAGCTTTTGGGGGACGTAGTTCTGATCTGGGTCTGTGTTTGTAGCAGGCAAGCATGTCTGGCTCAAACCAGGCAGGGCACTGAAGTCCCAAGCTGGCAGGGGAAACAGGCTCAGAGGTAGTCTAAGCACATCAGGTGGCAGTCCAAAAGGGGGTTTCTGTGATCCAACCCATCACAGACCCTTTGGGAAGTGACTAGGAAAGTGAAATCAGAAGTTAGAGAGCACAGCCTGGAAAACATTAATAAAGTTTAGAAAGAATAATAAATAAAAATATTTAAAGAAGTAGTTAACAAGATGCTAATAAGTAATTCAATAAGTTTGTTTATCAGTCTATAGTATTTGGGGTGAACTTGGCCATATGTCTTTATTGTGCAATGGAAATTAAACAATATAAGATGGATGTGATGATTTGTGGGATCTATGTTCAGTTTATGACTTCTGTTTGAGATTATGAATGCTCTGTATATGTCTTTATGAAGCTGCAAACTCCAATTTGATTGTAAGGCTGGTCTTTGCTTTCCTGCATCCTTTACATTCATATTGGACTAAAATGCCAAGGGTTGGTGGCACAGGGCTAACAATGGAAGGTCATTCAACTTTGATGATCATCCATTAAATGGAGTATCTTTGGACAAAAAGAGCTGGCTGCCATGCAGGGAAAAGCAACTTTTCAAGTCTCAAGTTAACTCTAGGGGTGGTGACTAAGCAACAGGTCTCCTGGTAGGGGATTTTGATGACCTGATGAGGCTGATCAGGGAGTCAGATGACAAGGGGGCTGGTAGTTATAACCAGCCATTTTACTTTTTACAAAAAGCTTGAACAGGCAAGAGATGGAGGAAAGACCAGAGAGATGCCATGTTCTGGAGGAGATGCCATGTGCAGGAGAGCAGGAAGGCTCCTGAACGCTTTAGAGAACTCAGAGTGAAGCCCAAAGAATACGTCAGAATGGTGAGAAAACTGAGGCAGGGAAATGCATGTAGATGTTTTTATGATGTTTGTCTGGCTCCGTGTATCTTCTGTGCTATCCGAGGAAAGAGTAATGTGTTTAGAAACCTTTGTAAAGCTTATAGGTGTCTGCTTGCTTCACATATCATGTGTCCCTGAAGAGTTAAACTGTAAACCCAGAGTATCCATAATGTTGGAGCTGTGGGACAGGGTGTGCTTAAGCCACTGGGGAATCTAAGGGGTCAGCACAGGTCCAGGGGATTGTGGGGCTCTGCTTCTGTGAAGGGGTTACAGACAGTACATGCTTAGGAAATGTGGCAGAGAGCTCAAGGAGAGAGACACAATGCTGCAGCCTACTCAGACCCAGGGAAGCTAATGAGCACGTGGGTCTAGTGAATTGGGACCCAAACACAGCAGCCTGGTGAGTGTCAAGCAGAGGACTGTGTGTGACAGGTGGCTATCCCTTGTACAAGGGTGCTGTTTGCCCCTCCAGGCTTTAATTAGGACTGAATTTGAATTAACATCTGTCAGGTGCAACCCAACACAGGTTCAGACCTCAACCCCAACACAGGTTCAGACCTCTGAGCACAGGTTATTTTGTAATCTCTGAACCCTTTATGCAAACTAACAAGTGAAGGATAGAGCAATAGCTTGGAACTTGGAAGCCATAGGTCCCAGGCTGTGCCACAAACTGCCTGTGAGACTTCAGGAAAGTCACTTCGTCTCTTGGGGCCTCAATGCCCCTCCTGTAAAATGGGGCTAAGAGCCCTTTCCTACTCCACAGGGGTGTTGTGAGGATAAATACATTAAAGATTGTGAGGATCTCAGGTCCTATGGTTATGGTATCTGAGATAGACAATAAAAGAGATGTTAGGGGTCTGGACATTTTGACTACTTTTCTTTGTTATTTTATTTCATTGATAATGTGTAGCTTTTTCTTCTCGCATTTGTTCCCTCAATCCGTGCTTGCTCTGATCTCTGTTTTACTTCAACACATCAAATATCAGTCTTTCCCCTTGATTTCCATCCCCCATACTTTTAAATGGGATTTTAACCTTAACTGCTCCCTCTTTGGAGATTTTATTTCCCCCTTTTCTCTTAGTCTCTCCTTCACTAGCCCTTATTTTCCTGTGGTGAGCCCATAGCATTCCCCGCCTTTACAAGAGTCCGGGGGCTTGTTCCATCATCTTCCACAGGGGGCTGGACCGTGTGGTATGTAGTCCGAGCTAAGTGATGATGCAGAGACACTTGGCCTTGCCGACTGAGTCAGCTCAGTCTTCTACAAAGACAAACCTCACGCCGGCCATTCTGAGGGGCCTAGCGTCAGGCTTAGTGCAGTCACTCCATGCTGGTAACTTGATACTGTACTTGTCCTTACAGACAGCACACCGTGGAACCATCTGTGAGGATAACTGTTGAGTGTTTCCTTGGGCTTTCCCAGCGGGTTAGAACGTTGTCTCCTTTCTTTTAATCAGGAGATTATGTCCCTGGAGAACTACAGGTCACTCCTGTTACCCGTGCATTCCCCAATTCAGTACAATAACCACCTCATTCCACCCCCTCCTTGTTGCAGCACTTCCTGGGCCAGGGAGCGTTCTGGGGTGGCCTGAGGGAAAGGCATTGGAGGGAGCATGGTGTTCTGAGGCTCTGCACTAGCAATGGGGTGCAAAGTAGGACAGCTCTGAGGCTGCTGTAGTCTGTGCTGGGCGACCACATTAGCACCTGGCAGTCCCTGACTAGAGGAGGCACAATCCATTTCCCTTCTGTTGTAGTACTGATGCTTGCATTAGAGCAGGGATGAATCTGGCTCAATCTGTCCAGGGGTTTGGGCCTGCAAGATGCTGAGCACTGCAGCTAAATCCAGTGCAGACCTTAAGCACATGCTTAACTTTAAGCATCCATTGACTTCATAGCCTTAAAGTCAAGCATGTGCTTAGGTACGTTACTGAAATGGGCCAGGATGCTCAGCGAGAGCACCCTGGTGTGGGGATAGTTGCACAGGTGGGCCAGTGCAAGGAAGCGTGTGTTACTACTGCTTGCCTGTGCTTATCTACTCCTCTTGGCAAACTGACAGCCCTGGAGAGTGAGGGCCTTTTTTGACACATCTTTCATGAGCGCTAAAGTCATGTGTCAAAATAGCAACAAGACATAACTGAATATGCACGGCCAACTTCTGATAAAAGGCTCTCAGTGGAAGCAAGTGCTTCCACTTTTGTTTTAACAGTAGTGCTTGTAACGATGGGAATGGCTCAATTTGAGCCCAGGCAGAGATGATAAACTCCATCCTATTCTATCTTAAAACTGGGTTCAGAATATAATAATATTAAAAACCAAATGTTTAAATAGTAAAGTTGTTCTGATCGTCAAAAGGGTATTTTACCAGTTTCCCTTCTGCTTCATAATCTCTGCCCCAACCACAACTGCTGTCCTTTTTCAGCAGCAGCATGGTGCCTCAAGGCAGCAGGAGATTCTAAAATGCCAATTTTAATCAAACACTTTTATTTCAAATACCATTTACAGTCTCCACGGGAGTGAGGAGCACTTTTCACTGTGCTGTTTTGGAGCACTCACTGGGCGATGTTAAATTATTCAGGACAGGTTCCACTGAATTATTCCATCACTGAAGTACGTTGCAAGCATCGCCTGTGTTTAGCTGGAAAAACTAGAAAAGAAAAATGTCCACCACTAATAATACTGGTGTCTCTTTGCTTTAGTCCCACTTTAGCTATGGGTATAGTTGGGTTATTTCCCTTCACTTCCAGTATGTGCATAAAAGCGGTCTTAAAAGCAAAATGTAGAAATCAATTTCAAATCAACACACACAGATGCCCTATATACACAAACCAGCGAATGTATTTGAGTGGATAGATATATAATGTATTAAGTCAGTGAAATATTCAACCCCTGGTGCAACAGTTACAGCAGATCAGGGGTGCTTTAAGTTATGCCTGTCTGCAGCAGCTCACAGGGCCATTCCTGCAGCCAGGGATTGCCAGAGTGCGGCACCACTCAGGCCCTATTCCCTTCCCCTGGCCGTGCCCCTGACATATTGCCCCTGTGAGGTGTGGTGGCATAGGATTTCTCTGCTGCTTCTGTACTACCTCTGCATTGCTGGAGGATTCCCCAGTGCATGGGAATCCTCAGCTGGCCACTGCTGGAGTGGTGTAAAGAAGACTTACCCATGTCTGGCAAATAACATGGGTAGCTGCTGTTCTTCCTTCATCGAACTAAGCAGAACTGAATTCCCAAATGCTCCATTTTAAAATACTTTCTGCAAGGAGACTGCCACAAACTCCCTTTGAATAAGAGTTTGGCACTGCCACTGAGAACATAAGAACAGCCATACTGGGTCAGACCAAAGGTCCATCTAGCTCAGTATCCTGTCTTCCGACAGTGGCCAATGTCAAGTGCCCCGGAGGGAATGAACAGAACAGGTAATCATCGAGTGAACCATCCCCTGCCACCCATTCCCAGCTTCTGGCAAACAGAGGCTAGGGACATCACCCCTGCCCACCCTGGCTAATAGCCATTGATGGACCTATCCTCCATGAACTTATCTAGTTCTTTTTTTTGAGTGTATTAAAAATCCAACATTTCCAAGGGGCTTCCTTGCTGGTATTATTGTGTCCTTCCCCAACAACTAAATTCAAGAGAGAGAATGTGTGCACGCGCCAAATGGATAGGGAAGTTGAAGATGAAAACTCTCCAGATCACCTTATAAATAGTTGGCTGGCTTCTGAGAAAATGGTGCAGCTTGGATGATTCTCATGCAATGGGTTTGAGTGAAGAGGTAAATAGTTTGGTGCTCTCTGCTGGAGAGAGTACCTTTCTGACTGTGGTAGTTGTGATCATCTGAGTGCTGGCACTAACAGTGCCCACTTTTTATTGGAAGGGGACTGGTAACAAGCTGTCTCTTTGGAAGTAGCTTCCTGCCTTAGTTCACCAGAGCCTACACTGAGTTTACTCCAGGATGAACTACATTCATGTGTTCTCTAAGGGTTGGGAGAGAGGCCACATGGGTTGAGAAGACTTCTCTTTCTGTGTCTGGTGATTAAGATCAATTGGATGTGTTTTGGCTTTATTGTATGTGATGTACCGAGAGCTTTAACATAGGTGCAGATGGCAAAGTCTAAAATAAGTAGAACACTGGGCAAACTCACAAAAATGATGCAAGTGAAAGAATCTGAAGAAGGCTTTACAAAATGGATCCTTTTATCAAGATTTGAGGAATATTGAAAGGCACATTTCACTACTGTTGAATTACAATGGAATTCCTGGACATACATACAATATCCACATTCTTAAAAGCAGTTCATAACAATGGCACATTTTGAAATGCACATATTCCATTTCAGTTAATAACAGTGATTATTTGGTTAATACTTTTGGAAAACACACCACACCAACTATAGCCCAGCACCTGCAGAAAACAAGTTGTAAACACAGAATTAATTTAATCAGTGGACGCACTCCGGCTTCTCTGAGCTCATCATTTAGCACGAGAGAACTGCAGAAAGCAGCTGAGTGGTTTTATGCATCCCAGGATAGAAGACAGCCTTGATTCAGTTTTGCCGAGAGGTGCAGATTCATGTTCATTCAGGGCCTGCATCTGCTCCCCTGGAGATCAATGGCTTCCATGCTGTCAGGATCAGGCCTTAAGCACTATTAAATCATTCTGTTTGTACTCTACATTAACATGCTGAAAAGTGTTTATTTGGCAAACAAACACTCTAAAGTTCCAAGTGCAAGAAGCATTCTTGGAATGTAGCAATAAATGCCTCCTGTACAACAGTGGGACAGGCAGAAGCATCCAATTAATGGCATTTACAAGGCAGTAATTCCAGCCCCACATGTATTTCCCCTGAAAGTAAGAAGGCAGTACAGATTATATGTGAAGGGAAACAGCAAATTAACAGGGAGACAGGAAACTGCTAACATTCTGGAAATAATGTCTTTAGCATCCTAGGTCAGTTGGTCTATAACTTCGCTAATTCACCACTGTCAATTTTAATAGTAGGCCAAGCAGCATTACATGTGTACGGGACAGAAGGTGACAGATCCATAATGTGTCCACATTATCCATAGCAAATGGACAATGGAGATACAGATCTCCACTGTTAGACAAGTGTGGCCATTTGTTCAATAACATACAGTCAAAAAGTTCACCTGCATTCCTTTTTTCTGCCTATATTGAACTAGTGGGGCCAGGATGCTAATTATCTTTATTCATTCAGCTCATGGCTAAGTTCTGTATCTCTAGCTAATAATCAAATATGTTTTTATTTTTTTGCTACTGTAAATCAGATTGGCTTGTCAGTCTTGTGCACAGCAGGGATTTTACAGAAGAGCCCTCTAACCTACTCGGCCTCTGCACAGAGATGGATTTAAAACAAATATATATATTAATTTCACTTAAAAAAAAACATCAAATGGAAGAAAATATATTATCCAAAGGCATCTTGCCCTTTGCCAAGTTTCTGCTCTGGATTGTCCCCTCCAGATGTTAGGAAATATATGTAATTGATTTTATGCTGTCAATCAAGACAAATTAATGTAGAAGGAAACTAGAAATGCCACTTCTTTCACCACAATTGATCTTTTTGTTGTTGAACTGACCCTGGTTTGAATGGTTTTGGTGTGTTAATGCAGGTGTTCAAAAGAACGTCTAAAGAAGGTCTCTTGCCCTTTCCAGCCTTCCATGTGACTCCTCTTCAAAGATAACCCTTGGACTGGGAAGGGGAAAGCAGCAAGTGTGCAATTTCCCATGGACACTCTTTAGTTTTGAGCTAGCAGCCCCTTTTTGTAGGCAAACAGCCCAACGGCAGCCACTGAAGTGAAGAAAGTGGAAAATCCAACGAGCTTCAGCAGTCCTGGTACAGATGGCAAGTTTCTCTCCCAAAAGGTAGTAGTGATTGGCCAGGCTGGGACATCCTGGAGGAGCAAACATTCAGTATTAGTGTAGGGTCACCTCTGCCATGAGAGGGGAGTACAGAGCTCACTGATGTATTATATACATCATAGGCTTCTCTTTCTTTCTAACCAAATGGGGGGTCCCAATATACCTTCTGTTGTAATTTGGTCACAATATGGAAAAGGCTGAGAACCACTGATGTAAATCAGACAACAGGCTAGGCAAGAAGGGTGGTCTTGTGGTTAAGGACCTGGACTGGGAGTCAGCAGAATCAGGTTCATTTCCTGGCTATTCCAAGACTCCCAGTAGTACCCTGGGCACTTAAATCATTCTCTGTGGGCCTTAGTTACCCATGTGCAAAATAGCGAACAATATTTTCCTCCCTCACAGGGGTATTGGGAAGATGAATTCATTCATAATGTTAGGTGATCCGAAGCACTCATATGGCTATAAGAACTTAGCTAGGGCTAGCAACCAGAATACTGTGTTTAGCTATTGCTCTACAAATACATAGGCGATAAAGCTTGCCTCCGACTCTGGTTCAGGCATCCAGATTTCATCCTTTGAGATCTTTCCCATCTCGTACAATATCTGGAAGAAAAATGAGACCACATGAACATTCATGTTTTGCTTAATAAGCACAGGCTGGTAACATTAAGTAACATGAAGAAAATTAAAAACTTTTTTTTTTCATAAGCTAAACGTCAGAGAGACTTGTGCAGCTTTCCCACTTGAGAGAGTTGTCATACGTTTCATCCCACCAGGCACAGGTGAAAAGGTTCCCTGACAATCTATTACCCAGCCTGAGGAATATTAAAGTAAGTTTAATCTTGCGTCACTCATGAGATTGAAAATCTATTGGCAGTGATGCTGGCTGGATTGCCGATCACAGGGACAGGGGTGTAAATTTGTACCTCTGAAGGTTCTCGATTGTGGAGTTATCCCTTGGCTTTTGGGGGAATATAAAAATCAGTGTTTTTAAAACAAACAAAAAACCAAAGTGCTGTAACAAGGGCAGAGGTTTGCAAGGGCATAAAGCGTCTGCAGCACAAATAGGTAAATGTCTTTGTAGCCACCACAGTTAAGGTGTGTAGAGGGAAAGAGAAGGAGGGGTGATCTGAAACACTTATGATTATTAAAATAATATACTAACACATCAAATGGAAGCCATGGACCCGATTCTCAGTCCCACTACGCCTCCTTTACACTGCTCTGCCAGAGTAAAGGAACAGTGCGGATAAAATATAATCTGTGCCCACTTTCAGGTCCTTTTATCCTGGGTATGTCCACACTGCTGCTGTAAGCCAGCCTTCCAGTCTGGGGAGACAGACTCATGCTAGCTCTGCTCTAGCAATCACACTAAAAATAGCAGTGAGGATGTTGCGACAAGGATGGTGGCCTGGACTCGCTAGCTGAGTCCAGACCCAGGGGGTCAGGCGGACTGGGGACTCGAGTGGCTAGTCCGTGCTGCCACCCATGCTGCAGGGTCCGCACTGCTATAGTTAGTGTGTTAGCTCAAGCAGAGTTAGCGGGAGTCCGTCTATCTGGGCTGGGAGGCTTGCTCCCAGCTGCCGTGCAGATATACCCGGTCTGACTGAGAAGCAAGCCCTGGATGTGCTATTTGTTTGCTTGTTTTTTTTTTTTTTTTTTTTTAAACCCAGACTGTTCGTTGCCCACGATGGATCAACAGAACTTAGCTAAGTGTTCCCTGTCAGAGAGAAGGAGAAGGGAGTGATCACTTGTACTAAAAAAGGTCAGATTTTAAGGGTCTATACCTGGAAATAATAGCTAGTGCAACAAATACATAATGAGCTAAACCAAATAATGGACTCTGCTGGAAGTTGCATGGGTATATCTGAGGGCAGAGTTGGGCTTGAGGTATTTATTTTTAGGCAGAAGACAGATTGCACAGGCTTGGATTTAATACTTCAGTGATGAATTTGGTAACATTCTGATTTGTCTGAGACTTCAACTTGTAATGCCTCAAAGGATTTCATAATATACAGAATATAGTTAAACTTTGGCTCATGGTGTTTTGGAATCTTGCCACTGTTCATTCTAGGAGCCCTCTTTCATTAGTACAGTTACCGTAGCTAACGTTCCCAGGGTATGTCTACACTTTGAGCTGGGCATATGATTTCCAACTCAAGGAGACCCACTTGTGCTAGCTCTCAGTGAGGGAGTAGGCTAAAAATCAAAAGTAGCTGCAGCAGCGTGAGTGGTGGGAGGGGCTGCTAGCCCTGAGTACGTACCTAGGGTCTCTGACAGGCATGTACTTGGGGCGGCCCTGTCACTCACGCCAGGACAGTTACACTCTATTTTTAGTGCATTAGCCTCATGATGGCTAGCGTGGATATGTCTCCTCCAGCTGGGAATCTCAGCCCCAGCTCCAAATGCAGACATACTCCAAGTCTGATATTAAGATTGAAACTTCCATGAAACATCTGGCCTCTTTTGGTCTTCAATAGCCACGATCAAGGAAAAGTGGCTATCCGTACCTCTCTTGCTGCTCTCTCTCCCGCCTGCACAGCCCCCTCCATGTACCCGCTCCATTGAGTAGCGGTCTCCGTGCCAGCAAAGTAGATCCTGCCGAGGGGCTGGCGAATGGTCCTTTAAAACAAATGTAAAATGTCAAAGGCCACTAACAGAAGGCTGACAATCATTTTAAAAGCAATTATTGCTCTTGACACTAGAGCTTGTCAAGTTTCTCAAGAATTCCTAAAGGGCTGGTATGGAGAGGGAAAGAAATACATTAGGTTTTCCCTAGAATAGCATCTTACCTGCTGCTATGTACAACATGTTAACATTAGTCAAGACAGAGAAAGTCCAAGACATAAACTGATCTCTCAGAAGATGTCTCCTTTTAGTGCTTGAATAGGGAACAATCCTAAGAGGCTCCAGAAATGCACTGTGGTTAAATGGATTTATTTCCCCTGTATGGCTGCTTTGCTTTTATTCTTCCATAACAACTGGGTATGAATGATGCCTTTGCAGGGATGGGTTGCTCTTACATTTTGAGATTCAGCAGCCCTTTCCCATTTGTAGGGCTGCATGCTAAAGGGAGAGAGAGAGAGAGAGAGAGAGAGATGCCTCTGTATGCAGAAGGGAAAGCTGCATCTCCCCCTTCAGGACCCTGCGCTACTATAGTTCAGATGCTAGCTGCACAAACTCCATAAGCTTTTTGGGCAACACAGCCACAGGAATTGCACTCCCTTTTCATAGAGGGAGAGTCTCTAGTGGTCACAGAGAAAACACTGGGTTAGACTTTAAACAGCTGCCGGAGACTAGCTCAGACTGTGGGCAAAGCCGTAAACCTCCCCCATCACTCCATGGCACTCAGGCTAATAAAATATAGCACCCACATGCTCAGGGGATCCCCAGCACCCTGAAACATGGACAGGGTATTCCCCAGACGACTGGCAGCCAGTTTGAGAAAAATCTTAAAAGGGCCACAGAGTGCCCCTGCCAAGGATGTATGGGTTGGGTTGTTCCCATTATGTGCAGGAAGGAGTATCATGTTCGCAGCAAGTACTTCAGTAATAGAACTAGACTTTTAATCACTAGTAGCTGAAGTGGACCATATGGAACAAAGCAATTTTCCTGTGCTCCTAGTTAGGTGTAAGAACTGTATGTCGTTGTTTGTGGGGTTATATATAAGAATTTTACTTATATCCCTATTTGTTTCTTCCCTGTCACTAATTGAATTAGCTCTGCCTGAGCCTGACCTTGCAGGTATTGAGTTAATGGCAACTTTCCCATTGATTTCAGTGGTCACAGCATCACTCTTTTAGAAAGAACTGAAGGAACATATTAAACATTTTAAGCAGCAAAAACTGGGCAGTGACCTAGTGAGAAGAAGTCTTGTATTGCTGACATAGGTCCATTAGCCTGTGTGTTCTGTTTCACTGAAGATTGTGGGTGAAATCCTGCTTCCACTGTTGTCAACAGCAAAATTCACGTTGACTTCAGTGGGGCCAGGATTTCACACACATGCTGTATGTTCAATGTGTTTTGTATGGAAAGAATATTGTAACAATTACAAAGAAGTTACCAAAAAAAAAAAAAAAAAAAAAAAAGCACGTTATCTAGTTTACCTTCCATATTGAGACATGATGCCTGGTGGGAAGTAGGCTGTATAACATCCCCCTGAATACTGTTCTTCACTCCAGTTCTTTTCTTCATAATGCACTGGCTGTAATAGTTAACAAGACATGAAAGAAAGAACAAGCCCTTGGCTAGGATATTGGAAATAAAATAAGTAAATATTTGGCATTTAGGAAACAAAACTAGAATTATTATTTTTTTACAATGCTGATACAGGACTGACACCGCATTCTGTTAATACTATCCAACAGCACAAAATGAGCAGGTTTCTACTTCTCTGGAGCATTGCTCTCCCATATAACATAGACAACTTTGACAATTCTTATCCTCTTTTCTGGTATAGAGAAAGAGTTCTTGTCTCTCTCTAGTGTTTGGGGTTCACCAGCAGCTGGGGAAGTGGGTATCATATGGCATAACCTGCATTGCTTTTGAGAACTAAAATGTAAATGTTGTCCTTGCTTCACCATTCAGAAGAAACAAGTAGTACTACCACCATGTAAATAAAAGAACAGGCAGTGGTTTCTCACATATAAAGCCTCTTCTGAGCCCATCACTTTGGCATACAGTTCACAGATTTTTCTCTTCCTAAACACAAATATAAACAGTGATCAGAAAACAAGTGAAAGAACCTCATTCTTTGCTACTGTTCTTAACATTAAAATCTGTTTCAATACACGTTAAAGTTATTTTTGTATGTGCAACAGATTCCAAGTTCATACTCTTAGGCCAAATTTTCAAACACCGATGCCTAAGTGTTAAATCCTGATATCACATTTGGGAGGCTCATGCTGGACTGCATGCCATTAAACGAATGTTTGTACAGTTATCTGAGGATGCAGAGTCAAATTATACTCAGGTTCACTGGTATAAGTCTGGAATAGCTCCAATGAAGTCAATGGAATCACTCCAGATTTACAACAGGGTAGCTGAGAGCAGATTTTGACCTGTAAAATACTCAATGGTATTTTATTTATTATGAATAACAAAATAGGCTTCAAACTGGACTCTTCTTTCATATATGGTTGTGGAAACAGTACTGTTGTAGACACGGATGTTTATACATGTATGTAAATAATAATAAATGTTAGAATATTTCTGTCTGGCGTGTAGGGGAAGGACACCAAACGTTATGTACCTCAGTACTCCCTTCATTTCACTAATGGACCAGCTATGTGAAAATGGTCAGGAAGGAAGGAAGCATTTTGGAATCTTTGCAGTAACCAGCAGTTGTCACAGACAAAAACAGTGCCCCAAGACTATCTATGAAAGATAATGTGCTAGTGATAACATGAAAAAACAGATAGCATGTGGACACTTTAAAATATCCTTAAACTGGATTCACTGGGGGCTGTGCCTGCTTACGCAAGCTGAGTTTGGACCTCGGAGTTTGGGGAATACTATCTGTAGTTACTCTATGTGTATATAAAATTACTCGGTGAAGCATCCTAAAGAACAACTCTTTGAAATTTGTAAGTTCTTACCTCTCTTCTTTGCTGACATGTGCAAGTCTATAGGCCTTTCTTGTAAGGATAAAACTAAAGAAAAAGAGGACATAAATATTGTGCAGTGTCAATACACAGACTGATTTACAAAGCAAGGGCATAAAGTCTTTGCTTAAAAAGACTTTACAATGAGTGAGACAAACACACTACTGGTAAGTCTAATTCTTTTATCATATAAAAAGCTTAATTATCACAGAATACATTTATCCATATTCAATAGCTTCTTGCATTATATCCGGAAACGATCAGCTTGTACAAAGAGCGCAGGAGTAAAGTGCTCCTTGCAGGAAGCTAACAAAACTGATTACCATGTGCTGTGCTAGCTGAAGCTTCCTAATGAGTTGTAGGTGTAACCCCGGGTACAGCAACTCAATCTTAAGGTGATGGAGGCATGGACTACTGCCAAGGGAAAGTCTGGGGGAGATCTCAGAAAGGGGCCGAGCCCTTTAAAAGCAACTTCATCTACCCCTGTTAGGATCTGCACAGGGGTCAATAGTACCCTATGGTAACTGGTATCAAAGAGCGCTCACAGTTCTAGAACAATCAATAGACACCCCTGTGGTGGAATTTTCACAATTGCTTTGCATTGGCCAAATTCTCCTCCCACTGCAGTGAGCAGGACAATGCCCATTGACTTCAGGGGAACGGAATTAGGCAACACCCTGATCCTTATCCAGTGTGAGGAGAGAATCAACCAACACAACCCGTGCAGCCTCTCTTTCCATATCGAGATCTAAATCCGAATTGGCTAAGATCGAGACCTGAGTTTCCTTGAACTGGGCTTTAGTTTTCTTGTCCCTCTAAATTCCCAGGTAGCTGCCCCTCCCACAAAGCCAATATAATTTATTTTATTAAAAGATCCATGATTAGGTCAGCTACAGGGCAATTGCAGGGGAGTGAGGCTACAGTATACACAACATATATTTTATGACAAGCAGTTTAGAAGGCTACAGTCACATTCCTATCAGTAATTGCTCTAAGATGTTTTCAGCTAGAGTCAAAATTGATTCCTGGAATAATTCCATTGACTTCCATGGAGATGCACCTCGGGTGAATTTGGCTCCTGGAATCCTTTATAAAGTTGTGCATACTAGCAAAGAGATGATCCCAACATTGATTTTAGTAGTAAGAAAAAATATTTACATTCCTGTTGTTGGCAGTAACTTGAGAGGAATGTTAGGGGGTTTCATGGTGTCCAGAACAAGGACATTTTAAAACTTTGTGTCCATAATGTTACACAATTCAAGAGGAGTGTTAGGCTCTCCCTGTATGGTACTGTACATGCAATTATTTGGTGTATATATACACAAGTGTTTTTTCAGCTTGTTTGGAAGGTTCGTCTTGGATTTAAAATGGAAACATTTTGTAAAGTTTTTTAAAATTTATATTCACTTAATTCACTCTTTTCAAAAGCCACTAAATGCTGTTACACATTTTCCAGCTCTCCTTCCAAAATGAAATGCTAAATATTTGGCAGTTTCTCCAGAATTCTAAATCTGTCACTGAACAGCTGTGCTTTGACCGAATTACAAGATGCTGTGAGGAACAGTTCTTCATCTCTTCAATGCATTGCAGATTCAAAACAAACAATGGCTTGTCAACTGCATTTTCAGTATTCAGCATGGCCAAAAGAGAAGGCCCAGTATAGCTGTAATAAGATGCTTGGTAAATCTGAGTAAGAGAGGTTTAATTTCTATGGGCCCAATTCTGCAAAACCCTTAAATGTGTGCTTAACTTCAACCACGGGAATAGGCACATTGGACAATGTATCTCCCTTCCCACCAGCCTCCTCGGCACTGGCCTACTTACAGCTGGTGCAAAGCCTCGCTCCAAGGAATGCAGAGGCTTGAAGGGGCTGCATAGCTACTTTATCCCACACAAGAGGATGCCCAAAGACTGCAGCTGGCCCAGAGTGCCTTGTATGCATCCTCATAATGGGTGAATATCACCTATAGTGATTTGCATGCTTCCCAATCCCCTCTGCAAGTCCTTTCCCAAGCATCTATAAATCTAGGAACATGGACTAGGGGTGCCTTACCCTATAATGGCAGGCACAGATCCATCAGGTTTGGAATCATCTAAGGTTATTGAAATTGGAGCTTCTTCGTCCTCAATAAGCATGCAGGCACAGTAATCTGACAGGAGAAAGGAAACAGATATAACAACTGCTGAGTGCTATTTACTAGTAGTAATGAAAAAACTTCAATAAAAAGTAAATGCATAGCTGTTCTTCATTCACTGATAATACCTAGAAATCTGGAACCTTCTTCTAGCATTCTCTCTCCCCCTGTCAGTACAGTTTCCCAAACTGCGTGTAGACACACATCCTAATTTGTTTTTAAATGGGGACTTTGTTGCTTTGTATGAATTTATTTGTGACTCACAGAAAGTTATGGAGACTTACTCTTATCAAATAACAGAAACTGCAAAAAAAAAAAAAAATTCAGACTCTAATAAAAAAGTAGCTTGCCCAAAACAACACCAGAACCCTATTCTTGGCAAGTCTACTCAGTGGAGACTCAATCTTGTACTCCTTGTGGAATTCTCAATGGGGATTACACAGAAGTAGAGTAGAAACAGAAGGGTAGGACATAACATAGGAATTGCCATAGTGGATTGGACCCCTGGTCCACCCAGTCTAGTATCTTGCCTCTGACAGTGATCAGATGCTTCACAGGTAGGTGCAAGAAACCCTGTGGTGGACAATAGTGGAATAACTTAGTGGCTAGTTGAAGAGATATAAATCCTCATAACATTAAAAAAATCCACCTGTTTAATGCAACAGTGGCTGTTCTGATGTTGGAAATGAAGCATCCTCACACACAAAGTTTTGGAAACAATTTTTTTTTGCCCATTCTCCAACACTTAAAGATGATAAACCCATGACTTTAAAGTTAGTGTAGCACTAAACTCCCAAGTTCTTCATTTCCCCCCATAGTTGATACCCACGTACCCATCTTCTTCCAGAAGGCCTCTTTATAGTACATCATACATTTAATGACAGAACCCATAGGAAGACGATGAATTAACTGGTTTCTCTCTGATGGTAGTTCTGGGTTGAAATGGATCTTTGTAGTCAGGCCTGGGGGGATGGCACTAATCACATAACTGCCCTGAAACATAAGGCACTGATATATAACACACACACAACTGCAATCTTAGGTATGAACAGAAATATTATTTTCCTTTATTTAAGATGACCTTTGTGGGTGCTATAATATAAAATAACACAATAAAACAAAGCAGAGAGAAGGTAGACTAATGTCAGGAGCCAATTAACAATATACTAATATGAGACCCAGTCATAAATAAATCAGTAAAGTAGATTCAAAGACTTTCAGGGGAATTTGAGAAGCAGAGACACACAAATGTGTGGTGCTGATTACATCTGGCTAAGAGCTGCAGTGGACATTTCCCCCCCCCACACACACACACACTAAATGCAAACTACTATTATTTTTATTGAATTACCTCATATATCTCATGGTTTAGAGTCTCCACGATGACATTATCACCTGACTGATCAATGCGAACTACAGGCCTCTCCTGTTTAACTCTGCCTTTGAGGCGGTCCTTTATCCTTTCTGTAATCTGACCAGAACCCCCAACAAACTTCCGCTCCTGGAAACAAAAAACCCCACCAAGAAATCATCATTAGAGTAGAGTCTATAATAAATTCTGTTAACACACGAGAAGATCAGGGTCAGATTTTCAAGTGCACAGAGCCCACAAAAAAGGCCAGATTTTCAAGAGTTGTTTTGAGTTAACTAATCAAGTTATCCAAGTACACTTTTTACTACACTTATATTTAGTTTGAAGTACACTTGCTTTGTATGCTTGAAAGACGCTCATACATTCAATGATAAGTGACCATGGAAACCAAAATGGCAGATATTACAACAGCAGCAAAAAAAAAAGAACGATGTTGAAGAGATGTGGGGAGGGAAGTTAAATAAATTGTCCTGATTTAACTTGAGGCCTAGATTGATTAGATGCCACATTGTACAGAGCTCCCATAGATGATAATTTGACACCTTCAAACACATATTGAACTCTTGCACCGTGTAAACTGATTATTCATCTTTTCATTAACTGCAGAGAATGTGTTAAGTTTGTGCAATGGAAAGGGAACACCACACTTGTTCATTATGGTCTCAAGAAAGGAAACATGTATGACATTCTGTACCTGCCCCCCATTGGTTACGGAAAATATCCTGGTTGTCCCCCCACACAGCTTCAAGTACCACAGGAACCAGAGAGCAGAGACCTCATGTGGCTCAGAGGTAACATTGATGTTCACAAAGAGAGTAGCAAACTCTCTGGCAGTTCTGTATGCAAAATAAAAGCAAAGACAACAGGGTTAGGAAGTAGATATTAGAGCTGGGTAAAAGTTTTTGGATAATTAGTACATTCACCAAAAATGCATTTTTCAGGACCCTGAACCAAATCACAAATTCAGGTTGAACTTAATAGTTTCAGCTGAAAAAAAAAACAAAATTTTTTTTTGCAAATGTCAAAATGTTTTGGTTTTGACATTTTGTTTTGGAACTACACTTTCAAAATGAAATATGATTTCAAAACAATATTTAAAATATTTAATTGCACCTGAACAAAATGTCTGCGTTTTTTTTTGTTTTGGTGAGAAAAACCATAACAATTCTGTTTTGGTTCAAAACAGGTTTTGTTGTTTTTGTTAGCCATTGAACTTAAATTCAATTATTCACTAAACTCTAATAAATATTACTTTGCTGTTGGCTATTATTAGTTTTTCATTATTATCTTTAAACAAGGTTATTACCCAAAAGCGCACAGATCATTTTTGCTCAATTCAATTTTTGGCCTGTAGAAAGGACTATTTGAATATGTTTATATGAACCTCCCTACCATTTACCCATTCTTATTTACCCTGCTTCTTAACTAGTTTCCCAGTTGCCACTATTGCCACAAAACAAATATTTTTCTCAACAGGAGATGCATTTGATAGCCAGTTAGTGGAGGTCTTCTTCCTTTCTCCTCCATGGGGAGCTCATCAAGTACACCACTCCCACGGTTTGATACGTCCCTGGTAGTTTAAGGAGTACATTTCCAAGGCCACTCCTTACTCTCCCACATGTCACTGCAATAAATTTTATTGCCTAGTCAAATTTAAGTTCTGCAATGTACAGCAACGGCAGCAATCATAGTAAATATATATACACAGGGACAAATTCTCTGCTGGTGCAACACCACTGAACACAACATTCACCTGTATTTCACTTGTGATTTGTTAATTAGTATATACTAAGTTAGATCATTTATGAAAGACAGTCAAAGTGCTTCCAGATAAAGTTTCATTAACAGAGAGAATCTCTATTGATTTGCTGAGGTAACCAACTTAGCAAGCTATCTCTGATGGAATATGTAACTTTTGAACTTTTACAGCCTTTTCTTCCTTTGGTTCTGAGGGTAGATTTATTTTCTTAGGCATGCACTTTACTTGCCTTTACAAGTTATTGGTGTGGATCTGAAAGCACCCAGCATGCAGAAAGATCAGTTTCCTACTTATAATACTACCATTCTGAACAGCAGCTAGGAAACTTTGATTGGTTTGAAGGGAATAAAGTAGAGAGAGTTTTGAGTTTTTGAACATATCTCAGCTCAACATCCCTATTAAGATTACAAGAATCAGCAATAGAATCAGTTTTGTTCACATTGCACAGAAGCACCGTAGCATACAGATTATTATAAATCTAGTACTGCTTATACATCTGTGAGTTATTGACTTAGAAGCAAGTCCATTTGGTGTAGAAAGGGTTGCTCAGAATTACTTGTATAGGCTACAACAGTGGTTCTCAACCCATTATGGGCTGCATAAGCAGCTCTCTGTGGGTTATA
Organism: Emys orbicularis; assembly: GCF_028017835.1. Taxonomy (NCBI): domain Eukaryota; kingdom Metazoa; phylum Chordata; order Testudines; family Emydidae; genus Emys; species Emys orbicularis. Next base: position 212,339,522 of record NC_088683.1, read on the forward strand.
TGGGCCACATCCACACATGTGTGTGTATATATATATATATATATATATATATATATATATATATATATATATATATATATACACACACACACACACACTACCTGTATGGCCCTGGGGATGTCACATGGGCCGCAGCTGTGTGCTGATTGGGCTGCGGGTTGAGAACCACTGGACACCATGCATGGGCAGACAAGTGGCTTATAAAATTAACTGTATGGAAAATATCATGCAATAACGATCAGGACAGAAACCTAGTGGCCATATTCTGTAAGACTTAGAGCAGGAGAAGGATTCGGAGAAGCACAATACCTTGAGGGAGAAAGTAGTCTGAAATCTTTGATATAGTACTAAAAAGTAGTAAGAAAGAAAAGGCAAACAGTGCTGAGCTGCCTAAATAAAAGGTACTGTACTAAATATAGAGGAGGAAGCTATTCTAGTACAATGTAAGGGAATGGCACAACAAGGTGGGATATGTTTAATACAGTCTACCTGGTTCTGTTTGCTTTATTATAGTGAGGATTCTATGAAATGGGGAAGGAAGAGCAGACCACAACTGGAGGTGTTGACTCCACATCCATGCAGTGGTGTTTTTATTCACATAGCACCTGGAATGTGCATAGCATTTTATAGACAAGGAAAAGACAATGCCCATTCCCACAAAAGCTTACACTCTAAGATGGTGCTGCCAGGTGCCGAACACCCTCAACTCCCATTGGGTGCTCAGTTCTCACAGGAGACGCTCAGCTCCTTGCATGTTCAACTCTCTTAACCTGCCCTCATAGACCATCTGCTGTAAAACCCATATATCATTTTTATTTATGATGTTTGGGCTTGCTCTAATTTGTCAATTTTTTTATATACCACACCGCCAAAAACTACCCTAGTTGTGGCCTCACTAATGCTGAACAAAAAGAAACAATCATTTAACTTGTTTTACATGGGGACTTCTGTTGAGACAATCTAGTATCACATTTGCTGCCTTTGTGACGGCACAGCACTGTTAATGCGTTCAATTTATCATCCACTATACCTTTACAACCTTCCCTCTTCCTACTGTCTACCCAATTATCCTCTATTCTTTGCTTGAGCATTCAATTATTTCTTCATAGATTAGCCACCTTGCCTTTGTCCTTACTGAATCTCATTTCAGTGATTTCAGAAACTTCTAATTTGTCAGGCTCATTCTATATTTTTAACTCTCTCCTCTTAAGAGATTACAATCCCTTTTCCCTTTGTGTCATCTGCAAAACTGCAGTCTGACCTGACCCACTTGAAGTCAATAGGAGTATGATCAAGACCTCCGTAGGTGCACTTTACACCCCATCATATCATGTGCCAAGGAAGCTAGAGGATTTTAAAGTAAAATGTTATCTACTTGGTCCAGCAAATTTTGTCAGTCAGCTCTTTCATTGTCATTTTGTCCCATTCTGCAGCATGTGGGGCCGCCCAGGGTGCATCAGCAGGGATCTACAAATGAAGTCAAAATATTAAACTTAGTGCATAGTATATTACTACCTAGTCATATTTAGTTTGCAGCCCCAGGCCTGCTAATATAGTGGGTCAAATTTGCTCCCACTGACTGGTACACTGGTGTAAATCTGGACTCTCTCTCTGTTTCCTCAATAGATACACTCTTGCAAACCCAGAGTATAACTGAGGGCAGAATGTGGCCTTTTATGAACACTGTAAAACTGAACAACACATTTAATGATGATCTGCTGCCTACAAGTCTCAACACAGGAATGCACTACTGTTTATTTGAATCTTGTCAAAAGAAAGGTATTATCAGAGATTTCTGGGAGAAAGCATGCAGTATAGGTACATCATAATGCATGTACCTGATCCTGCAAAACCTTACACATGTGAGTAACTTGTCCTTGTGTTAGGAAAGTTATAGATGTGTGTAAGTCTTTGCCAGATTGGCCCCCCGTTCAATAGTAGGGTTATGGAACAGTTGACAGATATTTGAAAGTTTGGAATCCTCTGCAGGGATTTTTTTGCACAGTGGATGGTCAAGAATTTTAAAAGTTCCATTTCTGAAGCATTTACAAATTTTGATTTTAAAAATATCACCGCTCTGAACTAGCCATCTTACGCAGCTGCCCATGAACATCAATATAATCATAACAGGTATTTCTAGGGAGAGATAGTAAGCCTCCACGCCCCTTCCCCCCCGCCCCCAACTCCTGGCATGGCCTTCCTGGACCTTCAGTAGGGGTAAGCAGGTGCTAAGCACATCTGCTGCTTTGCCCCATCCTTGAGCACATGGGCAGAGTCTTGACTTTGCCTCTTTCCCAATACATTGGACAGCACAGCTGTGCCACCACAGGAGGTAGTACTCCCCTACTGGTCTGGATTAGTAACATATTGCTATTCTCCCCAAGCCAGGCAGGAATCTTACCTCTGTGACGTACAGTGCTTTTCCTGGGGCCCTGCAGCTATACCCTTTATAAAGGGTAGACTGTTTAAACACAGTCTAGTCCTCCATGGTCCAGGGTTTGACATTTTTAAAAGTCCTTTAGTAAAATAGCACATTTCAGCCTCCAATCTTTAGCCATAAAATCACTTCTACCCTTTCAGTGTACGTGCCCTGATATTGTTCAGTGTTTGTGGTTGTTGTCTGACATGCCATATGGGAATTCTGAAAGGGTTTTTCTGAACCTATTCCCTATGACACCAAGACCGATGGTGTAATCTCATAATAGATATATATGCAGTCCGCATTTATATCATACCTCTTTCCCCATTTCATCCATTGTCCTCCACAGATTGTTATAATCCAGGTAAATTATGGGATTCCATACTGGAGGGAATGCACCCCGGAATGGGTAGGACTTCCCCTGAAATGCACAAATAAAGGTAACCAACTGAGATACAACACAGAAAATGGATCAAGGCTTCGCGGCAGCACAAATTAAACAGAAATTGCAATTACCAAAGCAATATTATAATTAACTTTCAACCCAAAAATTCTTTGTAAATGAATCCTGGGCAAATTTCTGCTGTGAGAAATGCTGATCAACAAGTAGGCCAGGTGACAAACAAGAAAACCAAGTTGTCTTAATTGGATCCCAAAATTCAGTTTTTGTAGCATCTGGTTTCAGATAATAGAGCAGATTTCAGCCATGCCTGAGGGCTTGTCTACACATAGAAATAATCTGGAATAAAGTTGGGTGTGACTTTAAAATAGATTAGCGATTCCTGATTAACTCCATGTATGGATGCTCTTATTCCAGAATAAGAATGTCTTAATGCACAAAATAGCCACACACAGGAAATAGCTATTCTGGAATAACTCCTCAGGAAGACAAGTCCTAAATGTTAAGTATTCCTTGCTGCTAAGCCTGTTACTGATGGTTGAAACTGAGACGATTTGGGGTTCACACTGAGCAAGCAACCAAAAGTTTGGATAAACTCTAAGCTTCAGAACTATCTGAATATCTTTGACTGCAGTCACCAATCATCAGTCACTAGGCTTAGAAACTTGGCCATATTCCTTTGTGATATGATGCATCCTGAGACAACACTAGCATCAAAAAAATTCTATACCAAAAACAAACCAATAAAAAAAAACAACCCACAAAAAACCACCTCCAGATGTTTTTGGCTTCAGAAAATAATTCTTGTTATGAATACATACAAAAATGGATATGCCAGGAAACGGCTGCAGTTATACAGGCTACTTCAGATGACCCCGAGAAATAATTAAAATGAAAGTACATACAAGAAATGACATACATTTGAACAGCTGGTTCTCTTGACAGCTCTTATCTGGAGCTGGATCAACAGCCAACATTTTTTCCTTACCAAATCATTTTGAACCTGCTCCTGCTCCTATTGAAATCAATGGCAAAATTCCCACTGACTTTGTGTTGTATGGGTATGCCCCCTCCTAATACCAAAACCCTACAAAAGGCCATTTCACCATCCGAGTTGGTGAGACTAGTAAAGAAGCCAAACCTCAAGATTTAGGGTCAAATTATGGCTGTCCTAATGTAGATGTACTGAGATGGGAGGGTACAGGAGGCAGCTATAGTACTGCACAGGGAGGGTGGGGTGGGCTCTCCTGGCATAGCCAGTAGCATTTTATCCCTCAGTAAGGTGTAGCCATGATCCTCCTATCTCCACACAATGACTTGAGGCCAAAGGGCTGCTCTGGGATGGGATGGGGAATGTGGGCTATACCTTTGTCCCAATTGTAGCAAGAGCTGGTTAGTGAATGTGCTGTCACAGCAAATCTAGGTGGTACAGTGCCAGCTCCTGGCCCAGGTAGGTATAATGCCTAGAGCCACTGTCACCTCCTCCCACTCTCAGTGCTGCTCAGGCTCCAAAAGTCCTTAAGGTTTTGATTTTTTTTTCAAATTATGTTGGGCAATTGAAAGAGGACTCACTCCCTCTGGGTACTGATATGAAACTTGTTTAGCTCAGAGTTCTTTTGTACACATTCTCAACCATCTGGGCCACAATTTCTCCCCCATCTTTTTTAGGAGCGAATGGGGTGGGAATTGCTGCCCATAATCTCTTCTCCACATCCCTCCAATGTGGCTGCAGTATGTGCACTTGCTGCTACTAGAATAGAATGAATGCTCCCATGAACCAGCTGCAAGGTAGTTATTCGGATCAAGACAAACTGCTTCCTCCTTCTCTTTGGGCAGCAGCTCTGAAGTGGAATTTGGAAGAGAACAAGCTGTGCTGTAGGATGGAGCAGATACAAATGGATGGAAGCTGAATCATGATGTACTGGCTAGTACAGCAGACGTCCTAGCTTGGTAAACTGATACTATTCATAATGGATAAATGCTATAGGAAGTATAACCACAGTTATTTGGTTTTTTTAAAATCTTTCTTACTGCTTTGTTTAAAACAAAAGTTATCATACTCTGTATTTGTGGAGCTTAACTATTATTAATCAGGACTCTAGATGCCTCTCACACACACTCTCTCACCATAAAACAAAGTGAATGCAACTGAGAGGCAAAGGGCAAGGTATAAGTTCACTATCTCATTGCCTTTAAGATTAATTATTACTGAGGCTACAAAGCCAGGTATTGCAACGCAGAGGTCACAGCGAGGGAACGGGCAGAAATAAACTCTCCCTTCAGAATGAATGACAATATGAAAACTTCCCACAGCTCTATCTGCTGCACGAATAGAAGGTGGAACAAACCTTACCCAACTCTTAGCTACAGAAAGCCAAGATAGAGACAAGAAGGAGGTACTTTCTCTTTGAAAGAAGCTCGGTTTCTGTTTACTGTGTAATAAAGACCCCTTTTCACACAACCTGGCAATGTGGGTACTGAACTTCCATTGGGAATGGACTAGCTAACATACAACACCTCACATTTTAAGCCTATTTTACTCAATCCCAGAAAGTTTTTTTTTTTTTTTTAAGTTTTAGAGTCACTTTTGTGAAAGTAGTTTCAAAATAAATCCCTCCCATCCCTTATTTAAACCAAGGCACTCCTTTATCAGTGTCCACTGCAAGAGCCAGAGAATACTAGTTCACAGTAACTCTAGTATAGGCCTTTTCCCAAAGCAGCTCTGCCAATGTTAGCTGTTGATTCAATTGAATTAGGCAGCAAAATGCTCAGATACTCCAAAAACCTCTGCTCTGATTTACTGCAGTTAACTCTGAATGTGCCAGAGAGAATCTCCACGCTCTCTAGCCATACTGGCTGCATCTACACTAGTGTTCTCCTGCACATTTCCCACGGCTGCACTAGCCCCAGTTCAGCTCCACTGGTAGGCACACTGGTGCTAGAGCTAGTGCTGACCGGCTGCCAGTATTTTAACCACCATGTAATGTAAGCCTGCTCAGAGCAAGTCTAGAAATGTTTAGCATTATTTCTGACACTCATTTCTTCTTTTATTATCTACTATTATTGGTATTGCAGGATAGTGCCTAGGAGCCGCAGTCTCAGACCAGGACCTCATTGTGCTAGGTGCTGTACAAACACAGAACAAAAGGATAGTCCCTGCCTCACAGAGCTTACAATCCAAACACTGAAATTATTGTGCTTTTATTTATTTTCTGTTGCTAAACTGAGGCAATAGCACTGGCTTGATATTGAACAGCTTTTGGTAACTGATTGGAATTTTAATGGTATTTGGGGGGCCAAATCCTGGGCCCTACAAAGTCAATGACAACATTTCTATTGACATTGGTGGGCCGAGGATTAGACTTTGGGTGAGGTGTTTGATCAGCAGCTCTGAAGACTAACTTCTTCTGCTGACCTACAGCATTGAAAGCCTGAGCAGGGAGGACCAGCTGCACCAGCACAACGAACACCTATGGTGTGTGTGACTTGCCTTTGAATCCCAACAGAGCTCTGGCACAGAAGGAATGCTTCCATGCCCTACCCTGGATGTGACAAACTGGCTCTCTAAAGAAAGTAGCAGAAAGGATCACTGGGGTCCTTTAGTTACTTCCTTTCACCTGCTAAACTCTAGCGATTCTAATCACAGGGGCTGGATCTTTCCCTCAGAATTACTCCATTGTTCCCCACAAAGAAAGGTAGAGGTGTGGCTGGGTAGGTGTGGTGCTGGTGACTTCTACAGCAATAACCTTCCTGGTCGGCCTGGACCCTGTGGAGAGACCTCAGGGAAGTCTGGGATCTGTAGATGGCGAAATGATGTGCTGTGTTCAGGAGGGGGGGAAGAGTCAAGCGGGATGCACCTATTACTCCCCTCAAACCAATGAATTAGAATAGTGGACAATTAATACAGTGTGAGGCTGTGTTCTTCTGTGCCAGGGAAAGCAACTTCAGGAGGAGTTAGATCCTGGAGGAAGCAGCAGCTGGGGAAGTCCTTGACTACATGGCTCCAATGGAGCCACACTGCCAGGGAGATGGTGGGGCTGGGATTAGAGATCCCTAAATCTGGCATGTAGACACAGGACCTCCGTGCAGAGGGGAGGGATAGCTCAGTGGTTTGAGCATTGGCCTGCTAAATCCAGGGTTGTGAGTTCAATCCTTGAGGGGGCCATTTAGGGATCTGGGGCAAAAATCTGTCTGGGGATTGGTCCTGCTTTGAGCAGGGGGTTGGACTAGATGACCTCCTAAGGTCCCTTCCAACTCTGAGATTCTAGGATTCTACTGGAGACCTCAGGAGCTCTGTGGAGCATGCGGGACAGGGGGGAGGGAAGCTGCTACTTCAACCCAAAGGACCAATACTAGGAAATCTCCAAGGGGGAAATCATTGATCTATCTATGCAGATGCTTATCCTGGTGCCCATCACTGTAGTTTCTGAACATCTTCCATCCCCATGCCACCTTCTTGGAAGGGGGGAATCCAGGCCAAGTGGTTATTGGCCCAAGAGTTTACATAACTGCTTTTAAAATTTGCCACATCCCAAGCAAGGCATCAGTGGAGTCTTTGTTCTTTACAGAAAGGTTCATTGCAGTGAGCAAGGGTTGAAATTCTCATTTTTATACTAGTTATAATGTTCTGGGTGGATTACCTTGAACTACTGTTTCCTTAACTGAAAAGCAAATAACCTACTGGCTTGGCTCCCGAGCTAACAGTCTGGCTGCCTGACTAACCCACAGAGTTTATTTAATTTTTCTTTCCCTAGGGTGTTGAGCACTTTCCTACTGACTTTTAATCCTGCTGCCTGCCTGCCTGAATTACCTCACACCAAACAAAAGAAAACAATCTGATGCTCCACAGCTCAGTGCTTAACAAAAGCAATTTGGAGAGAAGGTCTCTGTTAGAGCTGCACTGTGCACATACAGGGCTAAACGGTGGCATTTAGCCCTGGGTAGGATGCACTTTGGAGCCATCCCACCCCAAGCAAAGTTCAGGGAAATGCAATCCCACCCTGAGCTTCAAGATGTGTAAGGGAAGTGCATAGCTGCACCCACCTTGAGGATGGCACGGCCTACTCCTGTCTGCTGATCTTGGGGGGGGGGGAGGGGCGGCGGGCAGAGGTGTGTGTGTGTTTTGAAACCTGTCTCCTCCCCCACGCCTCCTTTGGGGCAATGTGCACCCCGGTGGTACCTAGAAGGAGCAGCCCCTGTGCTCCCCTGAATGCAGGGACTGACAGTGTCCTTGGGCCTTGCACAATGCACACAGGTGGGGCTGGAGGGGTGGCTCCTTACGCCATCATGCCCTTCTTCCCAAGTGCTCGTGCATAAGGGACAAGGACATTCAGATTTAGAATGTCTGTCGTTCCCCTTATTGGATCTGATTCTGCAGTTCACAAATCTCTACACAGACTTGCTCACACCCTCACTGGCTGCACTTTCATCATTTATTCTTAGGATACATCCACACTGGTAGCATACTTGCCCGTGTATGGAAACAGACATGCTAGTTCTGCTTGAGCTAGTGCACTAAAAAGTAGCTAGGGGCAGTTTGGGCCGCGATTTGGGCTAGCTACCAAAGGATGTACCCAAAAGGTCTGCGAGGGTTTGTATTCAGGCAGCGAGCCTGAGCTGCCACCCATGCTACCCCCAGCTACACCGCTATTTTTAATGTGATAGCTTGAGCAGAGCTAATGTGTGTCTGCGTACCCGAGCTGGGAAGCATGCTCCCAGCTGCAGTATAGACGTATCCTTAGTGTGGAGGAAGCAGCTCTATGTAAGACACCATGCTTTACATACAAACGATTGCCATTTGCCAGAAGTTCATATGCCTTGAAAATGCTGAGTAAATGCAGCACAACCAAATTAAAAAAACCCAAAACCCCTGATTTTGTATATCAGTGTGAATGCTGCAGACAGACACAAATAGGTTGCACATTTTGTAAGAGGAGCTTCATTTAACACCACAGCAAGGCACCAACTGTTACGATTTCTAGAGGCTCCTGTTCTACTGACATGAAAGTGAAAATAGAGGATAATGGGACTTTCAAGGAAAGTAACAGATATCAGACCAAAAAAAAAAAAAAAAAAAAAAGAACACTGTCAACTAAATCTGTGAAGGAAGAAGTCCCCCTATTCCCCCTCATTCCTAAAACACTCTTAATGGCCATAGGGGACAATAAATAAAGAACAGTCTTGCTGGAAAGATAGCCTAGTAGCTAAGCAAAATCTACGTACCAAAGCCAAATATATTTAGCATTTCAGGATATGAACTAGCTTTTGACTCATGTTGGTTGACATGGTAACAAGTGGCGTTCTTTCTATAGAAAAAGGGAGAACAAAAAATGGGAAAAGGACAGACAGACAGCAGGTTTGGATTTGGATTTTTCAGGTACACCGTGGCTGCAAAGGAAATCCATCTACCAGTGAAAGCTCATGGTTCTTTAAAAGTGCAATTAGTATAATACACTTTAAAAATTCCTCCCCCAGAAAGAAGTTCACAGAATGTCTTGGAGTACTTTAAATCCCTTTAGTTGCTTCCTAGCTAAATTCCCTTGCTTCTAAATTAAATGATTCCAAGCGATATCCTAGAGCAAAGCCTCCTGACTCATGTGGGAAATTGCCGAATAAAAAAATCTCTGAATCTGTGGTGGGGCATGAATGGTTGAAACTGTCACAGCAAAGTCTAAAGCTGGCTTGGGCTTCTTGAACAATCTGTCCATTCCCCTCTCTGATCTCAGCACAGTTGGAATGTGAACTTCAGAGACAAGCACTTGGGAATGGAGCTCCCTGTTTAACCACAACTAAACAAACAGTGTGACAACCCTTAGCTGATAGAGATACTATATTACAGTTAAAGAGAAATGTTTTCAATCTTTCCTCTGAGTGCTTTCCGTTCAAATGTGGAACTTGGTAGCAAACCCACAACTGACAATTAATTAACCTGGTAATTTACATAGCAAATATTTTCCAGATGAATAAAGGAATTTCATGCCCATAATTCTATGTATCAAATAGTCTGCTGACCAACTCCACATTATCTGGGATTTAGATTCCAGTAGTACCTACAATGTGCTAGGTGCTGTCCACACCCATGAAGACACAGCCCCTGCCCTGAAGAGCTCATAATTTAAGAAGCCAAGAAACATATGAATGGGAGGGAGAGGGATAAAACATAAAAGCAATATATATATTAGGGTGACCAGACAGCAAGTGTGAAAAAACAGGACAGGGTGTGGGGGTAGGGGGTAATAGGAGCCTATATAAGAAAAAGACCCCCAAATCGGGACTGTCCCTATAAAACCGGGACATCTGGTCACCCTAATATATATTGCCTTGAAAGCCCCTCAACCTAGTCAATATTAGGTAGCTAACTTCTTGTACGCATCACAGGAGAAATGGATTTTGAGAATGGATTCAAAGGGAGATAGTGTAGTTGCCATTTGACAATGTGATATAACACAAAATCCCAAGGGAATAAAGAAAGAGAGTAATGGATATCCCAGGGGGAAAAAGCAAGCAGTTGAGGGCTGGAATTGCGGGGAGGGAGAGAGAAATAGACCAAGCTGTCAGGTTCTGTCCTAGTGTTTATGTGCCTCCCACAAAGACAAGGGGGATATCTGAGATTGATATGTCTACTCTTGGAGCTTGGGGTATGATTCCCAGCTCAAGGAGACATACTTGCACTAGCAGTCATTGAGCTAGTGCACTAAAAATAGAATGCAACCACCGCAGTGCAAGTGGCAGGAGGGGCTAGCCACCCTGATTACGTGCCTGTCAGAGACTCATGGTATGTACTTGGGGTAACTAGCCCATCTTGCCACTCTCACAGCCACAGCTACATTCTATTGTTAGCATGCTAGCTCGATGAGAGCTAGCACCAATATGTCTCCTTGAGCTGGGAATCACATTCCCAGCTCCAAGTGTAGATGAACCCAAGGTTACATGAGACAACCAGTTATGGGTGGGATCTTTGTGCTACAGTGCAACACTGAATGATGATACACTGAAGGAGGACGAGGAGGAAGGGGAACCACTGATAGAGAAAGTTCTGATTGTTCTTCTTTCCAGCCCCTGGAATAGCAATCCTACTGGAGAAAGGGAGGCTTTATTTATTTAGCACCTAAGGCAGTCGGCATGTTAAGAACTTAATCTGCTTTCTGTTGCTCTGTTCTGAGATTTCAGGAGCCCCACATATAGAAGAAAGGTAGCTCAGCAGGATTGCAAGGCCAAATCCAGGACTAGCCCACAGCATGTAGGATAGTTGACAAGCTTGTAATTCTGCTTCTTATTCAGGAACACACTTCTACAACAAAGAAAGCTTATGGGAGAAGCATGGCCATTAGCTAAAGCACGCATAATGAAACCTGGGACAAAGAAACCTGGATCTACAGTGTCAAAATGGATTTAAGGTATGAATTCATGTATCCTATTAGAGGCTCTTAGCACACAGAGGACAGGCAGAGCCATTTAAGAAGCAAAGGGGCCCATATTTGAGTTTAAATTAAACACAGTAGGCTAGATGGTCAAATAGTGCAATCAGCATAGCTTGACTGAAGTCAATGGAGCTATACCAATTTACAGAGGCTGAAAATCTGGTCCAATTTATTTTGTAAGCATTGTAACAAACGTGGAGCTGCTATGTAATAACCTAAGAATATTGAGATGTAATAATGCTATAAATACTGTAGGAACTGATATGTAATAATCTAAGAATATTGAGATGACAATTTTAGGAACACTGTATGTGAGCTGCTCAGTGAGGGGAAGTTATTGTGCAATTGGGTTAAGACTTTCCTGTATGAATGTACTGAGCTAACTTAAGTGGGAACTGGGGGGAAAAATAAATAGGACGAAGACAATGGCCCAGATATGGACACTCCAGCACACACTTGCAAGGCAATGGGCAAAGCTATCTACTTCAAGGACTTTGAATCCTTCTCCAACAAAGTTGCAAGCCTTTTTCTGCCAAGACTAGGAATTAATAGATCAAAGAGCTACAAACAGTTAAAAGATGACTTGGTCTCTGGGACGCGGGGTGATCACAAAGACTAAGCAGCTTTTAAAGGAGACTCTCCATGAAGCAGGGGGAAAGAAATGGATTGAGAGTTAAGGGAACAAATTATGCAAACCCTAGAAGTCTCAGGAGACCTTTAGAAAGCTTAGAAACACCAGCATCCCCTTGTGAAAGATGGTAAATGCCTGGTAGGCTAGACATATACGTAGTATGTTTTATAGTTTTTAAGATCTGTTTTTTCTTAAATGCTTTGGTTCTAAATAGGTAATATTTTGCTTTAAGGAAGCTGCCTGGTCATTGTTTACTACTGTCACTGCTCCCAGAGGGAACAGAAATGCAGGGTGTGAGCCTAAGTCAGGCCTGCTGAATTAATCATCGTGGATCACTGGGGACTGCAGCTAAGGCCTGATCTGAGAATGAAGAAATCACGTGATTCCACCCCAAGAGAGAGGTGATGGCTAGAGGCTTGAGACCTGAGAGGAGGTGAGCTCAAAGAGATCAGAAGGGGTCAGAAATGCAGTTAGCCTTGTGTCATAACTATAAAGGGAAGGGTAACAGCCCTCCTGTGTACAATACTATAAAATCCCTCCTGGCCAGAGACTCCAAAATCCTTTTACCTGTAAAGGGTTAAGAAGCTCAGGTAACCTGGCTGACACCTGACCCAAAGCACCAATAAGGGGACAAGATACTTTCAAATCTTGGTGGGGGGAAGGCTTTTGTTTGTGCGCTTTGTTTTGGGGGGAGTTCGCTCTTGGGACTAAGAGGGACCAGACATCAATCCATGCTCTCCAAATCTTTCTGAACAAGTCTCTCATATTTCAAACTTGTAAGTACAGCCAGGCAAGGCGTGTTAGTTTTATCTTTGTTTTCTCAACTTGTAAATGTACTTTTTGCTAGGGTGTTTACCTCTGTTTGCTGTAACTTTGAACTTAAGGCTAGAGGGGGTTCCTCTGGGCTCTTTAAGTTTGATTACCCTGTAAAGTTATTTTCCATCCTGATTTTACAGAGATGATTTTTACCTTTTTCTTTAATTAAAAGCCTTCTTTTTAAGAACCTGATTGATTTTTCCTTGTTTTTAGATCCAAGGGGGTTGGATCTGGATCCACCAGGGAGTTGGTGGAAGAGTCTCTCAAGGCTACCCAGGGAAGGGAGTTAGCCCATTTGGGAGTGGTGGCAGTGGACCAGATCTAAGCTGGTAGTTAAGCTTAGAAGTTTTCATGCAGGCCCCCACATCTGTACCCTAAAGTTCAGAGTGGGGAAGGAGCCTTGACATGGTGGCAGAGCGGTGGGATAATTTTAAACCAAAAGCCAGTAAGATTTTTTTTTCTCCTTTCTAGCTGCTTAGAAAGCAGAGCTGAAGGTAGATGCATATCTTATCTCTCCTTGCCTGAATGCAGAGGTGTTAAGTTTTTTTAACAAGGGTCTTTGTTAAGAGAAGGGTTCAAGCAGTGAGCAAACAGCTGGCAAAAGGAATTTACAAGCTGAATTGTTTTTTTCTTTCTACCTCTCGGGTATAGCTAGTTAGAAAGTCTCTGTTAACTAAGCAGCCCTGAGCTGAGTGCATCCCAGTTTCAGTGAACTGCAGAGGGGTGTGGCCCAGCACAAGAAAGCAGGAAAATGAGTACCAGTGAAGCAGCAAACAAACTAGAACTGGCTAGACTGGAAGCAACAGAGAAAGAAAATGAACATAAGAGATGGCTAGAACTAAAACAATTAGAAATTAATGCAGAAAAAGCCAGGGAAGAAACTGCTCACAAGAGAGCTATGGAGCAAAAAGAAAAAGAGATGGAGGAGAGAGAAAGAGAGAGGAAGCATGAACTGGAATTAGCAAGGGCTAGGCCGGATATACCAGCCAACCCTAGCAACCCTTCTCCAGGTACCACTTCCCATCCCAGAAAATTCCCCACCTACAAGGCAGGCGATGATACTGAGGCCTTCTTAGAAAATTTTGAAAGGGCCTGCCTTGGGTACAGCATCACTACAGACCAGTACATGGTAGAGCTGAGGCCGTAGCTCAGTGGACCCTTAGCAGAGGTGGCGGCTGAAATGCCTAAGGAACACATGAACAGTTATGAACTTTTTAAAACCAAGGCCAGAATCAGAATGGGGCTAACACCTGAGCATGCCCGTCGGCGGTTCAGAGCCCTAAGGTGGAAACCAGACGTGTCATTTACCCGACATGCCTACCACATTGGGAAAAATTGGGATGCCTGGATATCAGGAGCAAGTGTTAAATCTACAGAAGAGTTGCCCTTCCTAATGCAAATGGAGCAGTTTTTAGAGGGTGTTCCTGAGGAAATAGAAAGGTACATCCTAGATGGGAAGCCCAAAACTGTAACCGAGGCGGGGGAGATTGGAACCAAATGAGTGGAGGTGGCAGAAAAGAAAAAAAACTAGTAGCAGTTGGAGCGAATATCAGAAGGGGCAACCCGAAACAAAACCTTACCACCGGGGACAACCCAAGGCCCCACCTACATCCCAAGGGAAACCCCAGACGCCTTCTCACCCCACCACACCTGTCTCCACCAATGTTTACATTTAAAACATCGCCCCGGTGATACCTTAGCAGGGAGATGTTTTAAATGTAATGAACTGGGACATATAAAGAACCCCAAGAAGCCCCAAGAACCCCAACCGATTACAGTTCATTACACCACAATCACACCAAAGATCCCCAGGCCCAGATGCCTCTCAAATACCCTCGGAGCGAAGGGAAACCTTGAGAGTGGGCGGAAAGAAGGTTATCACGTGGAGGGACACTGGGGCACAAGTGTTGACTATCCACCAATCCCTAGTGGACCCCAAACTCATCAACCCGGAGGCTCCGGTGACAATTCAACCCTTCATGTCACACTCTGTAACCTTGCCTACAGCCAAGTTACATGTCCATACAAGGGCTGGTCAGGAATGTGGACTTTTGCAGTCTATGACAATTATCCCATCTCCATGCTGCTGGGGGAAGACTTGGCCAACCTTGTGAAGCTAGGCAAGAGGGTGGGAATGGTCACCTGCAGCCAGGCTAAGCAAGCTTTCACACCCATCCCTGTTCCTGAGCCGTCCACCAGGGCCCCGTCTGCGTTACCAGAGACCCAGACAGAAGTGGTGGAACCGGATCCCCTGCCAACGATTGCAACAGCCGTAGTAGATCCAGTCCCAGAGACCCAGCCAAAGCCAGTCCCAGAACCGGAACTGGCAACACAACCAGCACCAGAACCACTGCCAGCACTGAGTACAGCGTTTGCAAACCCGTCTACAACTCCAACGCCAGAGGGCACCAGCGAGCCTGAACTGGCAGAAACAGTAGTTAACTCTACCCAAGAGGCTCAGCCAGAGCCTGAAATACCACATAGTGCACCAGCGGACAGCAGTTCACAGTCAACGGAAACAGCCCCAGCACCTGCATCGCTTCCAGAGGGACCAAGCCCAAGTCAACAGACCAAGGAGGAACTGATGTCTCCAGCATCAAGGGAACAGTTCCAGGCCGAGCAGGAAGCAGATGACAGCCTTCAGAAAGCTTGGGCGGCGGCACGGAGCACCCCACCGCCTCTCAGCTCTTCTAACCGATCCCGGTTTGTTGTAGAACAAGGACTTTTATACAAGGAGACTCTTTCTGGTGGGCACCAGGAAGACTGGCATCCTCAAAGACAGTTGGTAGTTCCCACTAAGTATCGGGTAAAGCTCTTGAGCTTAGCCCATGATCATCCCAGTGGACATTCTGGAGTGAACAGAACCAAAGACCGGTTGGGGAAGTCCTTCCACTGGGAGGGAATGGGCAAGGACGTTGCTAATTATGTCCGGTCTTGTGAGGTGTGCCAACAAGTGGGAAAGCCCCAAGACCAGGTCAAAGCCCCGCTCCAGCCACTACCCATAATTGAGGTCCCATTTCAGCGAGTAGCTGTGGATATTCTGGGTCCTTTCCCAAAGAAAACACCCAGAGGAAAGCAGTACATACTGACTTTCATGGATTTTGCTACCCGATGGCCGGAAGCAGTACCCTTAAGCAACACCAGGGCTAAAAGTGTGTGCCAGGCATTAGCAGACATTTTTGCCAGGGTAGGTTGGCCCTCCGACATCCTTACAGATTCGGGAACTAATTTCCTGGCAGGGACCATGAAAAACCTGTGGGAAGCTCATGGGGTGAATCACTTGGTTGCCACCCCTTACCACCATCAAACCAATGGCCTGGTGGAGAGGTTTAATGGAACTTTGGGGGCCATGATACGTAAATTCGTAAATGAACACTCCAATGATTGGGACCTAGTGTTACAGCAGTTGCTTTTTGCCTACAGGGCTGTACCACATCCCAGTTTAGGGTTTTCACCATTTGAACTTGTGTATGGCCGCGAGGTTAAGGGGCCATTACAGTTGGTGAAGCAGCAATGGGAGGGGTTTACGCCTTCTCCAGGAACTAACATTCTAGACTTTGTAAGCAACCTACAAAGCACCCTCCGACACTCTTTAGCCCTTGCTAAAGAAAACCTAAAGGATGCTCAGGAAGAGCAAAAGGCCTGGTATGATAAACATTCCAGAGAACGGTCCTTCAAAGTAGGAGACCAAGTCATGGTCTTAAAGGTGGTCCAGGCCCATAAAATGGAAGCGTCGTGGGAAGGACCATTCACGGTCCAGGAGCGCCTAGGAGGTGTTAACTATCTCATAGCATCCCCCACCTCTAACACAAAAGCCTAAGGTATACCATGTTAATTCTCTTAAGCCCTTTTATTCCAGAGAATTAAACGTTTTCCAGTTTACAGCCCAGGAAACAGATGACGCTGAGTGGCCTGAAGGTGTCTACTACGAAGGAAAAAGTGACGGTGGTGTGGAAGAGGTGAACCTCTCCGCGACCCTTGGACATCTGCAGTGACAGCAGATCAAGGAGCTGTGCACTAGCTTTGCGCCCATGTTCTCAGCCACCCCAGGACGGACCGAACGGGCATACCACTCCATTGACACAGGTAATGCTCACCCAATTAGAACCCCACCCTACCGGGAGTCACCTCATGCCCAAACTGCTATAAAACGGGAGATCCAGGACATGCTACAGATGGGTATAATCCGCCCCTCTAACAGTGCATGGGCATCTCCAGTGGTTCTAGTTCCCAAACCAGATGGGGAAATACGCTTTTGCATGGACTACCATAAGCTAAATGCTGTAACTCGTCCTGACAACTATCCAATGCCACGCACAGATGAGCTATTGGAGAAATTGGGACATGCCCAATTCATCTCTACCTTAGACTTAACCAAGGGATACTGGCACGTACCACTAGATGAACCCGCCAAGGAAAGGTCAGCCTTCGTCACTCAGGCAGGGGTGTATGAATTTAATGTGCTCCCTTTCGGGTTGCGAAATGCACCCGCCACCTTCCAAAGACTTGTAGATGGTCTCCTAGCGGGATTGGGAGAATCTGCAGTTGCCTACCTCGATGATGTGGCCATTTTTTCTGATTCATGGGCAGAACACCTGGAGCACCTGGAAAAAGTCTTCGAGCGCATCAGGCAGGCAGGACTAACTGTTAAGGCTAAAAAGTGTCAAATAGGCCAAAACAGAGTGACTTACTTGGGGCACCAGGTGGATCAAGGAACTATAAATCCCTACAGGCCAAAGTGGATGCTATCCAAAAGTGGCCGGTTCCAAAGTCAAAGAAACAGGTCCAATCCTTCTTAGGCTTGGCCGGATATTATAGGCGATTTGTACCACACTACAGCCAAATCGCCGCCCCACTGACAGACCTAACCAGAAAGAAATAGCCAAATGCAGTTCAGTGGACCGATGAGTGTCAAAAGGCCTTTAACCAGCTTAAGGCGACACTCATGTCTGACCCTGTGCTAAGGGCCCCAGACTTTGACAAACCGTTCCTAGTAACCACAGATGCGTCTGAGCGGGGTGTGGGAGCAGTTTTAATGCAGGAAGGACAGGATCAAGAATTCCATCCTGTCGTGTTTCTCAGCAAGAAACTGTCTGAGAGGGAAAGCCACTGGTCAATCAGCGAAAAGGAATGCTACACCATTGTGTACGCGCTGGAAAAGCTACGCCCATACTTTTGGAGACGGCGTTTCCAACTACAAACCGACCATGCTGCGCTAACGTGGCTTCATACCGCCAAGGGGAATAACAAAAAACTTCTTCGGTGGAGTTTAGCTCTCCAAGATTTTGATTTTGAAATACAACACATTTCAGGAGCTTCTAACAAAGTGGCTGATGCACTCTCCCGGGAAAGTTTCCCAGAATCAACTGGTTAAAAATTGTTCTTGGAATGTGGGACATATTGTTAGTTTTTATATAATCAGTAGTAGGTCTAAAGGTGCATGTGTCTTATTAACTCTGTTTTCTCCTAGAGCTCCAGGAAGAAATCACAGCCAGTGTGGAACCGGCTGTCCAACACTATCTGTGATTTGGGGGGCGTGTCATAACTATAAAGGGAAGGGTAACAACCCTCCTGTGTACAATACTATAAAATCCCTCCTGGCCAGAGACTCCAAAATCCTTTTACCTGTAAAGGGTTAAGAAGCTCTGGTAACCTGGCTGACACCTGACCCAAAGCACCAATAAGGGGACAAGATACTTTCAAATCTTGGTGGGGGGAAGGCTTTTGTTTGTGCGCTTTGTTTTGGGGGGAGTTCGCTCTTGGGACTAAGAGGGACCAGACATCAATCCATGCTCTCCAAATCTTTTTGAACAAGTCTCTCATATTTCAAATTTGTAAGTACAGCCAGGCAACGCGTGTTAGTTTTATCTTTGTTTTCTCAACTTGTAAATGTACTTTTTGCTAGGGTGTTTACCTCTGTTTGCTGTAACTTTGAACCTAAGGCTAGAGGGGGTTCCTCTGGGCTCTTTAAGTTTGATTACCCTGTAAAGTTATTTTCCATCCTGATTTTACAGAGATGATTTTTACCTTTTTCTTTAATTAAAAGTCTTCTTTTTAAGAACCTGATTGATTTTCCTTGTTTTTAGATCCAAGGGGGTTGGATCTGGATCCACCAGGAGTTGGTGGGAGAAAGGAGGGGGGATGGTTAATTTCTCCTTGTTTTAAGATCCAAGGGGTTGGATCTGTGTTCACCAGGGAGTTGGTGGAAGAGTCTCTCAAGGCTACCCAGGGAAGGGAGTTAGCCCATTTGGGAGTGGTGGCAGCGGACCAGATCTAAGCTGGTAATTAAGCTTAGAAGTTTTCATGCAGGCCCCCACATCTGTACCCTAAAGTTCAGAGTGGGGAAGGAGCCTTGACACCTTATTACTGTGACAAGTATGTTATATCTGGTATTATCCTACATGTTCTTTATAGGATTTTATTTATATAACAATGTTAGGCAAATCATTTACATGTAAGTATTTTCATAAATGGCATATTTTGAGTGTCATTAGAAAAATAAAATGTGTTTTAAAAATAATTTAAAACATGAAACTGTTTTTGTGCTTCCATGACTGGGTCTTCCAGGCATTTCATATCAGAAACTCTGTTTCTCAAGGCCCACTTCCAATTTTCAGCTGTTCTGTGTTTTTCTTCAGCGAGGAAGAAATAACATTCCATAAAACTGCTGTTTGTTCAATGAAAATGGCCACTTGCCCAAGCAGCAGGCAACTTGCAGAACGGATCAGCCATTATCTTGGTGTCACTTCATTTAAAGGGAAGAATTTATGCAGAAGTTCAAGGAAATAAAAAAGTAGGTAGTGTGGCCAAGCAGGCATGGGAACTGTCATTTTGTTTAGATGTGGACATAGCTAAAAATGTAAACTGTTGTCAGAGAAGTAGCTCTTTGTTTGGCATTTACTCTTTGTAGGGCTCTTTGGGGCTCAAAACCTATATGGGCGTTTCCCCCCCCTCACTTTACAAGGTTATATCAGAAAATAAAAAAATTAAAGAGCAAAGAACTTTCACATAATGCTGCTTACAGATGCTATAAATTCTGATTAGATTCACAAGAGTTTCTGAAAGCAGGATGCAAAAGATTGGACAGCCATCCAGAAATATTGAAGCGCTACAAAGCATATTTTCAAAAATAATTAAGTACCAAATGTGTCCTGTCTTAAAATTGCAACAGTCTGACTGAATCATGGGTGCTGGAAGGACGTCAAAAGTGGGGAGGAAACATGGGGTAGAAATGCCACTCAAATTTGGCATGGCCATCCCTCTATCATGACAATAGAGGAGGGGTGCCGCCGTTACTACACCCATCTCCAGTCAGGAGCCAAAAGGGGTTGGTGGAGCCCCTGAGCCCTTGCTGAGGTCAGGTTCTCAAAAGTGTGTGTGGGAGGCATGGTTCCCCTTGTTTAAAGGGGGGAGGGTGGCAATGGCCATTTGCTCCCCCCCAGCACCTGTGGACTGAATATATTTTACACACATTAAGAACATAAGTGATCTCTCTCCTGCCATCCATCTCCACCCTCTGACAAACAGAGACTAGGGACACCATTCCTTACCCATCCTGGCTAATAGCCATTAATGGACTTAACCTCCATGAATTTATCTAGTTCTCTTTTAAACGCTGTTATAGTCCTAGCCTTCACAACCTCCTCAGGCAAGGAGTTCCACAGGTTGACTATGCACTGTGTGAAGAAGAACTTCCTTTTATTTGTTTTAAACCTGCTGCCCATTAATTTCATTTGGTGGCCCCTAGTTCTTATATTATGGGAACAAGTAAATAACTTTTCCTTATTCACTTTCTCCACACCACTCATGATTTTATATACCTTTATCATATCCCCCCTTAGTCTCCTCTTTTTCAAGCTGAAAAGTCCTAGCCTCTTTAATCTCTCCTCATATGGGACCCATTCCAAACCCCTAATCATTTTAGTTGTCCTTCTCTGAACCTTTTCTAATGCCAGTATAGCTTTTTTGAGATGAGGAGACCACATCTGTACGCAGTATTTAAGATGTGGGCGTACCATGGATTTATATAAGGGCAATAAGATATTCTCTGTCTTATTCTCTATCCCTTTTTTAATGATTCCTAACATCCTGTTTGCTTTTTTGACTGTCGCTGCACATTGCGTGGACGTCTTCAGAGAACTATCCACGATGACTTCAAGATCTCTTTCCTGATTAGTTGTAGCTAAATTAGCCCCCATCATATTGTATGTATAGTTGGGGTTATTTTTTCCAATGTGCATTTCTTTACATTTATCCACATTAAATTTCATTTGCCATTTTGTTGCTCAATTATTTAGTTTTGTGAGTTCTTTTTGAAGTTCTTCATAGTTTGCTTTGGTCTTAACTATCTTCAGCAGTTTAGTATCATCTGCAAACTTTGCCACCTCACTGTTTACCCCTTTCTCCAGATCATTTATGAATACGTTGAATAGGATTGGTCCTAGTACTGACCCTTTGGGAACACCACTAGTTACCCCTCTCCATTCTGACAATTTACCATTTATTCCTACCCTTTGTTCCCTGTCTTTTAACCAGTTCTCAATCCATGAAAGGATCTTCCCTCTTATCCCATGACAACTTAATTTACGTAAGAGCCTTTGGTGAGGGACCTTGTTAAAGGCTTTCTGGAAATCTAAGTACACTATGTCCACTGGATCCCCCTTGTCCACATGTTTGTTGACCCCTTCAAAGAACTCTAATAGATTAGTAAGACATGGTTTCCCTTTATAGAAACCATGTTGACTTTTGCCCAACAATTTATTTTCTTCTGTGTGTCTGACAATTTTATTCTTTACTATTATTTCAACGAATTTGCCTGGTACTGATGTTAGACTTACCTGTCTGTAATTGCCGGGATCACCTCTAGAGCCCTTTTAAAATATTGGCGTTACATTAGCTATCTTCCAGTCATTGGGTATTGAGGCTGATTTAAAGGACAGGTTACAAACCATGGTTAATAGTTCCGCAATTTCACATTTGAGTTCTTTCAGAACTCTTGGGTGAATGCCATCTGGTCCCAGTGACTTGTTACTGTTAAGTTTTTCAATTAATTCCAAAACCTCCTCTAGAGACACCTCAATCTGTGACAATTCCTCAGATTTGTCACCTACAAAGGACGGCTCAGGTTTGGGAATCTCCCTAACATCCTCAGCCGTGAAGACTGAAGCAAATAAATTCATTTAGATTCTCCACAATGAATTTATCATCTTTAAGTGCTCCTTTTGTATCTCGATCGTCCAGGGGCCCCACTGGTTGCTTAGCAGGCTTCCTGCTTCCTGCTTCTGATGTACTTTTGCTATTACCTTCTGAGTTTTTGGCTAGCTGTTCTTCAAACTCCTTTTTGGCTTTTCTTATTACATTTTTACACTTAAATAAGAAAATCTTTGTTTCAATTGCCAATAAATCAAAATAGAAAAGCAATATCTACTACAGATAAATGCATACTGAACTACCAAAGAGGCATTTTAGACAGGACTCTTTTTACAAATGACAGTACTTTTCAAAGTTCAACATTCTCATTAGCTGTGTGCAGAAAAGAAGATTTAAATCTTACCTTCACATAATGGATAAGACGCTCTGCTACATTGACTTTATACGTCTCTATACCCAGTTCCTTGGCCAGTCGGAGGATCCGGTTTTGTGTAGGTCCTATATACGCTCCACCAACGTCTACATAGTTAACGTGCTTGTTCTGTCAAAAGAAAAATGGCAAGAATTAGAAAGGCTAGAGGATGGCCTGCAACAGAAAGCTCTAGGAACTGGAAGGTGGTCTTAGATATTGCAAAATCTCCTCAATGACCTCTGTCCTGCACCCGTTGTGGTCAATGACAAAACTCCATTGACTCAAACAGGTACAGGATTGAGTCAACAACAGAATTCAAGAGGCCCTATTGTCTCACTGTTCATTTCCTGCCAGAGCAAAGAAAGTTAGCGCCTGATTCTCCACTGCGGTCTACATTATGTAGTTATTTACACTTGTGCAATGGTGCAAAGTGAGTGTCAAACACTGCTAAATTAGAATTCTCCACGCCTTAACACAGTCGTGCCCAAATGTCAATGAGTAGACAAGGTGCAAAGCAGTGGAGAACCAAGCACATAGTTCTGATGAGGAGGGTTATGAGACACATAGAGGACTATTACACAGTGACGAACTGTGAGCTCATGGTAATCCTGTCATGACAGTTTGATAATTATTGTTTTCAGTATTTCAATATAGTTTTCCCTATTGTCTTTTTAATAATTTGAGGTTCTTAGCATACAAGATGCAATGTTAAAATCTAAATAAATGGCCATTAAAAAAAATTTATCCCTACCTTTTCAGAATCCATATTGTACTGTGTTTCTGTACTGAAAAAGAGGCTCCCCCAATCCTTGCAGAAGGTTTCCTCTATTAATACTGAAACTGAAAATCGATCTGGTAGCAAAGCTTGCCGTCTCTATCTAGATACTTACACGGCCCCTAGCTCTGTTGCATCTGAGCACCTCACTAGGAGTATTTGAAAACAATAATTCCTTCTCCAGCACCATAGGACTGGGATATAATACAGTGTGAACATGTAACACCGCTGCATTAGTGACTGGCAGTGAAGGAGCTCCAGGCAGAACTTTGATCATCATCAGATACACTTGGGAAGAAAGCAAAAAGTAAGAGAGACATACTATTGTTAGCAGGCTGATTTCCCAAGACAATAATTCTGTTCGATTTTGTTTATAGCAAGTGTTTTAAATCAAGTATTTTTAATGTCATAGAAGAAGGATGTAGTTTATGTGCTTGGGTTTCTAGTACAATGGTTGCTATTGAATACTAATATTTATCCCCAGTTACCACACAGCAGTGTCTGACATACTTAAGCATCTCTCTATATTTAGATTAATAGCTGCAATATTTGTACATCACAGTGTGGTATCTCAGGTAAATGCTTATTTTGTTAATGGCAACCAATGTAGTTGGGAAACAAAGTGCAGTACATTTCTGTAATAGTTTTGTTCCAGACAACCTTATAGGGAAATGGCATTAAAAGAAACCTCTGAGCTGTAATGAAGAGCCTTATGTCACATTAATATTCCAGAGCCTTGATTGTTTCTTGTCACAGACCTGTGAAAGTTTTCATCTTCTATTGGATTGTACCCATGTAGAAAGAGTGCCCATTTGCCCTAAAACAACACCTTTGGTTCTTCCAAACATACATCTTTCTACAATATGATCCTGGCTGCGTACGGCATCTATAGCAACTCTGTATTTTCTGACATCATAACAATACCCAATGAGAACTAGCTATTATTGTATTGGCCTGGCAACTTCCTTCCACCGGCACATGTATATAAAGTAATAATGATTTGACTCTCCTCTGCAATGGACAGAAGTCTAACTTGTATGTGAAGGAGGAAGGGAATATTTTCAAATTCAGTGTCTGATATATGTTAAGCACATTGGCAACCACTGTACATGCCACGTAATCCAAATGAGATGTAGTGTTTAATAAGCAACCTTTACATTTATACCCATTTTGAAGATCCACATTATTCAGAACCTCCTCCTATCCTTAGCCCATTCTTGGCAATGGCAGAAGTGGCACTATGTGCCCACAAAATCAAGTGTTACTGCTGTCAAAAAGCACTTACCTTAACCGTGAAAGTCCTTCCTCCAACTCTGTTACGGGCCTCTAGAACCACAACACTAAGCCCAGATTCAGCCAGCAGCTTGGCTGCTGACATACCTACAGGAAAAAAAGAGACATCATCATTTTAAAGTATAAGACCTATACAGAGCAAGAAGAGCTTTTTAAAAATAACAAAACTGTGTGGTCAGAACTTTCCATACGGTCTCTAGAAGCCTTGAAAAGGCCTGCAAGCTTTAGCACCCTATTAAATGTGAAATGCATTTTCACTACAGAATCATCTGGTTAACATTAACTTTGAGTGCTCTGTGTAAAAAACACTGAGAGAGATAAAATCCCAAAGACTCAAGCTTCATTCTCCAAGGTTTTAAAAACTTATTAAGATTTTAGACAACAAGATATCAGCTATTCAGTGCAGGTACTGTTTCCTTCTATGTGTTTGTACAGTGCCTAAAGAGATAGGCCCCCAGTGTTGGTTGTAGCCACTAGGTGCTACAAATAATATATAATAATGATATATAGAATGACATCTCAGGAAAACAGCCTTTCCTATTTCTTCTCTCTCCCATCAACTCTCTGTCTCACTCCCGGCCACTACCTCCCATCCATAGTCAGAAGTAAACAGTATATTTGATGTAGGGATTTATTTTAATGCAGCAGGTTTTGGCCCTGGCAATCGAATTGGCTGAATGTGGATGCTTTGCAAGATAAATTATTTTCTCTTCCAGGTGATCTAATTATGAGAGCACATGATGGAGATCAGAGACACAGAAAAACCAATAGGACAGCAATCCTCTTTACTTTTATGAATGTGAACCAAGATTGTAAAAAACAATCACAAGTTTGTCAAACCAGATTATCCCACTGTTCCTTAGGCCAATTTGGCATAGAGCTTCTTTTTTTTTTGAAATATCGGAAAGACAGTCTTAGCTTTCCAAAAAGATACCCTGCAGTAAGGAACAGTAATTTAATATTCATGCTGGTCATACTCCTTAGAGATGTGATTAAAAAAACCACTGCTTATACACACACACACACACACACACACATACACACCCCTACCTCAAAAGGCCAGATCTCTCTCTCTCTCACACACACTCTCACACACACTCTCTCTCTCCAAAAGGCCAGATCATACATCATTCTAAGGCTGTGGACAGCATAACTGTGTGTTTGCATTTGTTCTGAAGACAAAATGGAATAATTCCTATAGCCCTTGTGCAGATGATCCTTTATTACATAGGTAGGAAAAACATTCATAAGAAAAAAAACATCAATCATTCTCAGAAACTGAGAAAGTTAAAATGCCCTGTTGTTGCATATATGAAATACGAGATTACTACAATTTCTTTCTTTCATAAGAATTGTTGGATTACTAGCAGATCATAGGGTGCAGTTAATTCTTCCATTCTCTTTCTATTCAATACTTAAAGTTTTTGAATGTAAGACGTATGCTAGAGGAACAAACATCTTCCAGACCTACCTCATTTCTCTCAACATTTGATTTTTTTTTTATAAACCACGTACAGCTTTTCTGCATGTCAGAGATTTCAAAGAACATTTTCATTTTTATTAGGAGCTCCATATTTTAAGTGCAAAAGGCTTTCTTCCTCCCCAACAGAGATACAGAAAGCACAGTGTAGTGTTGGAAACATAAACTGAATCTTCCTCTGTGTAAATATTTTTTGTATCAAGGGAGAGAGCTGTTCAGTTAAATAGATAATGGCTTCTGGGTTATCAGAAGTGGATTTTTTACATTCATGAAAGAGAAGAGGGAATTAACCTATACACAATGACATTAAAGAATCAAGACATTAAAGAATCAAAAAAGTATCAATAATTCTTTTTTGGAGATTTATCCTGTAGTCATAGTTCTGAGAAGAAAAAAATGTGCTGTGTTCTTATGTTACTCTATGACATAATAGTACTCAAACACTTGGTATTCGAAGTATTGTGCACCCATCATGTACTTAAAAGTTGTAATAGTTACACATTTATGCCTACAAAGACTTGAAATATTAGGACTTTCTATGTGGTTACGTGGTATGTACAGGATAAAAGCAATTGCTAGTTAGGAAGAATTATAGTTAGAGTGGGTTGGCTGCTGTAATTTTGTGGGCTAATTGCGTGACAGGTGCAAATCAATAAGGAGTACAAATATTAACCCTCTGTTCAGCAGGGAAGATGGGTAAGTGTGGCTGAGGAACTGTAACTCATTTAATCTTGTTTAATGTTACGCCTTTGCGCTACAGTCTTATATATAAGTTTCACTATTTTTAAAGCATGTGTCTATGTATATTTGAGTCCATTAGATGGTTTCATGAGGCGGTATGGGCTGCCCTGTGTCCATGTTTCATGGAAACAGTGACATAGATGAGAGCTAACTGGCTGAGACAAAATTCAGATAAAGCCAAGGCAATGCCGATAGGGCATAGGAAGAAGTTGGATAAACAGCAGAGTTTATAGCAGCAGCCAGGGGTTCCCCAAGAGTGGAGGAGGCCCCCGCTTGGCCCCTGACCAGAGCTGGATATTTGGCCTGGCTGCCTCTTCATCATGACAGAGGTGTAGCCAGATGGCACTACAACCCCGTGTACAAGGTCGCAACACCGCTCATTCAGATTTGACCTGGCTGCCCCTCCAACAGGACAGGGGGAAGGGGAGTAGCTGGGCCAAATTTGGGTGACACTGTGACCCCATGCACCTGCTTCCCTCCCCCCCCAAAAAAATCTTTGCAGTTCTTCCGGTGCCCATGGGCACTGGGCATCCCCAGTCCCCAGGGACAAGCAGAGCAGGGGACACTGGGAACCCCCAGTCACAGGAGGGTGGGGTGACTAGATATGGGCTTTTGGTGCTTCATGGGGAAGCAGAAATAGGATGGGGTCTGGGGCTCCCAGAACTGCCTGGCCCCTGGTGATTCCTAGATTCAAAGGCCAGAAGGTACCATTTGGATCATCTAGCTTTATCTCCTGTATAGCACAGGCCACAGAATGTCACCAAAATAATTCCTAGAGCAGATCTTTCAGAAAAACATCCAATCTTGGTGGTGGGGATAGTGCTCTTCAGCCTGACCACCTCGCTGGGTAACCGCTCCGGAGTAGTTGTGGAGTAGGGACAGAGAGGAGAGCTCAGACCTGGTGCAGGGGAAGAGCATGGGGTTGGGTGTGGGATGGGGAGATCGTGGGGCTGGGCGCAATGGGGAAAGCTTGGAGCTGGGCGGGTGGCAGCAGGGGTGTGGGGGGAGTGTGTGTGCAGCTGGGTGCAGAGGAGAGTGTGGGTCTGGGTGCAAAGGTAGTGTGAGCGCTCAGGACTGGATATGGGGAGCAGTAGGTGGAGAGCTCAGGGCTGAGTGTGGGGAAAGCAGCGGAGGTAGTGTGAGGCTGGGAGCATGTGGAGAATGCAGGGGAGAGAGCTTGTGGCTGAGTGCAGGACAGAGGATAGAGAGCTTTGGGCCTCCTCCTTAAGAAAATTCTGGTGGCACCCCGGTAGCAGACATGATTGCATGGGTCTATGCCCATCTTTGGTTACTGAGATTCACAAACGAGGGATTTTTGGATGCCCAGCTGTTTCTGGATATTCAAGTAGCAGCGGTTGCCAAGAGTCCTTTATATTATTGGTGCTGGACTACTAGGTTGCATCCTTTCCTTTTGGGTTTGGGGAGCCCTGCCGTTGTCACCTAGAGGTGAGCCAAACACCTCTAAGGAGTTCCATACTGCTTCCATGTTCTCTTTTTCAAGTTAGTCGGAGACAATCCCATCCCACCTTCTCCTTCCACTCCCCAGTCCTGCAGCATGCCTCAGTCAGACAGCTGGCAGAAACTGGGCAAGGGCCAGAGACCCTCTGGGTCAGGGCTGGCTCACTGACGATGGGCAGAGAGCCCACTGGTGGAACAGAGACAATGCCAAGAATTTCAAGTTTACAAATATTTAACACCTAATGAGAGAGTGAGCAGAGATGACCGATTTAAGCTCCCTCTTGAAGTTTGGGTGAAGATCCTTCGTGTCATGTAAACAGGGGTGCAACCCGAGGTTTCCTAAGGAGGGAATTCAGGTTACCTGCCAAGTAGCAGAAGTCACCCCAAAAAGGTGTGCAGGAGGTGGACAGTGGCCCAGGGGAGCTGAGTCCCAGAAGAAAGAGAAGGCTGGGGGTGGAGAGAGACATGGGGAGGCAGGGGTGGGGGGTAGGGTGCTGTGGTGCAGTGGTGCAGTGGGGGGAAACTGGGAGACAATAGGGGCAGTGTGAGGAGTCCTAGGGGAGCAGGAGGTGACTCCCCACAGAGGCTGTGCCAGTCTCACCTCCCCACAACTTGTGCCCAGTTCCTGCTACCCATGGGAGGCACCGTTATTCAGGAGTCTCTGCTGTCTAGCTCCCAGCATCACCTGACTCTGGCTCTGCCCTGGCTCCTGGTGGCTCCAAGCCCTGAACTCTCAACTGCACTGATCCACCGTTGAGCACTCCCACCCAGGCCTGGCACTTGCCAACTCAGAGGAAGCCCCTCCCGTTCAGGCCTAGCACTACTACTGGGCACTGGCACTGGGACCCCCAGGCAGCAGCCTATTGGGGAGGAGGTTGCCTTGGCCCCATCCCTTTATAGTCCCATGTTTGCCCCACTCTGGGCTTGTGCCTCAGAAGCTCGGGGAGCAAAGGGCACCCCCAGCTGCAGAGGTCAGGGCGCAAAGTGCACAGGAATACGTAGTGTCTATGGCCAAGGGTGGGGGCATCTGGGCACTCTGCCTTCCCCTCCCCCTTCATTGTGCCTTTGCATATAACCACAGCATGGGAAATAAAGAGGAATATCCTACAACTTCAAGCAGCAGATTGGTGGATGATTGCCTTCCTGAATGGGTCAAAAATAGACACCCCCCCTCCTCCATTTGCACTTCTTCTCCTCCTCTTCTGCCCATTTCTTTCTCTTCCCCCGTCCCTTGACATATACTATAGGGTTATACGTTCTCAGCTTAGGGCTCCATGTCTGTGCATGGAGGGGAAATGAATTCTCCCCCTGCAGCCTGCCCCTCCCTTCCCACACTCTACTCTATTGCAGCCCCACCACGCACAGTACAGTTAGAAATCAATTGGGCTTCTCTAGCTTTTTCCCAACATGCAGGGGAAAGCGGCAAAAGTGAATACAGCCTCAGTGTTAATTTCAGACAGTTTAAAGAGACATGGTTTCTTTTCACAATATGCAATGGACCTGTAAAGAAAATAAAATAAAAGAAAAGCAATCCCCCTTTAAAATATAAGTCAGGGAGAAGACAGCAAAATACTAAACCCAGCTCCTTAGGTCAGCTCCTGGTGCAAATCTGGGGTGCATTAGACAAGAGCGTTATGTAATTCTGCCTTAAATATTCTGCAATATTAGGAAGTGCACTTTTTTTTATTTATGGGGATAATAATCAAAAGGGATTGAAAAATTTCCCACTATCTTTTCTGTAACTTGAATTTCTCATTTTTTTCTAATATCCTGCATTGAAAATTGGAGAGCTCATTTATTTCTATTTTATTACTCTGCACACTGAGAATGAGAGAGAGGTGTCATAAAATGAGATCTTTTTCTTCCAATGTTTCTCACTTTATCTTGAATTGTTCTATTTCTCAAACCAGTCACTGAGCGTCTCACCTTCACTCATCTATTTCTCAAGGGCCAAATTCAAGCTAGGGGCTGTGCATAGGTGCATGCCTTAGAAACCACTTGAGGGATGGGGAACAACTTTTGTGCCTTGCCTCCAACTCCCCACTTAACTGTGTGGTTCACACTCCAGAGAGCCCATTTTAGAGAAAACTCTGAAATTGGCCCTGTGTATTTTTTTAGCCTTATGTCTCAAATGCTTCCCTGAGCTTGCCAGGGATATAGCTTTGAGTGGTGCAGCATCACACACATTGTGTTAGAGTTGTGCAGCTGTGCTGGTAGAAGACTTGAAATACTATATAGAAAAAAAATTGTTAGTGAGAAGCTTGCAAAAGTGTCTAACTGTTTTGGAGGCTAACTTGGGTGTCTCCAGTTTTTCTTTTTATATTCCACTTTCCATTGTCACCACACAGTTTCTCATTACTGCTCATAATTTGGCTCATTTGAGAAAATTATGAGAAATGCTAGCCCATTAAAGAGGATACATTTGAGCAACAACAACATTTATTGCATAAGGAAAGTGGTGATATCTAGTTAAGGAGGAGAAAGAATATTCCCTTCTGGTGCTTCCAATGTATTGTCTCTAAATATCAGCTGTGAGGTTCATTGACACATGTTGTTCCTCACTCCCCTGGTCAGTGTCAGAATTATGCCAGTTTAGCTCAGTATAAAGGGAAAGAAAAAGGGGAGACCCTACATAGGTGGCAGCTGAATAAAAGGTTTCAAAGTGGTAGCCGTGTTAGTCTGTATCAGCAAAAACAATGAGGAGTCCTTGTGACACCTTAGAGACTAACAAATTTATTTGGGCATAAGCTTTCATGGGCTAGAACCCACTTCATCAGATGCATGGAATGGAAAATATAGGAGCAGGTATAAATACATGAAAAGATGTGAGTTGCCTTACCAAGTGTGAGGTCAGTCTAACGAGACAATTCAATTGACAGCAGGATACCAAGGGAGGAAAAATAACTTTTGTAGTGGTAATGAGAGTGGCCCATTTCAGACAGTTGACAAGAAGGTGCGAGTAACAGTAGGAGGAAATTAGTCCCCAATACTGTTGTTGTTTTAGCTGAATAAAAGGTATCATAGAACTAAACTGTGCCTTTAATGCACAGCTCTGCAACGGAGGCAGCACAGAGACACTGCCTCACAGGGAGCACTAAGAAAGGGATCTCAGAGATACAGATGTCTCCTTGATCAGCCTGGAGTATGCCTACTGCTAATACCCCTTAACCTGGCATAGCACACTCTGCACTAGAGACCTTTGGGGTGCTGTGCTTGGCCCTGTATGTAAATTGTGTGTAATCTGTCCCATAATGAAAATCCAACAAGACTGGGCGCAGAATAGGGAAATGGAACACACTGTTTCCAAGTCTGATTCTCCAAGCCTTACTCATGCTGAGTAGCACCTTCCTTGCACACAAACAGCCTCATAGACTTCAGTGGAAGCACTCCTGTGACTAAGGTACTAGTCTTGCTTCCTTTTGCGCCCTGTAGTGGCTGGTGGCCAGCACAGTGGGGAGCACATGCTGCACCTTTTCCAGGAGGATAGTAGCTGCTGCATCAGTGTGTTCCCCCACCACCCTTGCAGGGATTCTCTCTACTTCTCTCCGCCACAAACAGAACGCCTCCAGCAGCTGGTGCTGGAGCAGTGCACCACTGCATCCTCTACCCCCACTAAAGACAGCTGAGAGTGTAAAAGCCACCACAGAGACCATAATTTGGACCATATTTTTCTATATGCCACTTTTTGGGGGGTGCCAAGTTTAGAAATTAGCGGTGCATTAGCTGGTCTAATGAGCCTGCCAAGAACATGCCTTGTTTATTGTCTCAAGCTGTAGAAGTCCACTTGTTATTAAATCAGGATAAACAAGGCAAGACAATTTGTACAGCCTCCACAGGGGTTTCCATGGCAACCTGAAATCAAGCTCCATCCATTTGAAGACACTAAAAGACAACTGTATTCCAGTTGATTTTTGTAGTGCTACTGGAGGCCCTAAATGACTCCTGTTATTGCCTTCATTTCAGAAGAAATAGCAATATCAGCCAAAGCAGTCATCATATGTAAAACACAAGATGTACAGTGAGTACATTGTGCACTAAACAGTAAAACTAGATAAGAGGAAGAGAAATTAACATCAGACTGCAGAACACAAACCAAGTCTAATTGCCAAAAAATACAGCTGCTTAGAAAGTATACAGCTGTCAAGTAACACTGTATTTGGCTTGCAGATAGAAGTCCAGAAAAAGCTATTTGCAAGCACAATCAAATTAACCAGGCCTTTTCGCTCATAGGGTAGGAAGAATGATCTAGTAGATAGGGCATAAGACTCAGACTCAAGAGATCTGAGTTCAATCCTGGCTTAGTCACAGACTCCCTGTGTGAGTTTGGGCAAATTGCTTAGTGCCCTTTGTGCTTCCACTCCCTGTCTGTAAAATGGAGGTAATACTTTCCTACCTCACAGGACTGTTGTGATGATAAAAATTCATTAATGACTGCAAAGTGCTCAGATGCTATTGTGATGAGGTCCATGTAAGTAGACTATTCAGTGTAGCTCTGTACGGAAGTATTCATTTTATCTGAAATTTTATTAGACTGTCGAAATCAGTATATGTTGTGGACATTCCTTTAATACCTTCAGAGTTGCTGGTGCAT
This sequence comes from Emys orbicularis, assembly GCF_028017835.1. Lineage (NCBI taxonomy): Eukaryota > Metazoa > Chordata > Testudines > Emydidae > Emys > Emys orbicularis. Next base: position 212,372,108 of record NC_088683.1, read on the forward strand.
CAAAGCATCAAGAGTTATGCCATAACCAGAAGGAATAATTATTATTTTACATACAGACAGCACTTTTCGCCCCGAGAGACCCAAAGCACATCCAAATGATATACACAGAGGACCACGAGAATGCAGCCACAGCAAGAACAGACAGCAGCATCCTGGTGGACTATTAGCACACAGCACACTGCAAAAGTTTGAGGAACAGTGGGGGGCAGAGGTAACTATATTTCTAGCTCTGATATCACAGCACCAGGCAAAGAATATGTCTGAAACCATACTATCAGATCCAGAATTATTGGAGGAAATCCTGACCCTACTGAAATCAATAGGAGTTTTGCCATTGACATGAATGGGGCCAGAATTTCACCCAGTGTTTTCAAGGTTATTTACATCAGGAACAACTGTAAGCCTGGTGACCAGCTATCTGAAGTTAAAGACCTTTAACCTGAAAGAGCAGGTGTTGCAAGTGCCTTGCCTCATTGCTAATACGCCAGGAGTGGCCAAACTTACTGGCCTTCCGAGCCACATAGGACAATCTTCAGAAGTTAGAGAGCTCGGGCACACCTGCCAGGAGCCAGGTCTTGGGGCTTCAGCCCCACTCCTGCTGGAGCCTTGAGCCCCAGCAAGTGAGCCCTGCAGGGCTGAAGCCCCGAGTCTCCCTCCTGCTGGAAAGAAGCCCCTACCCCACTACCCCACTGCAAGGTAGAGGTCCGGAGCCCTTCCCCACCCAGTCTGGTAGGTCGAGAAGGGTGGGCACGTGGGGGGCTTGCAAGCTGCACTTTAATGGTAAAAGAGCCGCATGTGGCTCGCGAGCCACAGTTTACCTACCCCTGTAATAGGCTGAGAAGCAAAGTCTTGTCTCAGTCTTGAATCTCTTTCTTTCCAATGGCAGTGCAATAGCCTATTGCTGTACATCCCCGTGTCAGACTATTCTCAGCCTAGCTTCTCTGCAACCACTGTGACTGTGAGCTTACATCATTGGAAATCTTTTTTTAAATGTTAAGGCAAGGCAAGAAGTTAAACTACTGTATTTGGGTGGGAAGGGGCATATGGTTATGGATGTAAATTTTCAAAGAGTACTAATGATTTTAGGTGCCAAACTTGAGGAACTTTAAACAAGTGAGGTTTTCAGAAAATGCTGAGCACCCACCCTCCCAAATCAGGCCCCTTTAAGGTTTTCCAAACTGGGCACCTAAAAATTAAGACACCCAAAATCAATAGTCACTTCTGAAAATTAAGGCTATGTTTTTGTTTTTTAAATACACAAAGCAAAATTCTTTCACCTGTCAACCTCTTTGTCTGTTCATTTGTTTACTATAGGCAACAAAGAGACCAGCTAAAAACAAACACTGAAGGCTATTACTTCTTAAAGTACTATGGCAATTCACATATTCTACTTAAAATTAGCTACTAACCCATTATAGCAGTAGCCTGGCTGAATCTGAATGAATAATCAAAGAAAAAAACAAATTCTTCAGGGGGCTGTCTCTGCAATTTTTCCTGACCTTAAGGTGTGCATATTTTTCTTTTTTTTTATTCTTCTAAGACACATCAGTTAGTAGTAAAGTAAGGCAATTATCAATAAATCTTTATTACATTAAAGTTCTACTATAACAATATGCTATTGCTGTGATTACTTTTACTGCTTCAATGATGGGAAATCTAATTATTTCCACACACAATTGAGAAATTAAATCTGGCAATGGTCACCTTAAACTCAGCTCTCATTAGTCTCACAGAAATCTTTGCCAAGTAAACGTGGATGTGCCAATATGAGCTGAAACACATTTCCACCATATCCTCAGGGAGAAACTTTCTTCCACTCTCCCCACCCCCATTTCCCTTTTAATGGAGATTTGTTAGGTACCACAAATATAAGTTTAAGCAGAGGCGGATTTATGGTAAAACACAGGGTGCCCTGGCACGGGGCGCCCCAACAATACGGGGCCCCAGGGCCGGGCAGCTGTGGGGGCAGAAGCTTGGTCCTGAGGGCTCCTGGGGCTCCTGCTGCAGACTCCGCCCCCACCAGCAGCCAAGATCCCCCCTCCCCCGCCTCCTCCTCAGAGCGTGTGGTGTTCCCGCCCTTCCTCCCCCTGCCCCGAGCTTGCCCCGCCACAGCGCGCTCAGGGGAGGAGGCGGAGAAGAGGCGGGGGCAGGGTCTTGGGGAAGGGGATGGAATCGGGGCAGGGCGGAGCAAAGGCGGGGCCCCTGCACTCCCCCTACACATACCCCTCCCCAGCCCCCTGCCATGAGCTGCTCAGGGCAGGGGGCTGGGAGCACCCCCATGACCCCAGTCCTGACTCCTGCACCCCCTCACACTCCCTCCAACCCCCTGCCCTCCCTGATTCCTGCACCCCCCCACATACCCACCTGCACCCCTCGCAGCAAATGGGAGCCATCCCAAGTAAGCGCTCCACAGCCCAACCTCCTGCCCCAACCCTGAGCCCTCTCCCGCATCCTAACTCCTGGCCAGACCCTGCACCCCAACCCCCAGCCAGCTCCTGCACCCTAACTCCCTCCCAGACCCTGTACACCCTAAGCCCTTACTCCTGCACCCGCCTCAAATGCCCCCAGCCACCTGCCCTCCCTGACTCCTTCACCCTCTCGCACATCCCCAACCCCCGCCCTCCCTGACTCCTGCACCCCTCCACATCCCCACCCCCACCCTGAGCACCAAATGGGAGTTCTTGCACCCCTCCCCACATCCCCACCTGTACCCCTCGCACCAAACAGGAGCTGCCCCAGGTAAGCGCTCCACACCCCAACCCCCTGCCCCAGCCTTGAACCCCCCCACACCCTAACTCCTGGCCAGACCCTGCACCCCAACCCCCTCCTGCACCCAAACTCCTTCCCAGACCCTGTACCCCCAGCCCTGACTCCTGCACCCCTCTCACACACCCCTAGCCCCCTGCCTTCCCTGACTCCTGCACCCCCTCACACACTCCCAGCCATGACTCCTGCACCCCCTCACACACACCCATCCCCCTGCCCTTCCTGCCTCCTGCACCCCCACACATACCCAGCCCCCCCAACCATGCCCTGACTCCTGCACCCCTCCACAACCCCCAGCCTGCTCCTGCACCCTAACTTCCTCCCAGACCCTGCACCCACAGCCTTGATCCCCCTCCCACACCCTGAGTCTTGGCCAGACCCCGCACCCCAATGTTTTTTTACCTTTTTTTTTTTTTTTAATAAAGCGCTCTTATCCAAAGCACTTTACAATAGTTAGCTAACGGTACAAACAATATTTGGAAAGATCATTAAGTGGCCTGCCAAGACCCTCAGTGATTTTCAAGTGGTCTGTCGAAAAATAAGTTAGACTACAAAAACAATCAAGGTACCTCACTTTATTTTCATTTACTTCCTATTACTTATAGAAGGAGGATGAAGAAAAAAAGAATGAAAAACAGGGGGGTGGGGGGGATAAGAGAGAATGTTCTTTTTCTTGGCTGCGTCCCAAGGAGGGGCCCCAACAATGAAGCTGAGCACAGGCCCCCACTAACTCTAAATCCGCCACTGAGTTTAAGTGTGTTGGGCCTGATGCTCTTCTCAGTTACACTGGTGTAATTTGAGAGCTACTTCACCCCAGTGAGGTTACATAGGGTATAAAGGATTGCAAATGAGAGGAGAATCAGGCCCATTTTTCTTTTCAGACTGTAAAAGGATCCATTTGAGGTCACTGGAGAAAAATAACTGAAACAAGAATGAAATGAATAAATCCATTCATTTCAATCACTAACCTTTTTTACAAGACAACAAAGAAATTTAGTAGCAAAAGAAAATAATGCTAACTACCATAACTAGGCTAAATTCATTTCCTCTTTTCAATCTCCCTTCACCCAGAATGCCACTAGCTTTCTATTTGTCTAAAACTTTACTTGTTCTTCCTTAGATGCAGTGACAGTCTTAATATTAAGGACGAGGGTTCATTCAGTTGTTTTGTAATTTTAAGATCACTGGTTTCTATGTTTGCCAGTGTTAGTTTTCTTGATCAACTCATTTCTCTCAATTAAAAAGCCCCACTCTCTAATTGGTTCAAGGCATACTTTTCAGAACAATGCAGAATAAGTGATCTCCAATTCAGGATGCACTTTAACTGGAGGCACTCTACTCCAATAAGTTTCAATAGCACTACTGTCTGAACCATTTAAATAGAGGAAGACCCTACTTTGAGTTGGGCAAAGACAGTTTCCCTATAGGCATCATTAGAAAAATCTCAATGGACAAAGGAAAAGGAGAATTCTATTCCTACAATGCCTTCTTTCTCACCTGGTCATCCACTGACATTTAAAGTCCAAATCACCCTACACTAAATACAGTATGTTCCCCTCAGCACAAAAACAAACAGAAATGAATAAACTAATATGAAACTTAGTATGGCGACACAGAGTTAAAATAAAAGTGTTATCAGCCAAAAAAGATATTGGATCTACACAATGTGGCCTGTGGGATTTTCCAGGGTATTTTGTGGATTTTTTTACAGACACTTGCTAAATGTCTTACTGAACACACAGAGTCAATCCTGCATATTAAATGATACCCTTCAGATGAGTATTTATCCAAAAACCTTCTATTGCAACATTAATGATTGAGATCTTAGTTGCAAAAAAATCACGTAAGTCAGAATCCAAACACCCAGCCTTTGACTGTATGGATTATTCTATGGTATTTGGGGAATATTTCATAAGCACTGGATACTTAATGTACTGGCTGGGATAAATAATACACAGAGGATTCCTCAGATAGTTAACAGGAATATATATTCCTATGTGGAAATTTAAATAACTTTCAACTAATACAAAGGTACAGTCCAAAATCCAGAACTCAGGGACATAACATAGGTTTGTGAAATTCTGTTAGGGACTTTGAGTCCATTAACTAATAAATCCAACTCACCCATATGCATAACTTTCATCAATCATATGACAGATCTAATGGGTGCAATAATCTTCATTTAATAAGTAATCCAAGATATTTCAAGTTACGAATGCAGGTCAGATGTATTCTCCCTTTTATGTAATTATTTTAGAACAGTGGTTCTCAACCTTTCAGGAGGCTGATTTGTCTTGAGTACCCCCAAGTTTCACCTCACTTAAAAACTACTTGCTTACAAACTCAAACATAAAAAATACAAGTGTCACAGCACACTATTACTGAAAAATTGCTTACTTTCTTATTTTTACCATATCATTATAAAATAAATTGATTGGAATATAAATATTGTACTTACATTTCAGTATGCTACTTGAACTTGTTTTTCACTTGTCTGAAGCCCGAGCCCCAGGTGGTGGGGCTGAAGCATTTAACTTAGCTTCATGAGGCCACCTGTTTATGGCCCTAAGCAATTGTCCTGTTTCCACCCCAAAATGCTGGCCCTGCACTTGCGACCCCCCCCAAACCCATCCCATGACAACCCTGGAGGCTACAACCCCCAAGTTGTGAAACACTGATCCAGATGAGTTGAGTACCACGTGGAAGACCTCTGCATACCCCATGGATATACATACCCCTAGTTGAGAACCACTGTTTTAGAACACCACATGTTAGAGAACGCAATTGCATGAAAACTGCTGTATGAAGAACATTTGGGACATTTCTTTGTCTCTTGTAGGGAAAACCATATCAATGACATTTTCACCAAGGAGTGTATTTTTCTTAACTGAGAAGCATGCCACATGTCACAAAATGCTATAACCAATTTACACTAATTAAATATTATTACTGGGCTTTGCGTAATTTGTGACTACAGCAGTTCTGAATAAGATATGAAAAATGGAATCAAATATTATTAGCGCTTCTGCCCATACTGAACATGTGCAATATGTTGGATATAGCCATTTGATTCTGCAGTTTCTGCACTGTTTTTATTTTTCCCATAATGATAATCATATTGCTAACTGAACACCATCAGAACTAATTTAGGGTGATTATCACCTCTGAACTATGGTCACTTATTTGGGTATCTAAACACAGATTTAAGTGCCTAACTTTAGGTACCTAAATTTGAAAATTTTCACCAATAACTATAAGGATCTATATTATGTTTAGTAAAGAATGATCTAGGAACATGAGATGAATTGAATAGCTACAGCAAAGCACATGTTAGATGGAAAAAAACCCACAGAAGTTGCATGCATCTGGTAATATGAGTTAAATATTATGGGCTAAATTCTATGTAAATCCAGAAGTAACTCCAAAGAAGTCAGTGAAGTTAATCCACATTTGCGCAGGTGTAACCAAGAGAAGAATTTCAACCAGTAACTGTGCATTTGACATTAGCATTGACATAAAATTCCCACCCACAGGGAGGTCTGCATACAAAGATCTGTTAAAACAGACAGACACATATACAGCATTAGTTGTGCTGCCATGATAGCATGCAGGGATGCACATACAATTCCCAACTATTCAATATTTCACACAGAGATCAAAGTTCTTGAATATGTGGTTCCATTGGAAAGTCTGGTGATCATATATATTGGAGTGGAAGCACCGTTAAGTTTCTTCTTTTCTGTAGCACATTGTGTTGAATATTAACCTAAAATATCCTTGCATGTGGGTTCATCTCTCTGATTTTTCATATTCCTTCTACAACTTCTGTCTGTATTTGTCCATCTCCGATCCATGTCCTCTGTGCAGCATGAAAATCAGCCTTTTCATAATTCTGCATATGTTCTTGTGATAGACTGGGATTCATATGTTAGATATATTTGAATTTCTGGAGAAATATGAAATTACTGAAGTGTGATACTTTTAAAGTAATGATCAAGAGAGAAACTAACGTATGGTCTAACCCTTAAGCAAGGGAAAGCATAGACTCCTAGAGAAAAGGACCATAACTATGCAAACTATCTTTAGTCTGATGTAGGTAGGCTAGCAAAGGCTGTGAATGATTAGAGGGCACCTTCACAAGTTCAAAGACCCTTTTGAAATAATAGGAGGTAGGGTTAAGTCTGTTTGTCCAGGACATCAGATACTTACTCTATGTTCGAAATTTATTGAAAATAGTATTATTCCACAACAAGAGGGCCACAATAATCTTATGTATGGTGGCGGCAATGAGTCTGTCAGAGATGCTTACCTGCTTGGCATACAAACAAGCGCAGTATTACCTTTACTTCAAAAGACTCTCAAGAATATAAAGACTGTCACTTTGTGACCAAATGCACCTGTATATTCACACCCTACTCACCACTCTAATAATCTTTGTACAAAATATGCCTTGTGGGGTATCATTTGAAAACCAATAACTTGCTGATTGCTAATATCATGGTGAAATGTACATAGCAACACTATATGTAAAGGTATGACATAAGCTGAAATTTTGACTGAAGCGTGTAGTTAAATAAGCTTGTTTTGTTCTTTAATCATAACGAATCCAGCCTGGTGTTTAAACTGAATTGTTTGGTAACTCCAATTAAAGTAGCAAACTTTTGTATATTGATCCCTTACAGGGGCAACGGACCTCTAGTATCTGAACTGTCCAGGAGGCACTTTTGGGAAAATCCGGGACTGGGAGAGTGTTGGAGTCACCTTGCAAGAGGTAACCAAGGCTGGTGGAAGCCAGAGTGTTGACTGGAGTGTTGCTGGCAGGCTGCAGCTGTACACAGACACTCAGGGTATGTCTACACCCAGCCGCTAGTTCGGCGGCTGGGAATCGAAGTTCTGGGTTCGACTTATCGCGTCTTGTCTGGACGCGATAAATCGAACCAGGAAGTGATCGCCGTCGACTGCGGTACTCCAGCTAGACGAGAGGAGTACTGCGGAGTCGACGGGGGAACCTGCCTGCCGCGTGTGGACCGAGGTAAGTTCGAACTAAGGTACTTTGAACTTCAGCTACGTTATTCACGTAGCTGAAGTTGCGTACCTTAGTTCGATTTGGGGGTTTAGTGTAGACCAAGCCTCGGGGTGTGACCTGCCTGTGGTCTCTGAGGGGCCCAGGTTGGGAGCTACAGCAGCAAAGCATTGTGAGACACCCAAGGTTGGAGGGCACCTTGCTAGTCTGGATTGCAACCTGGAATGTGACACACATGTAGGGAAGAACTCAGGGATTGGGTTTCTGAGATACATGATGATTGACAGAGACAGACTATGACAGTCGAAGAGGCCTGACAAGCTGGGCTAATGTCCAAAGTCAAGCGATCTGGGCATCTTCTTTTTCTGTTTTCTCCAGTGTTTAATTGCACGATTGAGCCATATCTAGAATAGCTATTACCCAATTAAGGCTACATATCATTTTATACCCGATCTTCTCTCACTTTTCTGATAAACTTTGTTTTAATTAATATCCTGGTAATTTGACTGTTTTCATGACACTCACACAGAATCATCCCACAAAGAGAGAAAACAAACCTTCAGCTTCTTCGGAGAATTAACAAAGGACAGAATGAAACCTAAGCCCTCCTCATCTTCCCATCAAAGACAGACTAGAAAGTCAACATCCATAACTAAGGCAGAGCTTCAATCAGTGCAATATATTGGAAAACCCAATGCACCATGGATAGGAGCCAGGTTTGATGCACACAGTTTCCTCTGTCAGAAGAGAAAAATCTTATCTTTCACATTTCTGCTCATTTAAAATTGTAACTTGAAATTTATAATAATTACTACAGTACCATTTGAATTGCAGTAGCACTCAGAAGCCCCAGTTAGAATCAGAGCCCCATTCTGCTAGTTGCTAAACAAACATTTAAAAAGACGCAGTCCATGCCAAGAAACTTGCCATTTAAGAAGATGGGAAACACGCATATACTGTACATTATATACATTTCATACATGTGTAATGATTAGAGAACACCTCAAGTGTACTCCACTGCCACTTAATCTGTCCTTTCTTGTAGGCATCACGAAGAAGTGAGTATTTGGGAGATATGTGAAGGAAGAGAGAGTAGTGGCCTTCTGGATCAGTTTGAGGAGGGTGTTCTATGCATAACAGAAACATGGAAGAAGGTACAAAGACCATGTGGAAGAAGCAGACAAACAGGCAGTCAAGGCTTGCATCAGATTCATAGTGAAATCCTAACCCTATTGAAGTCAGTGGGAGTTTTGCCATTGAAATCCTGACCCCACTGAAGTCACTCAGAGGCTCTAAGGACACAATGGATCATTATGATCATCTAGTCTGACCTCCTGCATAACACAGGGTATAGAACCAATAATGGAGCACAGGGGGTGAAGAGAGGGTGGTCATGCAAAAAACCTCAAGAGCTGATAAGAAAGTTGGAGCACAGCTGTGAATGGTCTTGCAATTAATGTACAGTTTCAATGAATGGGATATACATTATTAGCTCTTCTAACACCACTTTCTTATTTTGATGTCGGTTCAAAATGAAAGTAATAAGAAAGTCAATGAGAAAGTAAACACCAATTCTTATGAAATTGGCACTGCCTGAAGAACAGTTTTCATGGTCAATGAAAGTGTTCTTGTACCCACAGAGTGTCATAGTCTTATGTTTATTCATAATTTTTTCGTTTCACTGATATGTTTTCAGAGACTGTTAACATCTTGATGTTTCCTGATTGGTTCTGTTAGGCTTTAATCCTATGAATAAGCATCTTGAAGCAATTTACGGTTGCTTGTTGTAGTTAAAATGACAAGGAATAATTAAAAACGTTCACCACACATTTCAAAACATCTTTATAAATGGAGAAATCAGAACAACCATGTACAAGTTGAGACCCATTTCCTATAGGGAACTAGTGCTTAGAACTATATCAACTTTATAAAGACTGTCATAACTCCAACTGTACATAATAAGGTTTTTAGTTCCATCAAAGGATTCTGGAGATGAGCTAAACCTTGAGAATGATACTTGAATGGCCCATGTTACCAGAACAACAATCAGGCAACAATCAGGTAGGTCAGCCCTTGTTTTTTTGCAATCTTTAATATTTTTGTTTAAGAAATACACAAACACTTTTTCCTATTGGAGGACACTCTATGTAATTTCATATAATAACAACTGAATATTCCTGTGTCTGTGTAGTAATACACCATATCTGGGGTACCTGAAGGAAGCAGGATTATTTTACTACAAACAAAAATTTAATTTTCATGAACGTTTCTCAATTCTGGTTGAAATTGTTACTGTATTTGTACTAATACTGCTGTCACTCCTTCACACAATTTCCAGAATTCTCAAATATTTTCATAACAGATAATATCTGAAAACTCAAGGTATTTTATTCGGCATATTAGTCAGGCTTAAACGATTTATACAAAGCAAACCCAAACATTCTAAAACAGTGTTTAATTATGATCTCTGGTATTCCTGTGCAGCTCTCACTAAAGTAAATGGGAGTCATGCACAGGTACATGGAGCAAGAATTTGCTTTATCGTATAAAAATATGTGTTCAGAATATTGTAGCAGGTGAAATGTGCAAAGCCCAGAATTTCTGAGGGACCCAGGCTTCTAGCAAGGACATCTTTTCTCAAAGAAAAAACCCCTTGTGACGTTGTGTAGTCTATATGGTTTTATAAAAACATGATAATAAGTGAATATAATGTAACTGGGATAGTTTTATAAAAATTTGATAATAAGTGACTATAATGCAAATGGGATATGGTTCGTGCAAAAGGTCTCGTGTAAGGTATCATTACAAAGCTCATAATCTACTGAGTGTGATCATCCTATTTGTAGAAATGTACCACTCTTGTATCTAAAACTAGAAATATAAAATGTAACTCTGAGGGCCTATTGTAATTATGTAAAGTGTGGGCCATTAATGATGGTTTGGAATCTTGATGACTCCCATGGTCTTCAGCTGGCTAAAGAAGGAGCCTCTCCACCCCCCCCAGGATACTTGAAAGAAACTGAAACAAAAGACAGAGACTACAGGGGTTGTGAGAGATTGCTGGACCCAGGCTAAAGGGAGATTAGCCTGTAAAAGGGAGCATTCTGGAACTGGTGAGGAACTTATCTGTATTTAGTTTGATTAGGCATAGATTTGCGCATTTTATTTTATTTTGCTTGTGACTTACTTTGTTCTGTCTGTTACTACTTGGAACTACTTAAATCCTACTGTCTGTATTTAATAAAATCACTTTTTATTTAGTAACTTACTCAGAGTATGTATTAATACCTGGGGGAGCAAACAACTGTGCATATCACTCTATCAGTGTTATAGAGGGCGAACAATTTATGAGTTTACTCTGCATAAGCTTTATGCAGGGTAAAACGGATTTATCTGGGTTTAGACTCCATTGGGAGTTGGGCATCTGAGTGCTAAAGACAAGCACACTTCTGTGAGCAGTTTTCAGGTAAACTTGCAGCTTTGGGACAAGTGATTCAGACCCTAGGTCTGTGCTGAAGTGGACTGGAGTGTCTAATTCAGCAAGACAGGGTGCTGGAGTCCTGAGCTGGCAGGGAAAACAGAAACAGGGGTAGTCTTGGCACATTGGGTGGCAGCTCCCAAGGGGGTTTCTGTGATCCAACCCGTCACACCCCTGTCTTAACTGTCAGACTGTAATTTGGAAATATCAATGTTAATCAAGAAAATATAAACTACATCTGTGCCACAACCATTTAAAAATAGTGTTTGTGTCATGGTTGAATGACAGATTGAATTGAACCCCATCCTAAACCTTGGCCTACACATGTGAAAACAATAACATTAAACAAGAGCCATCTAGTTCACACATACACCGTTTTCTTACTGACAAAACAGGAGTAACAAAGTGCAAGAGTGAGATATGCATTAAGAAACACCTGAAATGACAATAAGGGCATCTTCTATTTCTCTTCTAACTTCTCAGATGTGAAAGAAACTCTCCCCATGCCTACAATTCTAGTCTGTTTCAAAAACAAGAAAACCAAGCCAAAACTTTTATCTCCTGGCCCCATTCAGTTTCATTGTACAATGGGGTTTACACTCCATTTCATTACATTGTACCTAACTAGGGTGCTACATTGTTTACTAATATTGACACTGCTGTAACTTTACAGTTCTATGAAAAAGATTCCCCACTTAAAATCAACCGATGGCTGTGGTCAGCCTGTTGGGACATTTGATCATTGGGTCACTGAGTTGCTGCACTGAAAATGACCTCTTTCCTCAAACCAGTACCAAAGATTTCCACACGCACTGTGGCAATCTTCCAAACAGCAGCGTGATAGTGCCAATAGAGACTGTTTCGCTTCCTATGATAGGGGACAACAGGATTATTGCTGGTGAGAAGGAAATGGTTGAGACTGTAAAGAAGGAAATATGAGCCCAAAATGAGAAGTGGAGAGAAAACGTAGAAAGCATCCTGCTCCGACAATCTATTATCTGAGATACTTATTCAAAATAGGTCCCAAGGGTGCTTTACCCTACGCTCCTTATAAGATCAGTTAAGTAAAGAGAAACCTAACCTGGGCTGATTATTGCAAGAACAGACAACTATGCTAAAGATCAGTATCAATACAGTTCGGTCAGGAAAACATAACTCCGGACATTGCAACCGTAATAGCTAAAGTGAGACAGCGTGCAAGTTGCTGCATGATAGAGGCAGTTACAGTTTCCTTGCTACCCGACCCACCGGACTGCAATGGGGCAAGGCTTTCACCCACTGCCTTGGGGGACATCACATTCCAGTTTGCACACAAAACTCAAGACCACCCACAGTGCAGCTGCACCTCTGCTCCTCCGCTGGGCCAGGTCTGAATCAGGGTCAAGGGGCCTATGAGTCTCCGTCGGGCTTGCACATTCTCGGGTGCTAGACAAGGGCACCCATCAGGTACCCACCCCGTTACCCGCCCTCCCAGGGCCTGGAACACAGAGGCGGCGGGCGGGGGGTGTAAATACCAGCCCCAGCCTCGGATGCATAGAGTTACACGATGAGTTACAAAGGCAGCGAGCCCCCAGCCATGACACGCCAGGGGTGCACTGACCTGAGATGCCGCCCCCAACAACGATCACGTCAAATTTCTGGCTCATGGCGCTGCCTCGGCTCCCGCTCCCGGGCTCTGCGCGGCTGGGGCTCCTGGAGCAGCTGCTGCTCGCGTCTCCTCGCTGCCCGCCGGAGTCTGACAGCGGCGCTCCCGGCTCCGCCCGCCGCCCCGCCAATCACGGCTCCGGGGAGCCGGGCGCCGCGGAGTTCCGCCCGCTGGAGGGGTGCGGGGAAGGAGCGCGCAGCTCTGCGTGTCAATCAGGTCCTGGGAAAAGCGGGGCGAGCCTCCCCCGCCCTCTGAAGCGCCACCCCGGCGACCAGTCTCGCTTCCTCTTCCTTCCTGCGGGTTTCTCTGCTTGCGGGGCGCGGCTCAGGTCTCCTGGGGATGAAAAGTCCCTTGCTGCATGTGCCAGGGGAGCGCGCGCCCGGGAGAGCCAGGCCAATGCCCCCGAGCAGCAGTGCCGGTGAACTGAGCAGATCCTCGGGTGATCCCCAGACACTGCACAGCTTAAGGACTAGACGGGGTGGCCAAACTTACTGACCCTCCCCACCACATGTGACAATCTTCAGAAGTTCCAGAGCCGGGAAGCACCTGCCAGGGCTCAGGGCTCACGTACCCCCGCCCCAGATTTTTGCCAGGGTTTGCTGGCCCTGCTTGGTTACCTGGTGCCCCCGAGCTCCCTCCCCGCACGGCAGCTACTGGAGCCGGCAAGCTGGGAGCTGCGGCCATGGGGAGGGGCAGTGGCAAACAGCTGGGAGCTGCAGGGAGAGCCCCTGCTTTTGTTGCTGCCTCTCCCTAGGGAGCTAATGCAGCAGCACCTCCCTGCAGCTTGCCACTGCCTCTCCATGCAGTGCTAACACCTGGGAGCTGGAGGGAGGGGCTGCTGAGGGTAAGGGGGACATGCCTAGGGGGTGTGATGGAAGTTGTTGGGGGGGGGCAGCAAACCTTTACATTTTGCCCCCCCCCCCCATAGCAGGTACCAGTTGTATCTGCCAGAAGCCCCAAGCTTCCGCTCTACCCCCCAATTTGCTAAGGGGAGGTGTTCTGCGAGCCGCACTTTAACTGTACAAGAGCCATGTGTGGCTCTGTCAAGGGTTCCTTCCCCACTCTGAACTTCAGGGTACAGATTTGGGGACCCGCATGAAAGACCCCCTAAGCTGATTTCTACCAGCTTAGGTTAAATTTTAATACTCTGCCACCACCAAGTGCTTTAACAAGAAACAGGGAAAGGACCACTTGGAGTTCCTCTTCCCCCAAAATATCCCCCCAAGCCCTTACACCCCTTTTCCTGGGTAGGCTTCAGAAATATCCCCCTAAACCCCTATACCCCTTTCCCTGGGAAGGCTTGGTAATCCCCTCACCAATTAGTCCTGGTGAATACAGATCCAAACCCTTGGATCTTAAACCAATGAAAAATCAATCAGGTTCTTAAAAGAAGAATTTTATTAAAAGAAAAGGTAAACTTCGTCTCTGTAAAATCAGGATGGAAAATAACTTTACAGGGTAATCAGATTCAAAGAGCCCAGAGGAACCCCCTCTAGCCTTAGGTTCAAAGTTACAGCAAACAGAGGTATACCCCCTAGCAAAAGGAACATTTACAAGTTGAGAAAACAAGGATAAAACTAACACGCCTTGCCTGGCTGTTATTTACAAGTTTGAAATATGAGAGACTTGTGCAGAAAGATTTGGAGAACATGGATTGATGTCTGGTCCCTCTTAGTCCCAAGAGCGAACAACACCAAAACAATGAGCACAAACAAAAGCCTTCCCCTCTCCCCCCCGCCCCAAGATTTGAAAGTATCTTGTCCCCTTATTGGTCCTTTGGGTCAGGTGTCGGCCAGGTTACCTGAGCTTCTTAACCCTTTACAGGTAAAAGGATTTTGGTGCCTCTGGCCAGGAGGGATTTTATAGTATTGTATACAGGAGGGTTGTTACCCTTCCCTTTATAGTTATGACACGCCTCCCAAATCACAGATACTGTTGGACAGCCGGTTCCACACTGGCTGTGATTTCTTCCTGGAGCTCTAGAAGAAAACAGAGTTAATAAGACACATGCACCTTTAGACATACTCCTGATTATATAAAAACTAACAATATGTCCCACATTCCAAGAACAATTTTTAACCAGTTGATTCTGGGAAACTTTCCCGGGAAAGTGCATCAGCCACTTTGTTAGAAGCTCCTGAAATGTGTTGTATTTCAAAATCAAAATCTTGGAGAGCTAAACTCCACCGAAGAAGTTTTTTGTTATTTCCCTTGGCGGTCTGAAGCCACTTTACGGCAGCATGGTCAGTTTCTAGTTGGAAACGCCATCCCCAAACGTATGGGCGTAGCTTTTCGAGCACGTACACAATGGCGTAGCATTCCTTTTCGCTGATTGACCAGTGGCTTTCCCTCTCAGACAGTTTCTTGCTGAGAAACACGACAGGATGGAATTCTTGATCCGGTCCTTCCTGCATTAAAACTGCTCCCACACCCCGCTCGGACGCATCTGTGGTTACTAGGAACAGTTTGTCAAAGTCTGGGGCCCTTAGCACAGGGTCAGACATGAGTGTCGCCTTAAGCTGATTAAAGGCCTTCTGACACTCTTCAGTCCACTGAACTGCATTTGGCTGTTTCTTTTTGGTTAGGTCTGTCAGTGGGGCAGCGATTTGGCTATAGTGCGGTACAAATCGCCTGTAATATCCGGCCAAGCCTAAGAAGGATTGGACCTGTTTCTTTGGGTTTGGGACAGGCCACTTTTGGATAGCATCCACTTTGGCCTGTAGGGGGTTGATAGTTCCTTGACCCACCTGGTGTCCAAGGTAGGTCACTCTGTTTAGGCCTATTTGACACTTTTTAGCCTTAACGGTTAGTCCTGCCTTCCTAATGCGCTTGAAGACTTTTTGCAGATGTTCCAGGTGTTCTGCCCATTAATCAGAAAAGATGGCCACATTGTCAAGGTAGGCAACAGCAGATTCTCCCAATCCCGCTAGGAGACCATCTACAAGTTTTTGGAAGGTGGCGGGTGCATTTCGCAGCCCGAAAGGCAGCACATTAAATTCGTACAGCCCGACATGGGTGATGAAGGCTGACCTTTCCTTGGTGGAATCATCTAGCGGTACCTGCCAGTACCCCTTGGTTAAGTCTAAGGTAGAGATGAACTGGGCACATCCCAGTTTCTCCAATAGCTCATCTGTGCGTGGCATTGGATAGTTGTCAGGACGAGTTACAGCATTTAGCTTACGGTAGTCCACGCAAAAACGTATCTCCTCATCTGGTTTGGGAACTAGAACCACTGGAGATGCCCATGCACTGTTAGAGGGGCGGATTACACCCATCTGTAGCATATTCTGGATCTCCCGTTCTATAGCAGTTTTAGCTTGAGGAGACACCGAGTAAGGTTGGGCTCTAATTGGGTGAGCATTACCTGTGTCAATGGAGTGGTATGCCCGTTCGGTCTGTCCTGGGGTGGCTGAGAACATCGGCGCGAAGCTAGTGCACGGCTCCTTGATCTGCTGTCGCTGCATATGTCCAAGGGTCATGGAGAGGTTCACCTCTTCCACGCCACCGTCACTTTTTCCTTCGTAGTAGACACCTTCAGGCCACTCAGCGTCATCTCCTCCCTGGGCTGTAAACGGACAAACCTTTAATTCTCTAGAATAAAAGGGCTTTAAGAATTAACATGATACACTTTAGGCTTTAGGTTTGAGGTGGGGGATGCTATGAGATAGTTAACAGCTCCCAGGCACTCTTGGACCGTGAATGGCCCTTCCCATGACACTTCCATCTTATGGGCCTGGAGCGCCTTCAAGACCATAACCTGGTCCCTTCCTTTGAAGGAACGCTCTCTGGCATGTTTATCATGCCAGGCTTTTTGCACTTCCTGAGCCTCTTTTAGGTTTTCTCTAGCAAGGGCTAAAGAGTTTCGGAGGGTGTTTTGTAGGTTGCTTACAAAGTCCAGAATGTTAGTTCCTGGAGAAGGTGTAGAACCCTCCCATTGCTGCTTCACCAACTGTAATGGCCCCTTAACCTCACGGCCATACACAAGTTCAAATGGTGAAAACCCTAAACTGGGATGTGGTACAGCCCTGTAGGCAAAGAGCAACTGCTGCAACACTAGGTCCCAATCATTGGAATGCTCATTTACAAATTTATGTATCATGGCCCCCAAAGTTCCATTAAACTTTTCCACCAGACCATTTGTTTGATGGTGGTAAGGGGTGGCCACCAAGTGGTTCACCCCATGAGCTTTCCACAGGCTTTTCATGGTCCCTTCCAGGAAATTAGTTCCCGAATCCGTAAGGATGTCAGAGGGCCAACCTACCCTGGCAAAAATGTCTGTTAGTGCCTGGCACACACTTTTAGCCCTGGTGTTGCTTAGAGCTACTGCTTCTGGCCATCGGGTAGCAAAATCCATGAAAGTCAGTATGTACTGCTTTCCTCTGGGTGTCTTCTTTGGGAAAGGACCCAGAATATCCACAGCTACTCGCTGAAACGGAACCTCAATTATGGGGAGTGGCTGGAGCGGGGCTTTGACCTGATCTTGGGGTTTTCCCACTCTTTGGCAGACCTCACAAGACCAGACATAAGTAGAAACATCCTTGCCCATTCCCTCCCAGTGGAATGACCTCCCCAAACGGTTTTTGGTCCTGTTCACCCCAGCATGGCCACTAGGATGATCATGGGCTAAGCTCAAGAGCTTTACCCGGTACTTAGTTGGAACTACCAACTGTCGCTGAGGATGCCAGTCTTCCTGGTGCCCAACAGAAAGAGTTTCCTTGTATAAAAGTCCTCTTTCTACAAAAAAACGGGATTGATTAGAAGAGCAGAGAGACGGTGGGTTGTTCCATGCCACCGTCCAAGCTCCCTGTAGGCTTTCATCTGCTTCCTGTTTGGCCTGGAACTGTTTCTAGATGCTGGAGACATCAGTTCCTCACTGGATTGTGGACCTGGGCTTGTCCCTCTGGAAGTGATGCAGGTGATGGGTCTGTTTCCGTTGACTGTGAACTGCTCTCCGCTGGTGCACAATGTGGTATTTCAGGCTCTGGCTGAGCCTCTTGTGTAGGGTTATCTGCTGCTGCTGCTGCCAGTGCAGGCTCAGTGGTGCCCTCTGGTGTTGAAGTTGTAGATGGGTTTGCAAGCACTGGACGCAGTGCTGGCAATGGTTCTGGGGCTGGTTGCTTCATCAGTTCTGGTTCTGGGACTAGATTTGGCTGGGTATCTGGGACTGGATTCACTATGGCTGTTGCAGTCGTTGGCAGGGGATCCGGTTCCACCACCTCTGTCTGGGTCTCTGGTAACACAGACAGGGCCCTGGTGGAAGGCTCAGGAACAGGGATAGGTGTGAAAGCTTGCTTAGCCTGGCTGCGGGTGACCATTCCCACCCTCTTGGCTAGCTTCACATGGTTGGCCAAATCTTCCCCCAGCAGCATGGGAATGGGATAATCATCATAGACTGCAAAAGTCCACATTCCTGACCAGCCCTTGTATTGGACAGGCAACTCAGCTGTAGGCAAGTTTAAAGATTTTGACATGAATGGTTGAATTGTCACTTGGGCCTCTGGGTCGATGAATTTGGGGTCCACTAAGGATTGGTGGATAGCTGACACCTGTGCTCCAGTGTCCCTCCACACTACAACCTTCTTCCCCCCCACACTCACAGTTTCCCTTTGCTCTGAGGGTACCTGGGGGGCATCTGGGCCTGAGGACCTTAGGTATGACTCCAGCGTAATGAACTGCAATCCATTGGGGTTCTTGGGCAGTTGGCCTTCACATGCCCCAGCTCATTACATTTAAAACATCGCCCAGCTGACTGGTCACTGGGGCGAGTTGGGTTGCTGGAGACTGATGTGGTGGGATGATAAGGTGTCTGGGGTTTTCCTTGGGATGTAGGTGGGGCCTTGGGTTGTCCCCGGTGATAGGGTTTTGTTTTGGGTTGCCCCTTCTGATATTCACTCCAACTTTTTTTCTTTTCTGCCACCTTCACCCATTTGGCTCCAATCTCCCCCGCCTCAGTTACAGTTTTGGGCTTCCCATTTAGGATATACCTTTCTATTTCCTCATGAACACCCTCTTAGAACTGCTCCATTTGCATTAGGAAGGGCAACTCTTCTGGAGATTTAACACTTGCTCCTGATATCCAGGCATCCCAATTTTTCCCAATGTGGTAGGCATGTCGGGTAAATGACATGTCT
Source organism: Emys orbicularis (assembly GCF_028017835.1). Taxonomy (NCBI): domain Eukaryota; kingdom Metazoa; phylum Chordata; order Testudines; family Emydidae; genus Emys; species Emys orbicularis. The sequence continues at coordinate 212,391,151 of NC_088683.1, forward strand.
GGTTTCCACCTTACGGCTCTGAACCGCCGCTGGGTATGCTCGGGTGTTAGCCCCATTCTGATTCTGGTCTTGGTTTTAAAAAGTTCATAACTGTTCATGTGTTCCTTAGGCATTTCAGCCGCCACCTCTGGTAAGGGTCCACTGAGCTACGGCCTCAGCTCTACCATGTACTGGTCTGTAGAGATGCTGTACCCAAGGCAGGCCCTTTCGAAATTTTCTAAGAAGGCCTTGGTATCATCGCCTGCCTTGTAGGTGGGGAATTTTCTGGGATGGGAAGCGGTACCTGGAGAGGGGTTGCTAGGGTTGTCTGGTACATTTTGCCTAGCCCTTGCCCTCTCTAACTCCAGTTCATGCTTCCTCTCTCTTTCCCTCTCCTCCATCTCTTTTTCTTTCTCCTCCATAGCTCTCTTGTGGGCAGCCTCGTTGGTTTTCTCTGCTCTTTCAGCAGCTTCTTTCTCGAGTTGTTTTAATTCGAGCAGTCTCTTATGATTCTTTTCATTCTCTTGTGCTTCCAGTCTGGCCAGCTCTAGTTTATTAGCGGCCTCACTGGTACTCATTTTCCTGCTTTCTTGTGTAGGGTCACACCCCCTTTGTAGTTCACTGAAACTGGGATGCACTCAGTTCAGGGGCTGCTTAGTTAACAGAGACTTTCACAGCATTCAGTGTTCAGCCTTTCTGGGTCTAAGCTAGCTATACCGGAGAGTTAGAAAGAAAAAAAACAATTCAGCTTGTAAATTCCTTTTGCTAGCTGCTTGCTCACAGCTTGAAACCTTCCCTTAACAAAGACCGTTGTTAAAAAAACTTAACACCTCTGCCTTCAGGCAAAGAGAGATAAGATCTGCATCTACTTTGAACTTTGCTTTCAAAGCAGCTAAAAAGGAGAAAAAAAATCTTACTGTCTTTTGGTTTAAAATGATCCCACCGCTCTGCCACCATGTCAGGGTTCCTTCCCCACTCTGAACTTTAGGGTACAGATGTGGGGACCCGCATGAAAGACCCCCTAAGCTGATTTCTACCAGCTTAGGTTAAATTTTAATACTCTGCCACCACCAAGTGTTTTAACAAGAAACAGGGAAAGGACCACTTGGAGTTCCTCTTCCTCCAAAATATCCCCCCAAGCCCTTACACCCCTTTTCCTGGGTAGGCTTGAGAAATATCCCCCCAAGCCTCTACACCCCTTTCCCTGGGAAGGCTTGGTAATCCCCTCACCAATTAGTCCTGGTGAACACAGATCCAAACCCTTGGATCTTAAACCAATGAAAAATCAATCAGGTTCTTAAAAGAAGAATTTTATTAAAAGAAAAGGTAAACTTCGTCTCTGTAAAATCAGGATGGAAAATAACTTTACAGGGTAATCAGATTCAAAGAGCCCAGAGGAACCCCCTCTAGCCTTAGGTTCAAAGTTACAGCAAACAGAGGTATACCCCCTAGCAAAAGGAACATTTACAAGTTGAGAAAACAAGGATAAAACTAACACGCCTTGCCTGGCTGTTACTTACAAGTTTGAAATATGAGAGACTTGTGCAGAAAGATTTGGAGAACATGGATTGATGTCCGGTCCCTCTTAGTCCCAAGAGCGAACAACACCAAAACAATGAGCACAAACAAAAGCCTTCGCCCCCCCGCCCCCGCCCCAAGATTTGAAAGTATCTTGTCCCCTTATTGGTCCTTTGGGTCAGGTGTCAGCCAGGTTACCTGAGCTTCTTAACCCTTTACAGGTAAAAGGATTTTGGTGCCTCTGGCCAGGAGGGATTTTATAGTATTGTATACAGGAGGGTTGTTACCCTTCCCTTTATAGTTATGACAGGTTCACATGCTACAGTTTGGCCATCCCTGACCTAGACTAAGAGAGACAGATACTTTGATGTCTTTTCCCGGATAGGCGGGGGTGGCAGGTTTGTAGAAATTTTGGTGGTGCCCAGAACGCCCAGAGCCCACCCCCCTCAAACTCCGTCCCCCCGCCTAAGGCTCTGGGAGGGAGTTTGGGTGGGGGGAGGAGGTATGGGGTGCAGGGCCCTGGGCTGGGGCAAGGCATTTGGGTGCAGGACGGGTGAGAGGTTGGGCTCTGGGAGGGAGTTGGGGTGGGGGAGGGGGTCTGGGGTGCCGGCTCTGGGATGGAGTTTGGGTGCTGGGTGTAGGCTCTGGGCTGGGGCAGGGGGTGAGGGTGCAGGAGGGGATGAGGGGTGCAGGCTCTGGGAGGGAGTTTGGGCCGGGGGGCCTCAGTGTGCTGCTACCCCCAGGCACTGCCCCTGCAGCTTCCCATTGTCCGCAGGAGCACTTGGGGCGGGACACAGACCCACCCCGCCCAGGGACCACAGGGAGGGGCCGGCAGCTATGTGCAGCGAGCAGGCAGGAAGCCGCTCAGCTCTGCTGCGCTGCCGGTGATGAGTGGGGGCACCGGGCTGTTTTAAATGGCCCGGGGTACACGGGGGTGCCTGGGGCGGAAGGCAGGGCCGAGGGAGAGACCAGTTCTGGAGCCGGGCCCATGGTGCCTGGGCACCAGGAATATTCCTGGTGTCCAGGCACCACAGGAGCATAGAACTCGCTGCCCATGCTGATAGGTAACTGGGATCCCGCTGTAATAATCTACAGTTTGGTGGTATAGATGGCTCTACCTGGATCCTGCTCACTCTTTCCTTCCCACGCCTTCCCTTCTCCCTCCCCCAACTCTAAAAAAATCTTTGTGATTTGAATGGTCTATCAAAATTGTCCAGTTTTAAAAAAAAATTAGTCCCTGACATGTCCTCCTACAGCATCACAGAAATCTGGATCCAGTACTGGGAACCTACCCATATTCAGATTTTGGCTCTGATCCTCCAAATTCCACTGTCTAAAGGGAAAACCAATACGGCTACTCTGAATCTCACAACAGAAACAAAAAATCAAGATTCCAGTTCAAAAGCACCAGAAAAATCTGGATTATCTCATGGTATAAGAGAGAAAGTCCTCTCATAGATTGGTAACTGGTTAAAAGATAGGAAACAAAGTGTAGGAATAAATGGTCAGTTTTCAGAATGGAGAGAGGTAAATTGTGGTGTCCCCTAGGGCTCTGTACTGGGACCAGTCCTATTCAGCATATTCATAAATGATCTGGAAAAATGGGTAAACAGCAAAGTGGCAAAATCTGCAGATGATACAAAACTACTCAAGATAGTTAAGTCCCAGGCAGACTGCAAACAGCTACAAAAGGCTCTCACAAAACGGAGTGACTGGACAACAAAATGGCAGATGAAATTCAGTGTTGATAAATGCAATTAATGGACATTGGAAAACATAATCCCAACTATACCTATAAAATGATGGGGTCTAAATTAGCTGCTACCACTCAAGAAAGAGCTCTTGGAGTCATTGTGGATAGTTCTCTGAAAAAGTCCACTCAATGTGCAGCAGTAGTCAAAAAAGCAAACTGAATGTTGGGCATCATTAAAAAAGGGATAGATAATAAGACAGAAAATATATTGCCTCTCTATAAATCCATGGTATGCCCACATCTTGAATACTGCGTGCAGATGTGGTTGCCCCATATCAAAAAAGATATATTGGAATTGGAAAAGGTTCAGAAAAGGACAACAAAAATGATTAAGGGTATGGAACGGCTTCCATGTGAGAAGAGATTAATAAGACTGGAACTTTTCAGCTTGGAAAAGAGACTAAGGCGGGATATGATAGAAGTCTATAAAATCATGACTGGTGTGGAGAAAGTAAATAAGGAACTGTTATTTACTCCTTCTCATAACACACGAACTAGGGGTCATCAAATGAAATTAATAGGCAGCGGGTTTAAAACAAACAATAGGAAGTATTTTTTCACACAATGCACAGTCAACCTGTGGAACTCCTTGCCAGAGAATGTTGTGAAGGCCAAGACTATAACAGGGCTCAAAAAGGAATTAGGTAAGTTCATAGAGGATAGGTCCATCAATGGCTATTAGCCAGGATGGTCAGGGCTGTTGTCCCTAGCCTCTGTTTGCCAGAAGCTGGGAGTGAGCGACAGGGGCTGGATCACTTGATGATTACCTGTTTTGTTCACTCCCTCTGTGACACCTGGCATTGGCCACTGTCGGAAGACAGGATACTGGGCTTGATGGACCTTTGGTTTTATTTTCTTATGATTCAGCATCTGTTTTTGTTAAAAATAACTGGTTGTTTGTTTTTGTTAGTTTGTTTTTGAAATACACTGTAATGCAGATGCAGGGCAGAAAAAGGATTTATGCCTTAATTTGAAAAAAAAAAGTTAATTGTGTTGACGTTTGCACTGTTGCATAGTAACTTTCTGCATCATGGTCTCCGTGATAGTAAAATTACAGACAAAGTTTTATTAGTCTTTTTATTTAGCTAACTTTTGTTTTCTGTAACATTTTATATAAACCAGTTGGTTAGCCTGACCTTTCTAGTGATGTAAGTGCATAGGAAAAGGACTTAACTGGGACTTTTCTATTGCTATTGATTTTACAAAGAATGTAGGCCATACTTACAGGTTTGTGGGAGGATGGACTCTATCCTGGGAAGCAGTGACTCTGAAAAAGATTTGGGGTTGGGGATGGATAACACTGCTCTACAGCCAAAATGCTTCTGAAATAAATGTAGTCAAACTTTACTAATTCTGGGTCACTGAGAACGAAAATGATGCTTAAAATTGTTGATTGGCTCTAGTTTTCAAGATATGCTATTGGGTCAGTATATACGACCCTTGACTTGGGAATGGCGGAGGATAAGTGAGTTATAAAGGGAAGGGATCTCAATTTAAACCAGAAATGACTAAAATACATCTTTGACTGGATCTATGAATAAATCTATGACTGGGTTTGGACAGTACTTGCTTTTTAGGCAAAACAATGAATGATGCAATCTGAAGCTGGTATTGCGTCATACATGATATGAATTGCATCATGTTATTCCTAGAAGTCATGGATGATGCAATCATAATGAAGCTTACATCACTCTGCTGAACAAATTGCCCTATATCAGCTCTAGAAATCATATAGTGTTGTGCTCTCTTATTTGTCAGTGTCTGATTTTGCAAAGGGACACATTTCTGTTTAGCCAAAGTGAGCAGAGATGCCTCGTACTTGTGTAAACAGTGCAGATAACTTCTGCTATGTTTGTGGTGAAGTGACTTTTGCATCACAAAAGCGCAGTATAACCACTATGGTTAAGAAAGCCTATCACCTTTATTTTGGCTGCAAAATTGGAGATCAGGACAAGAGGTGGGCCCCACACATATGCTGCACCACTTGTGCAACAAATCTTCGCCAGTGGTTGAACAGGAAAAGGAAATCTATGCCTTTTGCAGTGCCAATGATTTGGAGAGAGCCAACAGATCATACCAGCAATTGTTACTTCTGCATGGTGCCTCCAGTTGGGAAAGGTGTGTCAAAGAAGAAAAAGTGGACTGTGCATTATCCAAACATTCCATCAGCTATACGCCCAGTACCCCACGGAGAAGGACTGCCGGTTCCTGATGCACCAGAATCATTCTCACTTGAGTCAGACGAGGAAGAGGAAGAGGATGAAACTTCTGCTCCTGAGCCATCAATGTCACAGGACCCACATTTCTCCCATCCTCCTCCTCTGAACCACACCTCATAACACAAGGTGAACTGAATGACCTTGTCAGGGATTTGGAACTACCCAAGAGTAAGGCAGAGCTGTTGGGCTCCAGACTACAGCAGTGGAATCTCCTGGCACGTGATGTTAGGGTTTCCATGTTCCGTGACCGTCAGAAGGATCTTGTCCCATTCTTCTTCATGGAAGGTGATCTTGTAGCCTGCAACAACATCGATGGTGTGATGGCAGCCCTCAACATCGTTCACGATCCAGATGAGTGGAGACTGTTCATTGATTCATCGAAGACAAGTCTTAAAGCTGTTTTACTGCATAATGGCAATGTTTTGCCATCAATTCCAGTTGGTCATGCAGTCCATATGAAGGAAACCTATGACAACATGAAACAACTTTTGAGGTGCATAAACTATGACCAACATCAGTGGCAGCTTTGTGGCGATTTGAAGGTTGTTGCTCTCTTGCTTGGTTTGCAGACTGGATACACAAAGTACTGCTGTTTTCTCTGCGAATGGGATAGTCGTGCAAGAGATTCCCACTACATCAAGAAAGATTGGCCACTCCGACAGTCATTGGAGCCTGGGAGGAAAAGTGTTCAGCATCCACCACTTGTTGAATCAAGGAAGATTTTGTTACCACCCTTACACATCAAGCTGGCTCTGATGAAGAACTTTGTCAAGGCCATTGACAAAACACAAGCAGCTTCCAAGTAACTCCGTGGAAAATTTCCAAGGTTAAGTGAAGCTAAGATAAAGGAAGGTGTCTTTGTTGGTCCTCAGATTCGTGAACTTCTTCGAGATGATGCATTTGACCGTGCACTGCGTGGCAAGGAAAAGACGGCATGGAAAGCCTTCCAGTTAGTGGCAATACATTTTCTCGGAAACAACAAGGCAGACAACTACAGGTTGTTGGTGGAAAACCTCCTCAAGGCATACAAAAGCCTTGGTTGCAACATGTCACTAAAGAGACATTTTTTGCACTCTCATCTAGATTTTTTTCCACCGAACTGCGGAGCAGTGAGCGACGAGCACGGCGAGCGATTTCACCAGGGCATTGCAACAATGGAGAAACGCTATCAGGGCAAATGGAGCCCATCAATGCTTGCAGACTATTGCTGGACAGTGACAAGAGATGCTCCATTTAATGAATACAAGAGACAAGCCAAGAAGCGCTGAGTAGACACTGAATAGGACTAAACTATGTACAGAATAGTTTTTTGCCTTTTGTTTCATAATAAATTTTATTTATATAACCCTTTTGCTGATTTTTAAAGTGTTACATAAACAGGACAGGTGAAATATTATCATGTAAAGCAACCATAAACACATGAAAAGACCTAGGTTTACAATTTATGATTAAAACTCTACTATCTACACAATATACATAGACATAAAATGTAAAAACTTAAATATCTTAGAAACAGTAGCCAAACAGTTGTTTTAATTGTCATATTTGAATTCAGCACATCAAAATACATAATAAATAGCACATTTTATCTCTGAAGCAGATGACTTCTCAAAAACTGTAGACCAGTGTAATCCGCTGAACACAAACTCCCAGTGGAACACTATGGCCTAAAGAGCTATTGTGATCCTGGGATGCATAAACAGGGGACTCTCAAGCTGGAACTAGAGTGACCAAACAGCAAGTGTGAAAAATCGAGACACAGGGTGGGGAGTAATAGGCGACTATATAAGATAAAGTCCCAAATATCGGGACTGTCCCTACAAAATCAGGACATCTGGTCACCCTAGCTGGAACAGAGAGTTTATTTTACCTCTATATTGGTGCAACTGCTGTGGGAATACTGTCAGGGCTGGCTTTAGAGGTGGGCCACCTGGGTGGCCGCTCAGGGTACCCTGTAGTCCAGGGGGTACTATGTGGCAGCGCAGAAGTGCGCGCTGCCCATGTAGTGTCAGAAACTGCTCCCTAGGGAGCACCATGTGGGCCGGTGCCCAGATTTCTCCTTGCTTCCTCCCGGCAGAGGAACATGGGGGTGGTGGTGAACCAGTGACACACAGATACTGCTCACATCCCCATCAATGTTCCTCCACACCCACCTAGGGAGCTGCGGGTGTGAGGGGGAGCGAGGAGCAACACGAAGTGCTCCGTGCAGCCAGGTCATTTTCCCCACCTGTGCTGTGCTGTGAGGGGAGCATCAGGAGCTGCTGCTCTCCGCCCTCCCCTTACACAGCCCAGGTGGGGAAAGTGACCTGGCTGCAGGGAGCCCTGAGGTTGCTCTTTGCACTCTCCCTCACAGCCTCCCGGGAAGGGGGGCAGCAATGCCAATGTGCATCCAGGTCAGTTTCCCCACATGGGCACAGGAGGGGGGTTGGGGTAGGGGGTGCAGGGGTTGGGGCAAAGGGGGCACAGTGCAAGGTTGGGGTGCAGGAAGGGAGCAGGGGTGGGGCACAGGAGGGAGGTTAGGGGTAGGGGGTGCAGGGGTTAGGGGCAAAGGGGGCACAGTGCAAGGTTGGGGTGCAGGAAGGGAGCAGGGGTAGGGCACAGGAGGGGGCAGGTGTTGGGGTGAAGAAAGCACAGTGCACGGTTAGGGGTGCAGGAAGGAGGTGCAGGGATTGGGGTGCAGATCAAGATAATTACGGTAAATTCAATCCACAGCATCAGGGAACAGAGGGTAAGGCCTGGAACATTGCTGTAAAATGTGAAATTCTGTTTGTCTCTCTTTGGTGCTGTTTAACCTACAGCCACAGTGCCATGCCCAGAACTAAACATAATGTACAGCAGGAAGAGGCAGTTTTCTTGGGCCTTTTGAGCACAAAGGAATGTGGTCTGGCCGTGTGCCCTTTCAGTGTGGCTTTGTGGTCCGGCATTGGCTTTTTCAGTGGGGCTATGCCCCTTTGGCATTTCTGCACGACCAAAGCATGCAGTTGGTGTGCAACAATGCCCTGCTGCCTTGGAAATGAGAAGCATAGCAGCACAGGGTTTTGCAGGTTAACTTGTACCTGTTTGTCCCTAAAAGAGAGCATTGTACACAGTTTCTTCTGCTTTATGCAGCATGCAAGAAATGGGACAATCTCAGTTTGTATACTGTGATTTTGAAATTATTCTTAAAAATTATTTCAGCACTCACACTCTGAATTATGACATTAAACCCTTAATGACCCTAATGAAATCCCATGCATATGTAAGGAGGATTAGAAGAAAACTACCATGGCAATGCAAATTCACTTTTGCTTGCAACTGCAAACAAAAAGTCATAAATCTAGCCTTAGGGACAGCAATAGGACTGGTTTGACTGGCTATAGCAGCTGGCTGTAGTTCGGGAGGAAAGGGCTATGTATATTGTTTCTTACAGGTAAAATTCTCTGCCCATAAAACTAAATCAAAAACTGTTAATGTGAGAGCCAGTGTGGATAGAACGCTGTACTGGGTGTCTAAAGATCTGGGCTCTATTTCTTGCTCTGCCACTTGGACAATCATTTCATTTCTCTGTGCCTTTTCCCTCTTTACCCTGCTTCTAACCACGAGTTGATTGATAGAGTGCTTAGTACAATGGTACCCTAATCTCAGCTGGGGCCTTTAGGTGTTACAAATCATCATGTTGATTGTACTTTTTTACTCTTATTGTCTAAAATACCTTATTAAAGTAGAGTGTACAGCATGGATATAAACAGGAGTTTGTCACAATAAATAACCGTGTGTGTGGTTTAATATGTACGTTCTGTTCTCAGAACCCTGGGAACCCCCATGAATGTGAGCTATTACACTTAACTAGGGCTCTTTTACCAAAAAAACTAGTTCTTGTGCTCGTAGAGGTTACAAGACAGGCAGCATTAAATCATCCATTCTGTTCTAAAAGGAGAATTTTCTCTAAAATACAAAGGAACAGGTGTGCAAAGGTCTGTATGAAGTTAGTCTCCAGTTATAAAATGATTCCTGGGAATACATTTCTCTGATGGAGGCAGCTGTCTGTCCTGCAGAAGAGAGTAAATAAATCGGATTACATGAAAGCACTAAAGATAAAGGCAGATACAGTACTTCTAACTTGCTTTTATGGTTAATACCTTTGTTTTTGAGTACTCACAGTCAGAGCTATGGGCTTTTCTATGTACCTTTCTCAGAATATTTAGTCATCACTATCCCGCCTTGCCTGAATGTTTTTATGCCAACTGCAACGTTGTTATGGAAGCAAGTTTATTTTCACCTTAGTAAACATTCTTCTCTAGCTCATGTTTGTCTCCAGAGACCTTTTGTCTCTCTGAGGTTTGTAGTTCATATTCTGATCCCTTAGTGAGTAATCTGATTAGAAATAATCCCATCTACTGTATATCCTTCCAGCAGAACTATCCTAGCAATACCCTTTCCCCTCTCTCCCATCCACCTTCCTAAGGAATAATTTTTTAAAACAAAAATTTCAATTTTCTGTATTTCAATTAATTATTGTGGTGAATTGGGGAGCTTATGTACAATTTATGAATTCTGGTTGTTATTAAGGAGCTGTAACTATGAAAATTGCTTTATTTTGAATACCTCTCTCTATATATATTCACCATGAGCGGGCAGGGCTGTGTCCTGTCTCTGCCAGACTAGGGACAAGGGCTGGTCCTTAGAACTCAATTACCACTGTTTCAAGGTAAAGGCCAGGAGCTAATGGGTTTGCTTGAGCTGAGAGAAGATACTTCTCCTCCTGGCTGAAGGGAGGGGGGAAGTGGAGAGAGGTAGAAAGTTACCAAGCAAGATAAAGTGACAGGTGTCCAAAGTAAAAAGTTATAAAAGGACTCACATTGGAAGATGCATAGAGATACACACAAGGAGTTTTGGAAGGAGAGATTCCACGTCCATGTTTCAGAGAGAAGTTATGCAGCTGTGCGGGAAGTATCCTGGATCCCACAGAGCACACTGATGGAAGCCCAAAGAATGCTGTGGAGTGGTGAAGAAACTGAGGCAGGGAAATGCTAGTTAGTTAGGTAGTTAGCTTAGTTAGTACCCATTATGCCTCTGGCATTTAGGGCAGCGACGAACCTCTTCCACTCCTGTTTGTTTCTGGCAAGTCTTTCAATGGTTACCCAGCTGTGCCCCGATTTATCAGCTCAGTTTCCACAGCTCCTCGCCATGTTGTTTTCAGGCGGCTTCATTTTCACTTGCCTTCAGGTGTCCATCTTATTGCCACTCTGGTGATGGAATCAGTTTCCGTCCAAACCACATGGCCAATCCATCTTCAATGCCTCCTGGCAATGATGGTGCTCATATTTTCTTGGCTGCACTGTGCAAATAAGTCTTGGTTTGAGATTGTTCTGGGATTTTTCTGAGGCAGGTTGAATGGAATAGACAGTTTGGACATGTCATACTTTGTCATTCCCCAGCATTCTGCACTCTAAAGTAGTGTTGAAAGTATGCAGCTTTGATAAATCTTGAGTTTGGTTTTGGTGTTGTATTTTGGTGATTTCCAGACTGTATTTAAGCTCCTGAAGGTGGTCCTGGCTTTGATTGATTCTGTTCCAGATGTCCTGGCTTGTTCCATCGTCCCAGCTGATGGTGCTGCCCAAGTATGTGAATGTTTTTACATTGGTTAGAACATGATCCTCTATCCATACTGGTGATGGTAAGGCAATATTAAAAGTCATAACATCTGTCTTATTGTGGCTGTTTTTCTGGCTGAATGTGTTGAGTCAGGTAATTTTTTTCTTGCATATGGTGTTGGGCATGTGATAGGAGAGCGACATTATCTGCGAAGTCCAGGTCTTCAAGGGATGAGAAGAGTGTCCATCTAATGCCTCTTGGCATGTGTTCTGTTGTACGCTGCATTACCCAGTCGATGGCAATGTTGAAGAGGATTGCAGATATGACACACTCCTGACATACTCCTGTTTTGATTTCAGAACTGAGCTGTCTGGGCTCAACACTGCATGTAAAGTTGGAATAGAAGCTTTTGTTGTTGATTATGCAGAGAGGGACTCCATATGCCCACAAAATGCTCCATAGGCTGGTCCTGTGAATGCTGTCAAAAGCCTTCTCAAAGTCTATGAAGTTTATGTAGAGTTGCCGTTGCCATTCTAAATATTGTTCTATTATGTTTGGTAGAGTGAAGATCTGGTCTGTGCATCCACGCCCTTTCCGAAAACCAGCTTGCTCTTTTCTGAGAACGCTATCTACATGTAGGGAAATGTGTGTAGGGTTTATTATTTTGCATAGATCTGTATATTTCTCATGTGATTAAGTAAAGGGCAATAATGTGTTAGAATTTCTTGCAAAGTGTCTCTCTGTTATATCCTACATGTACTACATGGCCCCTTAAATTGGTAAACCAGATGACCTATGGTTAGAGTTCTACGAAAGGATGTGTTTAAGCCGGGGGGCTCTGAGGAGTCAGCACTGGTTCCAGAGTCTGGGCAAAGGAGCAGCATGGTCTAAGCTCTCAGGACAGGGTTGCTAGATAGAGTGTCAGCACCTTGAGAGTGTGTGTGCCTAGAGATCCCCAGACTGGGTCAGTGCCTGGGCTTTGTTCAGACTCTGGAGGCTTAAAACACATGTGCTATTCCCTGATGTGAAGGTGATTTCATATATACACTGAGTTTAAATGTACATACTGTGTGTGTTTCTCCCTCTACCTACACACTCACATATATTATAAACTAGATAATCTTTCCAGACACAATGTGCCTGTCTATCCTAACAGTTGAAATCAGTGGTCACTGCACATACATAGATGACAGAATAATCAAACCCCAGAATGTACAGTAATGAGGATTGAATGGCTGTGGCTTTGAGGGACATTTTAGTGCACTGCAGTAGTCCAAAATACAAATGATATATGAATTAGGTATCCTACTTCTTAAAAAGAAGCATCCTGTCTCCAAAACTGTTGTACAAATCCATAATACACTGAGAAATGGTAATAAATGTATACATGTACACACAAGTATTTAGTTTGCTTTATATTTTTGTTCTATCATTCACTGGATCTGCATGATATAATATAAGAGAGAGGCGCTCAAACTAATGTTTATAGTTCCAGGGAGAAAAGGCAATTGACAACAAAGTCTCTGGGCTAGATTCTGATCTCAGTTACATTGCTGTAAATCTGGAATAACTCCAATGACAAAAGGCATTAAGGATACACTGCAGTAAATCTGTAGTAACTGAGATGAGAATCTAATTTCCTGTGTCACTAGCACCTCCCTGTGGACTTCAGCCCATTTTAGTGCTAGATTATGCCTTGTTTACTCACCTTGTTTACTCTGCAAGTAATCCTATTGACCCTCTAACTCAAGAATAGCATGTTACTTCTAATGAGGTTGGGGAAAATGCAATTGTCCAGTAGCCAAGGACAATCAAAATATGCTCCAGACAAGTAAAATGAAGATACTGACTCGCAGATAAACTGCTGACCTCAGGGTGTGTTAACTGACTAGTCAATCTGACATCAGTACAAAAATGAAAACAGGCCTCCTGCCATCACTACAGTTAAGGGGGTCATATAATCACAGCTACGGATTAAACAGATGGTGTTCCAAGAACAATAGATCCTATATACAAACAGATGCTGTTAGTTTATAAGTAGGACATCCACAACCCAAGCCAAATAAATGTGTATTGTAGTTTATTGTCCTGTTCTAACTAGAGGAGGGTGACTTCATTTGTATAAAGTAAGAACCTGCTGGAGCCTTAGTTGAAAACTCAGACCAAACCAAAACTAAATGTATCAGGCTAGAGTCCCACCAGCCGCTGAGGATCGTCTGATGCAGATGAAGAGGGGATAGGTGGGTAAGCAAAGCTGTCCTTTGATCTTCCTTGATGCTGGGGCTGCTTTGCATTGGGCTGGGCTAGTGAAGGTCAGAGCAGCCTGAGGAGCTGTTACAGTAGCTGGGAATCCTTAGGGAAGAGGAGAGCCCTGGCCACTCCTTCATCCAGTCCCATCCTCATATCAGCAGTGTGGAGGGGTATGGCATGGGAGATGCTAGGGTGGCTTTATGCCAGCTGATGATCTCCTACCCAGGGGTGATCTTTGGGGGATAGATCTGCCAGGTTTAGGGCCACTTTTCGCAGGTGGGGTGGTAAAATGCAGCCAGTTATGATGATCTAGCATTAGACCCTTTGTTCTTATTTTTTATTTTTTGTGTACTTCTGTGCTTCCTAGTTATGGTTGAAATTAGAAGGGGAAATGTACTGTGCTGGATGGCAAAAGTGCACCATTTCAAAGACAGATTTTTAGCCTCAATGACCAGATTTACCCCTACCTACTTCTCAGGCTCCAAGTGATTAAGCTATTTGTGTTTGCTTTGGAAATTGGAAATGATTAGGAAAGACACATTTTTTGTTACTTGCCTGCATTTACAATAAGTGTTTTAATGAATCAGGCACATATTCATGGAAATGAGGAAGAATTTCAGGTATGGGAACATTTCTTCTGAAGTCTCTGTCACAGCTAACTGCTGCAGGTTTCTGTATTGAGAGGTGCCATAGATGTTAATAAACATTCAGAAATCAGTGACTTTTGAAAAATAAAATCACCTTTTAATGGAATGCTGAACAGTTGCTCAAGTATTTCTATGTCTTGTACTTTTTATTTTTTTAACACTACCATTGCTGCAATCTCAGACAAGAGAAAATAATCTTTATATATATATTACAGGTACCTCAAGGATTCTGCTGCTTTATACTATATATCTCCGCTAGATACACAGAAAATACACTTGTTAATTGGGTGAATATTTTCCTCTTGATGCACTAGTTTATTTTTAATAGATTTTCTCCTCCTTTCCCATTAGAATGTACCCACTGGGAAAGGCTTCCAAGGTTCAGGTTTGGGGCATGGCAAATGAATTCTTGGCATGTGGATTTTGGTTAAATAGATTCTATGGAATCTGTTCAGTTTTTTTTTTTTTAATGTGGGGTTGAAAACTTGTGTGTGTAGGTACATGTGTGTGTAGCCCACTGCAAGGCATTTTATGTGCATGTAGCTCCTCAGCTGCAAAGCAGCCTGGGAAGTAACAAGATTGCTCTGAAGAGGTTTAGGAGCAGACATCACTGTTAAGAGTCTTATAGGACTGATACCTTATCTGAAAGGCAGCTGTGCTGAGGGAGCTATACATCCTGTGATGAGTGACAGTGTAAAAGTGAAGGTCAGGTATGTATCCAAAAGTCTGGATGGTTATCTGAACCATCCAAATCTCTCAGGTCTGCAAAACTAGACTCTGATCCTGTAGTCCTTTCTCGGGCAAAACTAGTATTGGGTTCAATGGAAATGTTTCCTGAGTAAGGACAGTAAGATCAGGAAATCTTGCTGAAAATATCACAAAAACAGACTTTCTCCTCGTGGTATCTTGACATTTTCTCATGCAACTTACAATACTCAGTGCACATTATGGGGTTCTATTTACAGTATAAACATAGACCAAGGCCCCGATCCTGAAGTGGGATCTTCTAGCTCCTTATGCCACATTGTAGCTGTATGGAGTTATAAGGATCCGTGCTAACAGACACTATGCTGGAGTCAGGAATTTAAGTAATAAGCTTGGGTGAAACAGTTCTGATAAAATAGGAATCACTTTGAATGTTCACCCAGTCAAACTGCCCACGCCACTTCTGTTTAAGGGCAGGTCTTCACTACGGGGGGGGAGGGATCGATTTAAGATACGCAAATTCAGCTACGCGAATAGCGTAGCTGAATTCGGCGTATCGGAGCCGACTTACCCCGCTGTGAGGACGGCGGCAAAATCGACCTCCGCGGCTCCCCGTCGACGGCGCTTACTCCTACCTCCGCTGGTGGCGTAAGCGCGTCGATTCGGGGATCAATTGTCGCGTCCCGACGAGACGCGATAATTCGATCCCCGAGAGATCGATTTCTACCCGCCGATTCAGGCGGGTAGTGTAGACCTAGCCTAAGACAGGACATAAAGTCCTGGAATACCACAAGAAAGGCCGTTCTCACAGTACGCTGTCCCTACCTCTGCAGGCTTAGATGCTTCATGGAACCACAGACCCATGCTGCTGGGGGTAGCCTCTGAGGAGACCACAGAGAGGGATTCTATATCTCTTTTTGTGGTAGCAAGGATGGGGTATAGAGAGTGGGTTTGAGGTGGGGAAGCAGAACTGCCGTAAATCTGACTATGCAGACACCCCTTGCCATGGAATGTGTGCACAGGGGCTCCAGCCTCTGCTAAACTCAGGGACCAACAGAAATAGCCTCCAAATGGCTATGCACTGACCTTCGATCCTATCCATTAGGGCAAGGGCAAGGATTCTCTCCCCTGAAAACCCTTATAAGATCCCTACCACAAAGACCATTTACTTGTAAATCACAATTTACTTGAGCTTTGTATAGGGGAGGGAGTGGAGGTACATGGACAGCATTTGTCCCAGAATCAGGAAGTACAGGAGTTCTCATGAGAGAGGTTTATTTTTATGAGGTCTATAGTATTCCAAACACAAATATTCAAAAATCATGACTCAGGCTCCCCCCAAAATCCTGAAATTGGCTTAAAAATCAATATTTATTTATGATGAAGAATTTGGGGTATTTTTATTTATCTTCCCGGTTTTTGAGCCTTTAGAATGTGACATTTTCAACCTTTTCTCTGCAATCACGAGGACTAGAAACTTACTTTTAAAAATGGTAGCTGAGATTTTTCACATAATCATAATGTATCTGGGATCTAGAGCTTTAAAATGCCCCTGACTATCACACGACTCATGATAAAATCATGAGAGTTGGCAATACTGGCTTTATAGCTCAGCTTTATGCCACTCTGGAGATTCAGATAAATAGTTCCAATAACTTTCAAAAAAGCACTCAAACATTTGCATGCTTATTGGACAAGAACCTCTGAACTTTCTGAGGCTTCTCTCATTGCTACTTAATGACTCTGATTTTCACTGTGGTTGGAATATAAACTGAGCCAGAATGTGCAGAAATTCCATTTCTTTGTTGCTGCAATAATGGTTCCCTCACATACACCCCTATGAATAATTGTTTAAATAAAAATGCACAGCCCCTCAAGGAACAGTTTTCATAAGACATAACATTTTAGAATGATTTTCAAAATGGATCTTCATCAGCACAAGTATACAGAGCTCAGGGTCATAATAGTCATCCCTAATAAATGCTTTCATTCTTTCTTTCTTTCCAAACAGCAAACACAGAGTTACACACAAAACATTTGCAAATACATTTTATAAGACCCATATTATGTAATGTTCTGTATTGGCATTATGAGCAGGGTACTATAACATGTGCTTTGTCTCCAAGAGAAAGACACATCCAAATTGCTGAAATAAACAGACAAAATACTGTGGTCAAAGTAAGGGCCAAGTCCTCATGCCAGTGACTGGTGTGAGTAGTAGGGCTGGGCACCTGTATGGCAATGAATCCTGGCCCTCCGTTCTCCTGTCCTGCCCCTTGCACAGTGCTAGGAAGATAGACCATGTGTGTGGTTCCCCCAAATCTTGCTCACCCTAGAACCTTAGAGCATAGCCCCCTGGAATCAGATCTTTTCCACTACCAGTAGCCCTTCCTCCACAGCTGTGGATGCTGAGGCAGGATTTGTCCCTATGGGAATAGTGGTCTCTGGGGCAGAGATTTAGGGATACCCTAAATGTTACAATGTAATGTCTGATGTGAACTACTATGTTAAAACAGTATTACAAGGGGTTGCAGCAGCCCCTCGCTCTCAGGGTCCCTGTGCCATAGCCTCATCAGTCCTGCTTAGAACTCAGGGACAGACTCTCACAGCAGTGGGGTTCCCTTTATCATTGTGCTCTTGTGTTTTGGAGGTGGGCCAGGGGAGGGGAAACAGGAGAAATGCCTTTGGGAAAGAAGGCCAAGAGATGGGATGCTTGAAGTTGCCACGATGCCCTGGATCATGAAGGTGGAACCTGAGCAACACAATTTCTGAGCTTTTGGAATTCGTTCTTTTGTCAGTGGCAGAGTACCACCGCTTACTGCAGCTACTGGGCCATTCCTATGACTCCTTAATCAGAATGACATTCTTAATCTACTCCTGCTGAATGGTGTATAATTGAAACTTTTTGAAAACGGGGATGAACAAGAATATGGCACACTGGGTACTCAAATATGCTGGAACAGGATTGTCATTACGGAGATTTAAAGAAGACACAGTCGTTGCTCTGAAGAACTGACAGCCTAAATGACACAAACACAGAACATAAAGAGAGACAAAGGAACATGTGTTTATGTGTCAGTGACAGCTGGGAGCCGTAACAACTTATATCTTCTGTGGATTGGCACAGTGGGGGGGATATGTAGCACACTCCCATCAGTGGGTTGTACTTATTTCTCACAAACTAATAAAAATCCCGTTTTCATGATAGTCTAAGTAAATATTTGTTACTTTCTATGCCCCTAGGAAATAGTGAAAACCTCAATAATAGTCAGTAGCTAAAAGCAGGTAAAGGGATAGCTGAGGCAAAATTGAATATGTACAAACCAACAGGTCCTGGCAATAATGCATTCAACAGATTTTAAGGGAATTTATTAATAAACCTACTGAACCTACCAGTAATCATTTTTTTTAAAATTCAAGGAGACACGGGGGAGTCCTCAAGGACAAAAAGAAAAAAATAGGCCAAAAATTTTTACAAAGGGGAGCATCTGCATCCTGGTAGAAGCATGTCCATCTGTTGTTCCCTTTATACAAATACAGATATATAATATCCTCAAAGACATCTTAAGTTTGCTCCTTGCGGCTGATACATTGGGGCCAGACTGTGCCTCCCCTACTTAGGCTGAATAGTAGTTCACTCTGCAAGTAGCCCCTTTGAATTCAATGGGATTATTAGAGGAGTAAGGTACCACTCATGTGAGCAAAGATGGCACAGTCTGTTCCTTAAAGAGGAAGGCAGCTTCCATGATGTTCTGTAGGTTCTGACTACATGTGGAATGGAATAGCCTTTTTGCAGAAAAAGTAAAGATTCAGCATTTTAACTAGCTTCTATAGAGCAGAATGCTACTAAGCTCAGTTCTACTATTGACTAGTGCTACTAGCCAAGGGGAAGAATGGAGATGTTTGCTTTCCAGATGATTCACTTCTCAGCTGTAAAAGGTTCGTTCTGGCATTAGAGCACACAGCACCTTGGTTGATGGATAAAGAAAAAGTCTTCATAGTAAGACATTTAAGGAGCCTGTCGCTCACGGTTGCCATCACACTCTTAGCTACATAGTCTTTTACCTCAAGTTTCCAGGAGATAAACTATGATCCGCCAAAAGCTTCTGATGTAGTTCATAAGAGTGTTATCGTGTCTTTTTGTGGTTGAATGACGGCCAGAAAAGCAGGACTTTACAACTGTTCAGTATCTTTAACGATAGTGATGATCTTGATTCTCTGAGTGATATTTATATCATTAGCAAACATAAAATAAAAGCAATCCTTTTAATTTCTTCCTTGGGTCATTTTTTAAATGATATCCTCTGTTAATTCACTGAAGCATCTTCACTGCCTACAGAGGCTCTCCCATCCACCACACCAGAGACACAAAGAGAAACACAAAAGATCAACAGATCTTTGGAAAACAACACTAACATCCAAAGACTGAAATACTTCCTCATGGCACAAGTCTCCAGGAACCTGCAGTGTGTAGCACCTAGAGAATATAGTGCCACTTCAAGATAGTCAAGACTGCAAAAGACATTAGCTACTAGCATGGGGTAGTATAGTTTCCCACTTGGATTGTGGCTTAACCTGCAGCATCACTAGTAATAATTTGGCTGCAAAGAATCAACTTCTGTAGCCCCTTAATGCACTGACTCAACTCTACTTCATACTAATCAAAAAATTATTTTCAGTAGAAAAAATGTTTTTGTACACTGGACATTATTTTGGATGTGTGCATAGTGTTATTTTGATGTGTATTAAGAATATACAGTCAGAGCATGTTTAACACTGGTCTGAAAATTGTCCTCTGTGTCTATGCACTCAGAATATACACTCCAATCAAACTACATTGTTTTTCCAAGAGCTGCTGTTGTAGCAGAGGAGAATCAATAACAGGCATTCAGTTGGCAGGTGGTTTTACCATTGTTTCCAGATACCTGTCTGCACCTGGGTATTGTGGGATATTAATGGCTACTCCAGGAGGGAGGACAGAAATATTTTTTCCAGGTTCCTATATTTAGGGAGGAGGTATGGCCTTGTATTCAGTGAAGATTAGATTTAATGAAAAGGGTTTTAAGGGAATAGGAGCCTCCTGTTTTAATTTATAGGAAGCATTGGAAATGCTTGCTCTTCCAATCTTGCAAGTTCTTATTTCACATAACTGTGAAGCAGCTGAATGAAACAGAAGTGTGACTATCTCTGTGGGTACTCCTGACCCTGCCATCTTTGCATTACATGGTGATCAGCAGGGCATGCCAGGTTATTGTTCTTCAGTACAATTGGTAATGGAGGAGAAGTAAAGTTCGATGCTAGGGCTTTGATTGAGAGAGGTACCAAAGCATGTGTGTAGCGACCTGCTTGGAGGGAGAAGCACAGGTTGCAGAAGGAAGTGTTTGCTGAAGGCAGCAGAAATTAGTCTGTGTACACATAGCTGGAATGCTAGAGGCAGTTGGAGCAGCTCTATAAAATAGTTCTTTTAATAAAGGACCAGTTTAAATAAGAACGGAGTTCTCTCATGTTATTACCCAGCAAGTGGTGCATAAAACAATGTGCCTAACTTTAAGCGTGTGTACAGTCCCTTGGGGAAGGGGAGTGTAGTGCACTCAGTCCTTTGCACTGAGCAGCAATACAGTAAGTCTCCGATTTTTTTTACTTAAAAGTCCACGGTGTAGAGAAGGCGGAGTATGAGCATGTCTAAGAAGACCTGGATTAAATACAATCTGCATCAAGGAGTAACATGACACTGGCTGAGTAATGTTCTTATTAATGCAGGAGCAGGTTCGTCTTGCACTTTTTGCCCTGCTCAGCACTTTTACTTTGTGCTTATATATGAAACCCACCACACCTGTGCTGCAGAATAAAACCCTGACAGAATTCATTTTACCACCTCCACAAGAAGTTAACTGATTGCTTTAATGAAGAATACCTAATGTACCTTGTGCTATATCCTAACTGCGGCTAACGAACTGCAGAAGTAAAAAAGGTTTAAGTCCACAAATTGGCTCAATGGAACTATTAATTCATCAGTGGACATTGTTGATGATTGGAAGCTTGATTAGGCATGAAATTGCACTGCTAACCCTTATTTCTCATGAATGTCTTTGACTGCACAAAAAGGGAGTAGTGAAGAGTGGGCACCATCTCTCAGCAAAAAGCTCAAGAATCCTTGTGATAAATTAATGCAGAGATCAATGAGGTTTCCAAACCCAGATAATAGTTTTTACCTTAATGGTCCTTATTTAAGTTTGCCTTCATGACCTGAATTGAAGGAGTATAGATACTCAGCAGGGATTGAAGAACGCCTTACATCCCACTCCCACACTACCCTGTCTCAATTAACTCTTTTGTTTTAAAATAATGTATTGGCTTTTCGTATGGATCAAAAAAGAGCAGGAATGGGGGGTAGCTGTCATAGTAGAGCCACTGGGGTAGATCCTCAACTGGTGTAAAGTTGCATAGCTTCATTGGCTTCAATGGCTCTATGCTGATTGACACCAGCTGAGAATCAGGCCCTGAATTTGCCAACCCTTGCCTTCTGAAGTAGGAAGTCCTTATTTCATTTCCCGTTGGTGCAGGTTTTTAATTATTCATCAGAATTTTAGTTATTTGCTTCTGATAGTGCTTGTGGCAGATGTGACCGTGTCCTGCAATATCCTGGGCAAACTTTATGGAATTAAGTTAAACCTTATTGAATTACATTTAATATCTTTGGGGTCCATTGTATTGAAAATGCAAATGTTTGTGTGCTATTGTGGGGTTGTATGGAACTTCTTGAGCAGGAAGACAGGATTAATGAAATTTCTGGGAGATATTAGGAACTTCAGAGGAATTTTGGGGACAATACGTGTGAAATGGATTTCCTAGGGAATACTGTGGGGTGGGGGGATATGAGAGGAATGCAAATGACCCACTTCAAATCCATCCTCTTGAAGCTACACCTTGGGGAGAGGAAACCGAGTGTTTACTGATTACACCTCTACCCCGATATAATGCGACCTGATATAACACCAATTCGAATATAATGCGGTGAAGCAGTGCTCGGGGGGGGGGGGGCGGGTCTGCGCACTCTGGTGGATCAAAGCAAGTTCGATATAACGCGGTTTCACCTATAACGTGGTAAGATTTTTTGGCTCCCGAGGACAGCGTTATATTGGGGTAGAGGTGTACTTGTTTCTGAAAACTCAAGTTCAAAACCCCCCAAACTGCATAAAGGAGAGACTAAACTTTACATGAGTGTGCTAATTCTGAGCTGAGGCTTTTGTGAATTTGTGACCACAAAAGACTCCTTTGAGGACTTACCTGCCAAAGCCCATGTTAGAGACAGTTGGGAGGTGAGGGGGGGAGGAGATCTCTGGTAAGCTTATTATCATTGGTGTAGGTTCTTTTATTATTATAATATGTTTTTTCTGTAGGGCTTTTTATTTTAAGAATAAAATAGGCTTGCATAGGATGTGCTGTATGGTAACTTATAGCTGTTGGCAATCACACTGTCATTAGTCTCTGAAGAGAAAGCAAGCAGGCCTGTTTGGGCAGACTGCCTTTGCTGGGAATAACAGTGAAGGCAGGGAACAGTACAGCCTAGAAATATCGCGGTCGGGAGGGAGAGAGATGTGGCTCTGTGCCCAAGAAAGGCAATAGCTAGGGGGGGCAGATGCCTGAGAGTGGGTGTCCTGGCTGAACCACTAAGGGGAAATACAAGTGCAACTGCCCTGAGCTGTGATGGTGCACACAATGGGCTAGGCACTGTACAAGCACAAAACATGGCCCAGTCCCTGTCCTTCTGAGCTTAATCTACCCTCTTTGAAGTGGATAAAACCACTGTGTCAAGTGAAGAATGGACTTTTTAACATTCCATTGCTGTCCTGACAAAATATTTAAGGAGCAGACATATCCTAGTGAAGTCCTTTGATAAACAGGTAAAGGCTTTGTTTTTCAGTTTTATCCCACCTTTTGCAACTTAGATTGGAGCTCATGGAAGCAGCAAATATCTTCCTGTTACATGTTTGTACATTGTCAAGCACAGAGGAGCCCTGATCCTTGATTGGTGTCTTCTAGGTGCCCCTGTAATACAAATGATAAATTATAACAGCAACAATAATAATAGTTGTAACATTCATGTTTGGCATGTTATGCAGGTAAAAAAATCTGCTGTTTGTTTTAGAGTCCCATTATTGGGTCAGGTAAGGTCTCCCAAGTTCTGTCTGCCATCCTTTGAAATGTTGCTATGAATACCTACTGTTGTGGAAAAACGACCACGCGTTGTGTTTGGATCAGAATCGCCTGAGGCCCTTTTATTTTCATGCATGCACGGGGGGTACCAGTGAACTGGCAATCCCCCCGACTACAGAATTTTGCATAGCTTATATGGCATAAAACCACAATTAGGTAATGCATACTTTCTTATCAACATTATTGCCATGCTTGGAATACACTCTCCAAAAAAGGGAATATAGCTTAGCAAGCTTTCCTGTTTTTCATAGTCTGCCCTGTTGCGGTTCCTAAGCTTCCCCCAAAACTGTTAATGAGCCATTATGAATCATAGGCCTTGTGATTATAGATAGTTCTGCTTTTGTACTTTTCCTCCATTCTGCCTCTAAAAACCCTTCTCCTCTAATAAACTTAACTAATGTTCAGGTCTGAACCAAAGTCCAGGCCCGAGCCAACTAAAGTTTAGGCCCTAGCAAACTTTCCCCCCCACACTACACATCTCTAAGGTAGGCATTCATCCAGTGCTGCTCAGTGAAACTTGCATGAGTTAAACTGATATTTATATTTCCTAAACTAACTGTTGGTAAAATCAGCTAAATGTAAATGTATTAATCTAGGACCAAAGAATTTAGGCCATGCATAGAGGATGGGGACTGTATCCTGGGAAGCAGTTTCTCTGAAAAAGACTTGGGGGACATGGTGGATAATCCGCTGAACATGAGCTCCCACTGTGGTGCTGTGTCCAAAAGAGCGAATGTGATCCTGGGATGCATAAACAGGGGAATCACAAGTAGGACTAGAGAGGTTCTGTAGCCTTTTATTTTATTGAAAGTGAATTTTGTAATGTGGTATTACATCACCGTGGGTTTGGCTCTGGTCGCTACAATTTCAGGCTTAACTGAGTGAAAGTCACCTCTGCTACTTGCTTCAGATTTAGAGTATCTAGGAACACATAAAGACCCAGGGTAGTGACCACACATACATTCACACGGACAAGGTCTAGTCTATTTTACACATTTTATTAAAGTTACAATTAAAGTTATGATTACCCAATGTAGTGGGGTGGCTGCCCCACTCCTTGAGAATTTAGGCTGCAGCAGGCCAGTGGGCCTGTGCAGCCAGCCAGCCAGTAGGAAAAGGGCTTATTGGGAGCCAATCAGGGCCCAGATTGGAGACAGCCAATCGGGGCCGGGCTCAGCCATATAAAAAGGCTGCTCAGTGAGAGAGCAGGCAGTCTGTCCCAGGTCAGTCTCCAGAGGTGGGAGACTAGCACCGCGGACAGCGCAGTGCTGGCCAGGCTCGGGGAGCAAAAGGGAGCTCTAGCCTGTAGCCTGCCAGGCTGCAGGCCCTGAAGGGAAGGGCCTAGCGGGTGCAAGGGGCCGTAGGGGAAACGGCCCAGGGAAGCGGACAGACGAGGGGAGAGAAGGAGGACAGCGAGGCTGCTGCCAGAGGGTACCTGGGCCAGGACCCAGAGTAGAGGGCGGGCCTGGGTTCCCCCCTTGCCCCCTTTGCAGTACACCCAGCCATCGGCCGTAGGGAGCGGCCATCATAGACTACACCAGATCCCTGACAAGAGGGATTAGACTTTGGGGTGTGTGGTTGGACATGGTGGCTGGGGCGTAGAGAGACTGCTGATCAACCCCCCGTTCCCCGGAAGGGGGTGTGGATGGACTGAGGGCACAGAGGATGCCTCGAGCTGGTGAGCGATGCGGGCTCAGACACCAACCAAGGGTGAGACAATGGGTGGGACACCACCAGGAGAGGGCGCTCCACTGGACTGAGCTAATTCCCGGAGACAACCAGCAGGAGGCGCTGGGTGGCAAGTGACCAACCTTGTCACACCCAAGCACAAGTAACAGATATTGTTATACTCACATCCTTAACAATAATATTAGAGTCTGATGGGTCTCTCATGTATTGATCATCAATATAGGGTGGTTCCTGCTGGAATTTCCCATAGGGAGCTCAATTTTCCTAATCTAGGCACCCTCTTTTATAAGGTGATTCTGACTATACCTCAGCATTTCTGCACATCGTGCACCCTGTGGTTAGGGCATGTGTTAGAAAAATGTGATTACCGGGTAGCTTGTAAGCCAAAAATTTCTTTTACTCTTAATCTTTCACAATATTACTCATTGGTACATCTTTTCCTGTAATCTTAGGGCATTGGATTAGGGCAAATCTTGCAGGCCTCAGCCTGTAGGCCTTGCGTTTCAACCCTACTTACTTAGTTACCTAATTTATGATTATTCCCTTTACATACAGAGCAATCTTATACTTCTACAATCCTACAACTTAACTCTATTTAACATACAATGAACATACACACCTCTACCCCGATATAACGCTCTCCTCGGGAGCCAAAAAATCTTACCACATTATAGGTGAAACCGCGTTATATCGAACTTGCTTTGATCTGCCGGAGTGCGCAGCCTTGCCCCCCCGGAGCACTGCTTTACCACGTTATATCCGAACTCGTGTTATATCGGGTCGTGTTATATCAGGGTAGAGGTGTATATATATATATGATATAATATATTAGTTAATCATAACATCACACAATAAATGAAAAATAAACTAAAATCGTTGGCTACAGCTCTTTTACTTCTGTCTTTGGCACTGCTGTGACTGCTGATGGAATACTGTGTCCAGTTCTGGTGCCCACAATTCAAGAAGGATGTTGATAAATTTAGAGAGAGTGCAGAGAAGAGCCACAAGAATGATTAAAGGATTAGAGAACATGCCTTAGTGTGTCTTATAGTGATAGACTTAGAGGGCTCAGTTTATTTATCTTAACAAAGAGAAGCTTAAGGGGTGACTTGATTACAGCCTATAAGTATCTATACAGGGAACAAATAGGCAGAGAAAAGTATAACGAGATCCAATGGCTGGAATTTGAAGCTAGACAAATTCAGAATGGAAATAAGGCATACATTTTTTTAACAGTGAGAATAATTAACCATTAGAACAGTTTACCAAGGGTCGTGGTAGATTTTCCACCACTGACAATTTTTAAATCAAGATTGGATGTTTTTCTAAAAGATGTGCTCTAGGAATTATTTTGGGAAAGTTCTATGGGCTCTGTTATGCAGGAGGTCAGACTAGATAATCCCAGTGGTCCCTTCTGGCCTTGGAATCTCTGGCTTAGACCAATTCACCATAAAACTGGATAAATGAGTGAAATGTATATATATGGGTTCATACCCTGAGATGTTCTACTAAGGACCTGGTAATTTCCCCTATCTAAAGTACACGTTAGATATAAATTCTTTTGTGGAAATGAAGGTTGTGACTGCCATGTAATTGTTCATCCAGGAACAAAATCTAAGATCAAAGTCACATTACTTAATACGAGGCGTCTGTCACATGTTTACTCCTCCATCCAAGGACAGACTGGCCAGGGATCATTAAAATCCTGCACAAGGATTATCAGATCTAATAGCTGACAAGCGTTGATTTATACCATTGCTTAATGAAACCAATTGGTTGGAATGATATTAGTGGTGTTGATGATTTGCATAGCAACAGTGTCTATGGTCAAATATTATTTATTGATTGTATTGCAGTAGAACCTAACATGGTCCTACTGTACTATCGTAGGTGCTGTACAAACAAATAATACATTTAAAAAGTCAGTCCCTGCCACCAGAGAGCTCACGACTGAAGGAATTTCATCACCCTGAATCTGTTCTACTATCCTCTGAGCTAAAATCTTTGCAAGGTCCTTTCACTCAGTGTTAATCAAAGATGCCTTCTTTTGGGTTCAGCTAGACCAAAGGGCCAGTTCAAGAGTGAGAAGGAGGGTCAAGGGCCTCACTAGACATTTGCAATAGAAATGATGTGGGCAGGTATTCAGAGCAAAATTGGTAGAATTCAGTTAGGAAACAGTCATTCTCTGGGAACTTCTTTATCTTCATCATATCTTCCATTAGCCTCTGGAATATCTTCTTGATGGTGTTGAAGTCAACTGAACTACTGATGTGCTTAAAGTTACACTGTGTTAAAGTGATTTGCTGAACTGGGGCCAGCAAGAGTGTTTAGTGCTTATTCAGTATTTCGAGCAACAGCAGAAAGGGAAAGAAAGCACATATCAGAAGGGGCTGACACAGAGCAAGCAGAATATAAGGATTCAAATAAGAAATTGTTAGTTAGTAGCCTGCTGCTTCCTCAGTCATCCAGAAAATAAAAAAGCTGTGAATAATTATTATATCCTGCTTTTCATCCCCCACTTATATCAAAGTGCTTGACAAACTAGCATACACAGGAATCATTTCACCCACTACAAATCGTGGCTGCCTGTGGGGTGAAATGCGGGAATTGTGTAAATACACACAGCACTGAAGCTACAGGGGAAATGTAGAATAGGTTTGCAGACTTACCCACATTGGACATTGCCTAGGACACTAGAGCTAATATGCCTACACTTGTAAAAATAAAAAGGCCATGGGTTATTTAATGGCCACAAACATCTAGAAGCTTGGTTTTAGATCTCTTCCAAAATGTGTCCTCTTCAGCTTGGTTCAGACCCTCTTTCAAAAAATGGATATTGCTCTTAAGCAGAACAAACATCACTAAGGGAGCAATCCACAAAGCAATTTAGGCACCTAAACTGCAGAGTTAGGTGTCTAAGTCCTCATCCTCAGCACATCTGTGATCCACAAAACCCCTGCTTGGCTGCCTCCTAACCTTGTCATTGCCTAAACTCACTCAGCACCTAACTTTCTGTTGTAAAGTTTCCCTGGACACCTAAGTTTTAGACCTTGGGGCAGAGCCAGTGCTAGGCATAAGCAGACTAAGCAATTGCTTAAGGACCCAAGCAGCTTAAGGGGGCCCTATTCACTTTTTATTATGTGTTGTATGTGGGGGCCCCGCAAATATTCCTGCGTAGGGCCCCCAAAGGGCTAGCATGGCCTTAGGGGCATGTGCACTGCTGCCCCACTCTAGGGATCCAGATGCCTGTCTCCCACATAAGCCTCAGAGCAATTCACAAACTGGGTGAAGGTAGGCGTTCGACCTCCTAAATTGTGGGAGGGGCCTGGCGTAGTAAGTAACCCCTGAGCACGCCTACCAGACTGGGTCCCATTCAAAATGCAGCCAGAGGAGGTTGTGGTACCCACCTTATGTGCCTACCATGCTTGCTTTTGTGGATCACATTCTGAGGTGCCCATCTCTGCCCATTCATTGTACAGGAAGCCTGGGGCCTAAGTCAGCTTTGTGGATCTCAGTATAATTCCTATGATTTTCTAGGCACTCAAAAGTTAGGCAGTGTGATGCTCAGCATTGCAAAACCTAAGTACCTTTGTGGATCCCACCCTGTGTGTTTTTAGTTCCCTGTGGCATTTGTTGGACTGAGCAAAATAAAGGTATAAAGATTCATAAGGATGAAAAAGTGAAATTACTGATGTTGTCAAGGATCTTAGAATTTGAGAAGCAACATTTCTAGGCCCTGGCAGAACTGTCGGGGAAGCCACATGAAAACACTGCTAAACTTCAACACTGTAAATGATCTATTTATGGAAATGCACAGTGTATAGCAGTATGATGATTCATTCTTCAGTGGGGGCTGGTTATATAAAGACTAGAAAAAGCATTAAGCTTCAACCTCCGTGTCAAACATTGATATTTGTAGGGAGTTTTCAGCACTAGCAAGTGAGCTTGTTTGTACTGGAGTTGCTACAGCTGCCTTTTCTTAGCCTTTTGCCTGTGCCAAATTAACTCAAAGGGGAAAAAACAGCACAGTGCAACTTGAACACAAAAAACAACACCCGTGCAGTTCCTTGGCTCTTTACTCAAGTCCCTTCCTCTCTTTCCTGAGAGCCCCAGTCTATTGCTCCAAGTCATCATCTTCTTTCTCCCATGGTACCCAAAGAGCCCCTCCTATCAACAAGAGCCCACACTTCTTTCTGTAGCTTTGAAAAACTACACCATTGATTGGCTAAACTCTGACCTTTGTGCAGAGCTCAGGCAAGCCATGCAGGCAGATTGGGGATCAGACAGGAAACCGGGTGCCATTGTTCCAGGGAGTTTTGAGCATACGATAGTGGAAAGGTGAATGATGGAGGAAATAAACGGGGTTTGTCGTGGGGATCTCAAGATGGAACATGAGCATCTGTAGTTCCTACACTCCTCCGCCACAAAGGTTTTGGATTCAGGTAGAGGCAGAACTGTTGCCGACTCCTCTGCTTGGCAGTAGTGAGTGAGCCACTACAAACCTGTGCTCCATGGTGTAGTGGGAGAACCCTTCTCACGGCTGAGCCACTCTAGTAGCACTGTCTTTGGAGCCTACTGCAGACTATAGAATGTAGCTTTAAATGCATCGTGGCAAAAATTCACAAATTTAATTTACAGAGAAATGTTGCAATTTTATTCTGTCCGGGCCCAGATACTAAAAGCATCCTGGCCTCTCCAGTGGAGGATCTGTATAGAGAAGTAGCTGCAGTAGGGAGGAAGCTGGCTGAGGGTGTGAAGATATGCTGGGGTGAACCTGCTGGTAGGGTGACCAGATGTCCCGTTTTTATAGGGACAGTCCCAATTTTGGGGTCTTTTTCTTATATAGGCTCCTATTACCCCCCACCCCCATCCCGATTTTTCACACTTGCTGTCTGGTCACCCTACCTGCTGGCCAAGAATGCCCTGAGCAATCATAGGATCAGCCCTACAAAGAAGAAAAGAGTAGAACCGTTAGAAAGTTGTGATGGGGAGCAAACCCCAGACTGGTGCTGACAGGAACCCGAGAGCTCAATTAACCCACCTGGTGGCATCTGGAGGGGTATTAGGTAGGTCAATTAGCAGGTCCACCTGGAAAGGAGTCAGGTTTCCTTACAAGGACTGAGAAAGCTTAGAGGCCCAGGAGAGAGGAGACTGGGAGCTTTTGCTCTCTCCGAATGGTCTGATAGAAATCTGAAGAGAGAGTTGGGAAAAACCACAGAAGGGGAGTTAACTCATGTAATGGGTCTTGAAACAGGACAAGACTCCAGAGAGGCAGCCCTGCGTGGTCAATATTCAGCTGAGGAACAAATATTGGGGTGCACTTATGAAGCGCTAAAGTTCAAGCCTCAAAAGGGTAGAAGGGATTTAAATTTGTACTTTTGGTTTGGGATTTGTTGGAGAACTGCAGGGGTAATTCTGCAAGCCATGATGACCCTGAAGGAATACAGGTACACACTGAACTCAGAAATGGGCTGTATGAAAGACCTGTGGACAGGCTGAGGTAGCAGGGAGCCCTGAATAGACAGACTTGGTCTGCTTACTACATAGTTCCTGTGCTGGAACCCAGAGAAGAAGGAGGGCCTGGGTTCCTCTGCCAGCCACTGGAAAAAATGGTGCAAAGATCCTGGAGAGCAGGGGTGGAAGGACTAGTGAGTCAGAATTGGGTCAAAGTCTTGGCTTGAGGCCATAGGACGATTGTTTGTTGGCCTTCTGGTTACCCTGGAAGGGGTTTGACTTTAAAGTGACCTAGCCAGAGGGCTGAGTCATGGGCGAAACAGACCACCACAAGGCTGGTTTGGTGGTTGGTAGAGGGCTCTACATGAGGAGAGCTTTCTATGCCATGCACAGCCATGAAAGCCAGTGGCGAGTCTATTCCTCTATCAATGTATAATTAAATCTCTTTACCGTAATAGTATAGATGTGGCTGGCCATGCCATGGTATGAGACTTTATTAAATGTGACCTGTATGCTGGAGGGAGCCTATGTGGCTTTTAAGAAGCTCAAACTTCCTCACAATGGGTCCGATTCTCTACTTATTTAAACCAGTTTGACATCAGTGTTGCTCTGTTGACTCCAATGGACTTACTCCTGCGTTATACCAGGGTGAGTAGAAAATCAGGTGCTTGTGTTTTCTTGGAGTCCAAGACTTACACAGTGTGCCTCTTGGGCAAGTCTAAAAGATGATATTCATAGGGATGGGTTGGGGAGCAGCAGGAAATAACTTTTATAAGCTGGTAGTTTTGGGATCATTGGCTCAGCCTATATGATTGTGCACACTTTCCTTAGATGTGACCACAGGATGGGACTGAAATGGCTATTAAGAGAGAGAGAGCAATATTGCTGCCCAAGGTGTTTCACAAACATGGAGCTGATTCTACATGTTCATGTATTTCTTGTCAATGCTCATATTGCTTTCCTAGTGTCTATCAGCTGAGGATATAAATGGAAGTGAAGTGGCTGAGAAAGGGGGTAAGTTGGAAGCACAGGAAGGATAGGGCAGAAGCTGGGTCTGCTGTAAGATTTGGGGGGGGCGGCGGGGGGGGGGGAATTTATGTCCATCCCATGCCAAAATAGTAAGCAGTCCAGGATATCATACTCAGTCTGCAATCCCAGACAGTGATAATGGTTCTTGTGTCACAGTCCGTTTAAGGCTGATCAGGAAAATGTAAACACCCCCCCACACACACACACACACACACACTCAGAGGCAGACCTGGCCACAGTGATCTATGCCTTTTGATGCAAACTGACAGAGAGGATGCATGGAGTTTTACAGGGATCCCCTGGGTCAGGTATATTCAGGATAATTCACCAAAGGGTGGCAAGGTGAGATCTCTACAAGAACCAGTAGCCCACTGGTCATCATAATCATTGTGAAGTGTATGTACAGGTAATATTTAAGGAGTTATATATCTCTACTGAAATTGTTCTTAAAGCCTTGCAGTTAAAGGCAGGTCACCAGGAGGTGACATGCTTTGGACAGGTTTCGTCCAGGCAGAGGGTATCAGACATTTCTCTCCTTCTGTCTGGTCATGTGTATATTGTATGTATCACAGTGGAGGCCTGTTTGCGTTACTGAGCCTGATGCTGATTGAGAGATTGCAAAAATCACAGGAAAGGAGCACTGCAGGAAAAACCAAACAGCGGGGAGGGAGAGGATCCTGTTTACAAGTAAAGACGCAGATTTTGGGGGTATTACTGGGGGACTGAAGTACACCCTGGATCCTTCACCAAGGAGCTGAACTGTTAACTTGTTCTGCCTTATGAAACAAGGGTCACGGACAACCTGTCTGGAAAATGCTGCAAAAACGTTGGGTGATCTAAACTTTATTAGATAAGAAAATATCTTGTTAGTTAAGTCTAGGGTCTAGAATGTGTGCTATGATTTTATTTTACATGTAACCATTTGTTTCCAATGCTATTACTTAAGAATGGCCATACTGGGTCAGGCCAGTGGTCTGTCTAGCCCAGTATTCTGTCTTCCGACAGTGGTCGGCGCCAGATGCTTCCGAGAGAATGAACAGAACAGGGCAATTATCAAGTGATCCATCCCCTGTCATCCAGCCCCAGCTTCTGGCAGTCACAGGCTTACGGACACCTACGGCATGGGGTTGCATTCCTGACTATCTTGGCTAATAGCCATTGATGGACCTATCCTCCAGGAACTTATCTAATTCTTTTTTGAACCCAGCTATACTTTTGGCCTTCACAACATCCCCCGGCAACAAGTTCCACAGGTTGACTACGCATTATGTGAAGAAGTACTTGCTTGTTTTAATTTTAAACCAGCTGCCTGTTAATTTCATTGCATGATCCCGTTTTCTTGTGCTATATGAAGGGGTAAATAACACTTCCCTGTCCACTTTCTCCACACCATTCATGATTTTATAGACCTCTCTCGTATCCCCGCTTAGTCTTCTCTTTTCTAAGCTGAACAGTCCCAGTGTTTTTAATCTCTCCTCAAATGGAAGCTGTTTCATACCCCCAGTCACTTTTGTTGCTCTTCTCTGTACCTTTTCTAATTCAAATATATCTGTTTTGAGATGGGCTGACCAGAACTGCACTCAGTATTCAAGGTGTAGTCATACCATGAATTTAATATAGTGGCATCAAGATATTTCCTGTCTTATCTATCCCTTTCCTAATGGTTCCTAACATTCTGTTTCCTTTTTTTGACTGCCCCTGCACATTGAAATATTTTCAGAGAACTATCCCCAGTGACTTCACAATCTCTTTCAAGAGTGCTGTCATGGGGTAAGTACACCCCATCACAGGGTGTCAAGATGACATCAAGGTGGCTACCCTCTGATACAGGGCAACATTGTCTAGTGTCCAGAGCCAAGAGGGTGGCCATTCAGTGCCCGGGCCATGAAGCCTGGTGGCCAGAGCCAATAGGGTGGGGCAGGCAGCCCTCACTGTCTAGGGTCCCACAGCTTCCTGGATGAGTCAGCAATAAGCTTGGGCCTTGTGCCCAGAGGGGATCAGGCTGCCACCCAGTGGTGGGGCCCTCCTTATTTCACTGGGTCCCAGCCCAAAGCCCTATCAGTGGCAAGTGGTCCTACCACTAGGTCCGCAGGGATCCCACCGAAACACGCTGACTCTGTTTTCAGTACCACAACCGGATCAATGTCTGGTTCCCCACGGCTACTTCCTACCCTGTCTCCCCGTTCCATAGTCTGCAGGTCCTCCATCTCCTTGGGGTACTCGGCAGGCAAGGTTTCCAGGGACTCCTTCCCCCTGTGGACCTCACTGGACATCCAGGTACCCACTGGGGTCTTGGCATGGCAGGTCTCTGTGGCCTGGGGCTCTGGCAGCTTCTGGGCAGGCGCCTGCAACTCACATCCACTCTCCTCCAGAGTCAGACCAGAGTGAGCTGGGCTACCCTCTTTTTTATAATCTGCCTCCAGTTGGAGCATTCCCAGCAAGGACAAGGGGCGTGGCCTCTTTGGCCCACGGGATGTTAACCCCTGCAGGGCCAGTGTGGGATAAGTACAGCCTATCACAAGTGCTAAGAGCTAATTTAGACCCCATAATTTTGTATATGTTGTTGGGATCATGTTTTCCAATGTGCATTACTTTGCATTTATCAACATCAAATTTTATCTGCTATTTTGTTGTCCAGTCACGCAGTTTTATGAGATCCCTTTATAACTCTTTGCCATCTCACTGTTCATCCCCTTTTCCAGATGACTTATGAATATGTTGAACAGCATAGGTCCCAGTATAGATCCTTGGGGGACCCTGTTGTTTACCTCTTTCCCCTGTGAAAGCTGATTTTTTGTTCCTACCTTTTGTTTCTTGTCTTTTAACCAGTTACTGAAACATGAGAAGATATTCCCTCTTATCCCATGACTGCTTACTTTGCTTAAGAGCCTTTGGTGTGGGACCTTGTCAAAGGCCTTCTGAGAGTCAAAATTTACTATATTAACTGGATCACACTTGAAGAATTCTAGTAGATTGCTGAGGCATGATTTCCCATAACAAAAGTTTTGTTCATCTATCTGTGTGATAATTCTATTTTTTACTATAGTTTCAACCAATTTGCCTGATACTGACGGTAGGCTAATTTAAGCAGTCTTTGCTACTTCTTGATTCTGTTCTCTTAGTTAGGGTTTTACTTATTTTTACTGTAAAATATCTAAGTTCTGTTTAAGCGCAGCTGTGATCTAAGGTATAACTAGTAAGCTGGGGGGTACTGTTCCTTCGGGAGGAGCGAATCTGAGAATTCTAAGTGTCCAATGGACCAGGGACTGGACACTCCAGGGGGATGTTCAAGGGTTGGAGCATGCCTTTTGCTAAGCTGCAGAGGGACAGAAGAGCCTGTGAAGGCTAGGAGGGGGAATGCTTGTGTTGCCTGTGGCTGGTGGAGTCAGTGAGCTCATACACTACAGGCAAAGACAAGGCTTCCTCATGCTAAGGCAGGTGGCAATGAGATGCTTCATAACCCTGGGTGCTCCTGGGAAGTCACATAGTCAAATCAAAGTTGTAGTATTGAAAGGGGCCATGAAGAAGATCCTTAAGTTACAGCTAGTGCTGAAAGCAGTGAATTACTGCTCCCAGATGGGATGAATAATTGTGAGTACCATCACGGCTCTCCACAGACTATGTATTTGTTTCTGGATTCAATTGAAAGTGCTGTATGTGGCCTTTAAAGATCTATCTGTCGTTAACATCTATATAGCCCCCATTACATGGTATCTGAATACCTCACAATCTTTAACATAATGCAATGTCCCCAGGAGGTAGGGAAGTGCTGCTATTCCCATTTTACAGATGGGCAACTGAGGAATGCAAAAATAAATTAACATGCTCAGGGTCATATAAAAAGTCTGTGGCAGAGCAAAGAATGCATCCAGGTCTTCCAAGTTCCAGACAAGTCCCCTTACCATTGGACTGGCCTTCCTCTAGGGCTGAGCCACCTGAGAGATCACCTCAGTCTATCATGACAGCTAAGATTTGTTGGGTTGCTCTTGCTGATGCTTCTTGAAGTAGCAAAGCCTTCTCATTGGAATGCTCCCTTATGTGGACCTCCCTCTCACTCAGTTTCACGCAGCCTGTGCTTGATAACCATTTGGTGACAATGGAAAAGGTGTTTGTTCATGCAGGCCTTTAATTAAACTTTATGGCAAACTAAATGAAAAACAAAAACAAATCCCAAACACCTGTACACTGCTTGTGTCTGACAGACTTTTTAATCTGCTGTAACAGTGATTCTGACATTCCAGGTCAGGGGAGGTGCATACAAATATGCTTGTAAATATATGAATAAGTGCATAAAAAGGAAGGGAGCAAGATTACACCAAATCTTCAAGCACTAGCCCTTAATATTTTGTTCAGTAAGTGTAGTGTATGTTAGGCTGTTGCTCTTTGGTAAAGACAGACAACAGTACAACGTAAATATAAGCTTGTCTACAGCAACCTATTTATACATTGTGAAATTAATTATTAATGCATGCTTTTCAGATGCGCATACAGTAAATTCCACCAGAGGGCAGTAAAGGTTTATAAAAGATTGACTGCAGCTTCTCACACAATGAAAGTTCAAGGGGGGGAAAAAGATTGAGTTAGCATTTTTAAACTAGCTATAATGGAGATCTACAGAATCTCTAATTCCACATGGCACATGCCCAATGATCAGACTGAGGCTACATCCTCACTATGGGGGGGGTCGATTTAAGATACGCAAATTCAGCTACGCGAATAGCGTAGCTGAATTCGACGTATCGGATCCGACTTACCCTGTTGTGAGGACGGCGGCAAAATCGACTGCCGCGGCTCCCAGTCGACGGCGCTTACTCCCACCTCCGCTGGTGGAGTAAGCGCGTCGATTCGGGGATCGATTGTCGCGTCCTGACGAGACGCGATAGGTCGATCCCCAAGAGATCGATTTCTACCCGCCGATTCAGGCGGGTAGTGTAGACCTAGCCATACAGATTTTTTTTAAATCTGTCACTAGCATACATGAATAAACAATTATGTAAAAAGCAAATGATTGTATAAGGAATGTATTAAAATGACAAATGAGCCATATTGATCTAATTTACACAGAACACTGAAGGTTTCTGTAGAAAGAAATAATTTCAGGACTAAAGGGTCTAATCTCCTCGCGACATGCATGCAGAACTCCTATTAATGTCTATAAGAGTTCCACACTTTTGTGGAGAGAAGGTCATACTGTTAAGTGCAACATTAGAGTTGAGAGACTGTAAACCTACCCAAGCCAGGGCATCAGGCTTCCATGGCAACCTCGATTTTCTTATTGAGATATACTGTAAAGTCTCTTATTGCATAATCACAATGTGTAAAGCAATACGATATATGCTTTTATGCAAATACCCATTTTCTGGTTTGTAACAGGCTGCAGCTGAGAGCTGGCCCGACCCAGCAGGCCCTTTAAAGCATCTTCACCCAGCTGCATCCCAGGCTAGTGGTGAAGTCTAATAGAAACAAAACTTGCACTAAAACTGAATAAACTCAAATGTTGCTGGAACCCCTTCCCCTGCTGGGTGGGTGTGTTTTGACTCTCCTTTGTGGCAGGGAGGTCGCATCCAAAGAAGTCCAATCTCATTCTCTCTTTCCCTGGAAGAGGAAAAACAGCCAGTCCTCTTCCTACGATCATCTCGCCCTTTATGGCTTGTCTTCACTAGGAAAAAGGGTGTGTTCTTCACTTGAATTCCCTAATAACTTGAGTTCCAATCCTAGTGAAGACAAGGCAGTTTGTAGTTTTCATGAACTATCGGTGTGAGTTAAAGCCCGTGGGGGAGCCCAGTCTGCAACCCAAACTGTCTTGTCTTTATTACGATTGTAACTAACGCTAGTAAAGATCACACTCCACGCCCCCCCCCCCTTCCACCCTGAGCTGAAGTCAAGACCAATGGGGAAAGAGGCAGATTATTAGCTGCCCTTCTTCCCCGCCCCACCACTAGCTGGCTGACAGAGAGGGGAACCCTGCCCCAATTTACACTACAAGGCTCCTGATCTTGAGCTCTATAGAGAACAATAGGCTGGAGTTTTTCCAGACACCAGCTGCTACCCTTTGACCACTTCATCTCTGTCATTCTTTGGGCCCCAAACTCCTGGAATGAGGTAGCCTGGCTTCTGACACCTTCTCCTCTGACAAATAAGAGTCAATGCTGAGGTACTCCTTAAAGTCTGTAACGTATATAAAGCCCTGTTTTTTTCCTTCCATTCTCCTTTTGGCCCAAACCATGTCCCAGCCAAATATGAAAATAACTGACTTCCAGTGTCAGACAAAAAACATGGGTGATCCTGCTGCAAGATATTGCTGTCTCCTTTAGATACCTGATATTGTGCTCTGTGCATCATGAGCTTGGAGGCAAGCATTGCAGGTGATCCAAGCACTGGGCTCTGTAGGCTTTCCAGGTTGTTGTTAGGACTTGTTACATTAGGCATTGACTTGGAGGTATGTGTATTGTAGAAGAACTTGGATGGCTCCACCATAGCTAAAGTGTCAACATTAAAAAGTGTCACAAGTGGGAAGATTCATAGATTCCAAGGCCAGAAGGGACCATTGGGACCATCTAGTCTGTATAACACAGGCCATAGGACTTCCCCAAAATAAAAATAAAACATGTCTTTTTAAAAAAAAAAAAATCCAATTTCGCTTTAAAAATTGCCAGCAACATAGTTATACTGATATAGTCTGTAGTGTAGACCTGGCCTGACTGTGGTGTTGGAATCAGATCCCTCAGTGGAATAAGTGAGTTCATGTGAAGCATGCTGGATTGTCCTTTGAAGGAAGATCAAAAAGCAGGACAAAAATTGTGTTCACCCTTTTTAGCTGCAGCATTGCATTGGAAACTCAATTGTTTATCTGCCATGATCCCTAATTCTTTTTTTTAGAGTCACTGCTTTCTCTAATATAACCAGCCATCTTATAAGTGTGACATTCTTTATCCCTACATGTATGACCTTGCATTTGGTTTTATTAAAACACATGTTCAAATTAGCCCAGTTTATCAAGTGATTCAAATGAGTCTATATAAAGTCTAGTGATGGCTTTATATTTAATTCTTGACCATTGAAAAGGGTATTTAATAACGTTGGGCCCCATTGGAGGATAAGTCACCATTTACAATTACTTTTTCCAATCTACCAGTTAACCAGTTTTTAATCCATTTAATTTGAGCTACATTGATTTTTCTATAATGTAATTACTAACGTTTTTTTATCAGAATGTCATGCAAACTAGGTCAAATGCCTGACAACCAAACCTGAGTTAGCACACAAAAAAATTATTTGACCAGACCTATTTTCTGTAAACCATGTTGATTGGCATTAATTATGCCACTATCTTTTAATCTTTACTGATTGCATCACCATATCAGCTTTTTCCATTATCTTGCTCAGGATTGATGTCAGGCCAACTAGCTTATATCTTCCCAGGTCATCCCATAGATGCACTCTTTAAATACTCAAAAAGAACAGGAGTACTTGTGGCACCTTAGAGACTAACAAATTTATTAAGTGGGTTGTAGCCCACGAAAGCTTATGCTCTAATAAATTTGTTAGTCTCTAAGGTGCCACAAGTACTCCTGTTCTTTTTGCGGATACAGACTAACACGGCTGCTACTCTGAAACCTGTCTTTAAATACTG
Organism: Emys orbicularis; assembly: GCF_028017835.1. NCBI lineage: Eukaryota > Metazoa > Chordata > Testudines > Emydidae > Emys > Emys orbicularis. Next base: position 212,429,818 of record NC_088683.1, read on the forward strand.
GCACAACATTAGCACACTAGCTTTTTTTGTAGTCCTAAACTTCCTCAATGTTTCAACATTTATTACAAATCAACATGAATGGTTCAGAATGCTCCTTGGCCACTTCTTTTAATACTCTTGACTGCAAGTTATCTGCTCCTGCAGGCTTAAAAATGTTTAGCTTCCTCTCTAGCTACTGATGAAATAGAAAGTATTTCATTATAACTGTGAGATATGAATACATCTTGTTGCTTTCAAAATGCAGAACAAATATATCTATTGAATATATTTCTGCCTTTTCTGCATCATGATTGATAACTTCACCATTCTTGTGGGGGGCATGGATCAGTGTTCATGTCACACTCCCCATCAATACCTGGCCCAAGCTGGAGAAGCTAATGATCCAACCAGTGGACCAAATTCGGTGATGAATCCTGGTCACATGCCGCCTGAGGCATGTTGCACATATGCTAAGAAGAACGATTCTTGTCTAGTATCAGACCAATAACATGGCCAATAACAGGCTGGAAATTAAAAGAAGGTTTCTAACAACCTCCTAATAGGAGTTGTGGGGGCAAACAATGTAATTAGTTTTAAGAGAGAGCTGAACAAACTTATGAGTGCAGTTGTATGACAGGGTTGCTTGTGATGGTGGGGGGCAGGACTCAACAAACACTTATGGTTTGTCTTGTGTTCCTAAAGCTCAAGCTTCAGGGTTTCAGCTGCCCACCTGCAGGGGTCAAGAAGGGATGTTTTTTTCTTCCTAGTGTATTCTGGGAGGTTTATTTTTTTAATTTCTGTCCTCTGAAGCAGTGGTTCTCAAAGCCGGTCCACTGCTTGTCCAGAGAAAGCCCCTGGCGGGCCGGGCCGGTTTGTTTACCTGCCGCGTCCTCAGGTTCGGCCGATTGCGGCTCCCAGTGGCCGCAGTTCATCGCTCCAGGCCAATGGGGGCTGCGGGAAGTGGCGCGGGCCGAGGGATGTGCTGGCTGCCCTTCCTGCAGCATGGATGGCCACGTCTGGAAATGGGGCACTAGGTGGGTTAGGCCAGAGATCTGAGATGACATTGAACTTTCTCTCTCTCTCTCTCTCAGGTGCTTCGCTGGCTGGTTCTTGCTCACATGCTCAGGGTCTAACTGATCATCCAATGACCCCCTGGGCAGATTGGCAGTGACCATGGAGTTTTTTCACCTTCCTCTTTAGCATTGGCTCTGGGTCGCTTGCCAGGGTTATCTGGGCATATCCCGTTTAACTTCCCTGCCATAACAGGGGCCTCAAGCAATGGTACAACTCGATCCCTCCTAGTCTGTGCCTGTGACACACAATAGTCTAGTCTCCTGTGGGCTGTAATACTTTGGCCTAATTTTGGTTGCTGGTTTTAGTGTGCAGGTGCTGGGTGGTGCGGTTGGCCTGTGGCATACAGGTCAGACTAGATGATCTAGAGTGGTCCCTTCTGGCCTTAACCTCTGAGTCTAATCTTCCAATAGTTCTACACTTGATATATCATGTATGATACATAAGCAGCAACTGCCTGAGTAAGAGGCCCTATCCTTTTTACAGACCAATGGTGTTTGCCATTGGCCCAGTGTGCTAGTACGCAGATCACATAATTTTGTACTGTCTGAATTATCAAGTGACATTTCATCAGCAAAGTTTTGTCTGCTCCTGGGTGCCGCTGCAAGGCAGAGGCATCCATCTCCTCCGCTGGCTCCGGCCCAACTGAGCTGCAGAGCCTTCCTTTTATACTTTGGGCGGGCGGGTTTGGCTCCACCCAACAAGGGGAGTGTAGTGCTCCCTCACTCTCCAGTCCAGAGGGAGGCCACTCTGCCTCACTACAGACTGCTTTAAAGTTCTATTTCATCTGAACATTTTCAAGTATAAAAGCAACTAAAGCCCTGATCTTGCTCCCATGGTAGCTAATGGTAAATATTCTCATTGACTTTAATAGTTTAGGATTGGGCCCCAAAACAGCCCTTTGAATGATTTAGTTTCTCTTATCTCCAAACTGTATCTCACAGATGATAATGAGGATGAAGTGCAGTTGCACCAAAACATTGCCACGCTGAAATGCCTGCAATGAAATGTACTGAAATTACATAGATAATTGCTAGTACTGATATTGATCTTAATTGAACTAATTCTGCAGTGCAATGAAAGTTGTAGTGTAAACCGTCTATCCAAATCTTTTGGGATACCACCAAACAGATCATTAAACTCTTGTATTTTTGAGGTCATCTGAATTCCTACATTGTTTCTGTAATTTTTTTAGTGAAGATTGTCACATTTAGTTATGCTAAAGAAAAAATATAAAGCCAACACCAGCCATGCAGAACTGGCATACAGTGCCAAACTCTGGTCTTGGTTATGCTAGTGTAACCCAGTGTAATTCCTCAGGAATCAATAAAATTAATTCAGACTTGTGCTAGTGTAACTGAGAGCAGTGTATAACTAGCAGCAGGGCCGCCCAGAGGATTCAGGGGGGCTGGGGGCAAAGCAATTTCAGGGGCCCCTTCCATAAAAAAAAGTTGCAATATTATAGAATACTATATTCTCGTGGGGGCCCCTCCGGGGCCTGGGGCCTGGGGCAAATTGCCCCACTTGCCCCCCCCTCTGGGCAACCCTGACTAGCAGTGAATACATGCAGGTAAGATTAAAGAATCTCTGACATTTTTAAATGATGTTATATTGCTACATATCCCATATTTGGTGGTGGTATCCATGTAATAAACTGCAGGGGCATCATGAGAATTTACAGTGCACCTTTAACTCCCTCACACGCTTGCTACCTTCCAATTCATTCGTGTGGAGACAACTTCTAGCATGTCCAACTTCTTAGCAGCTTCTCAGAGACATTTAAACAACCTGGCAGAAAAAAATGTTCTCTTCTTTCTCCTCAAAGCTTGGCTATTCTCCACTAAACTTGCACTGACTGCTTCAAGGCTCAGGATTGGCAATATTTAGTCCAGTGCAAATGACAAGTTTAAATTGTGATATCTCAGGACCCACTGAAAGCTCTCTAGCATTAGAAAGCCAGGAGTCCCCCTCTTCTTTAGCATTTTTTACTAACCAAAATAGATCATGAGATATCAGATGTTTAAAATATGATATTGTGTATGGAAAAGCCATTTTATGTCACCTTTTAGACATATTTAAATGCAATAGTTGTTTTTCTTCTCCCTCTGAGTCCTGTGCAGCTGGATTCATAATACTAAAATAGGCTGGCATTACAGATAAAGAGATAGAAAGAAAAATGATAAAATGTTTTAAGTTATGTATGTGTCTCAGTTAAACAGGTTCTCTAATGCCAAGCCTATTTCTAAGCACACAAATAATTTTGTTGGGCTAATCAGTCATTCACTACCAATTTCAAATTCTTGTTATAAAATACTTTGGGATCACTGAATAACATAATTCCAGTATGAAAGCCATTGTAAATAACTAAATTCTAATTTGAACATATATAAGCTTCTCTCTGGATACAATTCTCTACATGTTTCTTGTCCGCCCTCTGACACTTTTGTGGAGGTTAGATTATAAATTTCTGCACCTACTTCACTAGCTGTGGAGGGAAGAAACAATCCTATAAGTAAACTTGGGGGACAAAGGCCCTAAACTTTGTTTTAGAGAAACTAATAGACTATTTAGACAAAGAAATAATGGAAACCATTTACCCAGGTGCTACAGCGACATTTCCTTTCATCTCTTTGAATATTTGCTTTCCTTGGTGCTTGCCTCTAATTGCTATCTTGTGAATTTTGGTCAGTTTGGTAACTGCTTTTAACATAAAAGAACTTAAATTCTGCAGATATGTGTTAAACCGAATGGTCTTACAGAGAGCTTTCATTTCCCTGCAAAATTGTGCTTCTCTTTGTCTTCAGATCTCAATGCTTCAAATGTTGGATTATAGAAATGAGATGAATAATGCTGGTATGAAAATCAAAGAGGGCTTGTGTTTGTGTACTTTTAAGTGAGTCTCTCATTCTTGAAGTATTCAAGTATTTCATGGGTTTCTGGTGGCGATTTCATTTGCAAATCACTTTGGTCTAGATTGAGCCTCTAGGCTCAGCACTTCCTATAGGGTGGTGTGTGGCTGCATTGCTCCAGGATGGAATTGTGACTTCCCTCGTATGCTTTTCACAAGTAGTAACGAGTAATAATGGGTGCAACTTGCTTCTCATCTTGTGCCTGACATGGGATCTGTGAAGCCATGGCTCTGTTCTCTCCCACTGTTCAGTCACTTGGGAGGTGGGGAAGGGGCTGCTGATGTAGCCCCTGCTTTCTCCCTACTGAACCCAAGCAACCTTTAATGAACCTGTACAGGTAGGAGTGAGGTTTTACTGCTGCAGTCAATGCAGCGGGTGTCGATTTAGCGGGTCTAATGAAGACCCGCTAAATCGACAGCAGAGTGCTCTCCAGTCGACTCCAGTACTCCAGCTCCCCAAGAAGAGTAAGGTAAGTCAATGGGAGAGGATCTCCCATTTATGCAGCGCAGTGAAGACACCGGGGTAAGTCGACCTAACCTATGTTGACTCAAACTACGTGAATAACATAGTTGGAGTCGACGTAGTGTAGGTCGACTTACCCCAGTAGTGAAGACAAGCCCAGAGTCTGGCCCTTTTGTGTGTTAAACAGGGAAAGTGAGACTGCCCTTCAAGTGTGTAGTTCCCCCAAATGCGGAAGGCTCAAAACCCCTGGCTCCATTGGGCTCAAAGACTGATTCTATGAGGACTGTCTCTAGGACTGGGAGCACAGTCCATTCTGTTTTTCCACTTCAAGAAAAATTACTTGGATCAACTTATTAATGGTGAAGAATGCTTTTTTCATCCTAGCTTTTAAGCTTTCTTCTCTCAGCTCTGCTGTCCTAATATATAAAACAGATAGATGGAAGTTCAAATGCCAGTGTTAACAGTGAATAGCAATGATGTGTACAGCAGATTCGGATTTCATTACCTTGACCTTATCAGGCGGAGGAGAGCAAGTGAGTATGTATGTGCCTCTGAACTTTAGGAAAATAGGAGATACACAGATAAGTAACACCAGCATGTTACTTTCACGCACCTTTTTCTTTAAGATTTTATAAAAGAAATATATCTAAATGAACAAAAAGTCAGATATTCAAACAGATGCCTCACCTGGGAAACAGACAATTTTGTGAATGCAAATACCTGCATACTTTTCAAGAATTCTGTCACTTCTACAGGAGTGTTGATTTTCATATGCAAAACCAATTTGGATAAATAAGGTTGGCCTCTGACTGTTAGCTGTACACAGGGCTGTTAGTGGTGAAAAAGTGCACACACAAATATGGAGGCCAGAGACCTCTGCCACATTCAGACTTTTAATGCCCATGTCAGAGTATTCATTCACAATTGACACCCATTTCAACTCCACAATCTGAGAGCCATTTAGACTAAAGCAACATTGTTTCCAAAATAAACTACTGTCTCCCCTGCCCTATTCACTTCTTGAAAACGTTACTGGCACATCTAAGAGTTGGATCATTAACTGGGGCTTCATAAGAGCTGCTTTATCAAAAGTTCCTATTTCTCTTCAGTGCACAAGGAATGTAAGTTATTTGTATGGGGGAAAGATGATGTGGTGAATCATAGAATATCAGAGTTGGAAGGGACCCTCAGGAGGTCATCTAGTCCAGCCCCCTGCTCAAAGCAGGACCAATCCCCAGACAGATTTTTTGGCCCAGATCCCTATGTGGCCCCCTCAAGGATTGAACTCACAACCCTGGGTTTAACAGGCCAATGCTCAAACCACTGATCTATCCCTCCTCCCCCCATGTGAAGAAACATGACTGGGTGTCAGGAGACCTAGGTTCTATTCCTGGCTCTGCCACTTCTTCTAATATGTGCTAATACCTTAGCCAAGTCATTTACAGTGATTGTTCTGCCTTAGTTTCCCTGTCTGTAAACTGGAGAGGAGTATTATCTCCCTACTGAAGCAAAGACATGAATGTTTATGTTGCATATTCAGATCCCGAGATGAAAGATGCTATACGAATTAGAATGTATTACATTTTTTTGAGCTAATGCATTTCAAATGAATCCGCACATAATTCAGCAAAACTTACTCATGCTGGACACTGTGGAACTACTGTGGGCAGGACATTACAGTCTGAGGAAGGGTTGCAGAATTTGTCCTAAATTTAAAAAAATAAAATAAAAAATTGCCATCAGACAGGGCTAGGGAACCTCAGCCCAGATGGCAAACTTCTGAACGCAAGGGCTTGTGGAGTCAGAGCATGATTCTAAAGCATTTTTTGCACGTCAATGATTTAGTTTATTCTTATATTTCATGTTTTTAAAATATTTGTAGGATTTTTCATGTATAGTAACTCTAATCATAGAAAGACAGGGCTGCAAGGGACCTCAAGAGGTCACCTAGTCTGTCCCTCATGTAATGTCAGGGTTAGAGTGGATATAATCTTGCAGAAAATAAAAGCTATTGGATCATTCCAACAAAAATATCTTATGTCATATACTATTTTTTTATATTGTAGTTCTCTAAAATATACCCTCTATTTAAACATCCCTATATGAAATGGTCCTTCACACTGATGAGACTACACAGGCACTGAAAGCAGGGATGGATTTAGGCATGTGTCTAATGTTACTTCTGCGCTTAAGTGCTCTGCTGAGTTGGGGCCTAAGGGAAGAGGCCTACTCTGGGCTAAACTTGGACCAGGTGGAACACAGTACAACTCCTTTGACTTAAACGGTATTGTCAAGGCTGCTTCCCCACTCTGAACTTTAGGGTAGAAATGTGGGGGCCTGCATGAAAACTTCTAAGCTTAACTACCAGCTTAGATCTGGTCCGCTGCCACCATTCCCAAAGCTAATTCCCTTCCCTGGGAAGCCTTGAGAAACTTTTCACCAATTCCCTGGTGAATACAGATCCAAACCCCATGGATCTTAAAACAAGGAGAAATTAACCATCCCCCCTCCTTCCTCCCACCAACTCCTGGTGAATCAAGATCCAACCCCCTTGGATCTAAAAACAAGGAAAAATCAATCAGGTTCTTAAAAAGAAGGCTTTTAATTAAAGAAAAAGGTAAAAATCATCTCTGTAAAATCAGGATGGAAAATAACTTTACAGGGTAATCAAACTTAAAGAGCTCAGAGGACCCCCCTCTAGCCTTAGGTTCAAAGTACAGCAAACAGAGATAAACACTCTAGTAAAAGGTACATTTACAAGTTGAGAAAACAAAGATAAACTAACACGCCTTGCCTGGCTGTTTACTTACAAGTTTGAAATATGAGAGACTTGTTCAGAAAGATGTGGAGAACCTGGATTGCTGTCTGGTCCCTCTCAGTCCCAAGAGCGAACAACCCCCAAAACAAAGAGCACAAACAAAAGCCTCCCCCCCCCAAGATTTGAAAGTATCTTGTCCCCTTATTGGTCCTTTGGGTCAGGTGTCAGCCAGGTTACCTGAGCTTCTTAACCCTTTACAGGTAAAAGGATTTTGGAGTCTCTGGCCAGGAGGGATTTTATAGTACTGTACACAGGAGAGCTGTTACCCTTCCCTTTATAGTTATGACAGGTATGTTATGCTTTTATGCCAGGTCTAAGCTTGGCCTCCAGTGTTCATTTTAATTTCAAATACTTCAGGCTGTAATTGTATGGCAAACCCTAGCTGGTGAGCATTTCAGCAAATAATGCTAATTCCCTGAAAACCTGTCAAATATGTGGTTTTGAGTTAAGCGGCTTTTGTCGGTATGTGTGTGTGTATAATCTGGGCGAGAGCTAGTGAGGTGCCGAGCGCCCTTCGCACTCTACAAGGAATGAGCGCTGCGGGTGCTCAGTACCGTGTGGGGGTACCCAGTGCCTCATTGGACTGGGCCTCTTGTTTACTATTTTCTAAGCTAAGCTATTTCACATAGAATTAACAGATAGTAAAATCTCCCTCCCACAGCATTTCTATAGTTTAGTTTTGGTGGGGGCAAGGATGCACAGATCTGTTTATATTCGAACTAATGCTCTAACTCAGTATATGGCTGAGGTTGGTGGTCCTTGTGGTGATACTACTTTTGTAACTTGTAGCATTTGAACATTTTCTCTCACCCCACTAGAACAAATACACAGTAACAGTCCAACTTGCCAATAAAGGTCTTATAGCTCCTACTAGGCTCATTGTATCTGACACCTCTTTGCTAAACAGTGTTCCACATAAATACTGTTTGTTTGTTTGTTTGTTTGTGTTTTTTTTTTTTAATTTGGGGAATTGGGAGACTGTTTTGTTGCAAAATCCTTCCTGTAACCATCTGCCTACAAATCTACAAAAATGAAATGAGTGTTAGCTGTTGAGCAGCTGGGTCTAGGGTAGTGTTTTAATCATTCACAACTCATCGACTGAACTGGTCACATAGAATATTGCCACTCGGGAAAGCTCTGAAAGCCATTTTTGTATGATGATGCAGTGAAACAGTCCTTCCAATCTACTGACTCCACAGCTGGTTTGCAGGTGACGCTTCTGAGCCTTCCAGGTCATGGGAACATTCAGTTGCAATGAATGACTCAACCCTTTCTTCCTTCTGTGTTGGCACAGTATTTTGATTTGCCAGTTGGGAAGGGAATTGAACAAATTTACCTCTAAGGCATTGAGCATCAGTGTCCAGACCCTCAGCTGGTGTAAATAAGCAACGTTCTAGTGACTTCAATGGAGAGCCATCAATTTATATCAGTTCAGAATCTGGCCAAGGAATTCATATTTACTATATTTCAGATGCAGGGGTCGCCTCAACAATAATAGGCACTGGCATGGAGGTCTTTCAAGCAGTAAACTTATTGACCAAGAGCTGAGTAATAGAAAATTAAATCCAAAAGAAAATATTATGTAATCTGTCAGCAATCAATGCTTTAATGAATATCAGTTGAGCTTCACTCTGTTTTCAGTAAAGGGGGAGAAAAGGCTGTATTTTTTTTACTGATCCTTATTGTTCAAATCTTCTCTACTCTTTCAGCATAGGTAGGGTACAACCCGAGTATATCAGCCTGTTTCATGAACAAGACTTCTTTAATATTATTATTATTATTTATTAAAGAAGTCTTGTTCATGAAACAGGCTGCACCCTTTATGTTTTCTCTTTCTCCAGCTCCTAGGCTTGCTGTCTCAATTTTACCCATCATTTAGTAAACTGTGACTTATTATCACCAAGTTTTCCTTGATTTCTTAGATTTCTTTAGTTTGTTCTATTTTCCAACGATATTAAAATTAAAACAGTCGCTGGAATAATTCTCCTCTGTTAGCCCATATCTCTGTTTTCTCTTTGCCTTTCCTATATAGTCCTGAACTGTATATTCTTGTTTAATGGCTCTTAGGACTTTGGTCAACTGTAACAGGTTAGCCAGACTAGAGCCCAAATCCAGCAATGCACTTAAGGATATGCACAGTGTAACCATAGGTAGACCCTTTGAAGTCATGGGATTACTCAGGGGTTTAAAGCAACACATGTGCTTATGTGCTTTTCTGGACCTGAGGTCACATAACAGGATCTGCAACAAAGACTCCTGAAAAGGAGAGTGAGAGGACTTGGCTGAATGGCATAGTAGAAATTGAAGGTGCTTAATAACGTTCCACAAACACTGTCACATTGAAAGCCAGGTTGCTCCTGGCCCTTACATGACAGTATATATAGGGGAGATTACAGGTACTGTTCCCCTACTGTGTATGGCCTGCATAAACGCCAGCCACAATTGCAGTTTTTGGGCTTAGGGAAGGGAAGCAATTGCTTCCTCCTAGCTCTCGCTGGGATACAAAAAACCCCAAAAGGGTGGGGACCATGGTCTTCTCTGCTACACTGCCACATTGTCCCACAGAATGAGACCAGTGCACAGTGGGGGATATTCTGTACCCCACAAAAGGGTGTAGTAGCGTGTGACGCTCTGTACCTCAAAGCAGCACCCTGGAACCCCCATATTCACCACTACCATATAATTATGGTATGTTTTGTACAAAGTATGCCTTGTGAGGTATCATTTTAAAAGTCTTGATCTGCTGAACACTAATATCCTGTTGGATTGTATGTGCTATCATTCTATGGAAAGTTATGAAGTTTTTCTATGTGTTACTGAAATATGATGTGAGGTTGGGAACCCCCACAACCAACCTTTCAGTTACAACAAAGGAATATCCATCAATAGCCAGATGTCATTAATGGCTCATCAACGCCCAATCCACTATCCCAGAGACTTCTCGGAGAAGGCACATACATCATGGGGGCAAACTAACCCATGTCACAGCAAAGATCTTTCCAGCAAGCTGGAAGTAAATATAAAAGAGAGACTGACATCATCATTTGGCCTCTCCCCCGTGCTCCCCTCCCCATCTCAATACCTGGAAGAAGGTGTGGAAGACAGACTTTGAAATGGGGAACTTGGTCCCAGGCTGGAAAAGGTCCAGTCTATGTATTGAGGAACTGTAACCTGCTTGTAACATCTGTCAGGGGGAGAAAAGCTGTTAGATTCAACTCTTGCTTAGACTAAAAGTTTAGGATTTAGAATGCGTGTTTACTTTTTATTTTCTTAAGGTAACTAGCTCTGACCTTTGTTTACCACTTATAATCACTTTAAAATCTATCTTTCTGTAATTAATATAGCTGTTTTATATTTTACCTAAAACGGTATGTTTTGGTGGAAATGCTTGGGAAATCTCAGTTTAAATTACAAAGGTTGGTGCATGTCCACTTTCCTATGAAGAAATGGCAAACTAGGTAATGAGCTTACACTGGTACAGTTCTGGGATGCAAGATTGGGGAGCTGTGGGGAATTGGCTGGAGCCTCCCTACTGATGGTTCATGAGTGGCTGGGAGATCATTCGTGTAACTCAGTTGGGTGTGTTGCTGCCTGAGGATGGCTGTGTGAGTGCAGTGCCTGTCAGAGGCTTGGAGTGTGACATCAGCACCACGATGTGAGAGGCAGATCAGGTTGGTCGGTTTAAAGGGAGGGATAGCTCAGTGGTTTGAGCATTGGCTTGTGAGTTCAATCCTTGAGGGGGCCATTTAGGGATCTGAGGCAAAAATCTGTCAGGGATGGTACTTGGTCCTGCTGTGAAGGCAGGGGACTGGACTTGATGACCTTTCAAGGTCCCTTCCAGCTCTATGAGATAGGTATATTTCCAGGGCTCAGTGGTCCCATAGTCCATGTTACATCCTGGGGACCCTGTCACATAGGTTACTGGAGCTCCACCCAAGGCAGTGTAGCTTTGCATCACACCTAATGTAGGGGCTGTTCCTCAACTGTTGAACTGATCCCTAAATCTCAGGGTTCAATGTCATTTAAATAAAGACTCAGTGGGAATTGGGCTTGACCCACTGCTCTAGCAGGGTCATGGGTCCTGAGGGCTTGCTGACCTAAGTCAGACTGATTTGTGTGTGGATAACGGGGGGAGCTTGGGCTAAAACCTGAGTCAGATCCTGGGCTTAGTATATAGTGTAGACATACCCTGTGAGGGAGAACAAGGAGGTGGGAGTGGGGGGAATGGTACAAACAGCTGGGAAGAAAGCATGTGGTCATCTGTTCTGACCTGCTATACAATGCAGGCAACAGAAGTTCCTTTTGGGTCAGGACCTTTGTTTTCCCCAGTAAGTATGCCATAGATACAGGTAAAAGTATTTGCAATTGATCATGATCTAATGGAGAGACGCAAGTATGGTTAACTGAAGGAGATCCAAAAGCTGCGATGGCAGGTGCTCTGGATGTTAAGAATCAGAGGTTTGCTGAGTACTCAGCTAGCTGCTGAGAGAGAATCTGAGATCTGACCAGGGGCGGCTCTAGCTTTTTTGCCACCCCAAGCACGGCAGGCAGGCTTCCTTTGGCGGCATGCCTGTGGGAGGTCCCCCGGTCTCGCGGCTTCGGCGTACCTGCCGCCGAATTGCCGCCCAAGCCGCGGGACCGGGGACCTCCCAGAGGCATGCCGCTGAAGGCTGCCTGACTGCCGCCCTCACAGGGACCGGCACGCTGCCCCCCGCAGCTTGCCGCCCCAGGCACGTGCTTGGAGCGCTGGTGCCTGGAGCCGCCGCTGGATCTGACATACCAGAGCAGAGCAAGTCACAATGGGAAGATTGATACTGGGCAGATGAAGGAAGCAAGACCCTAGAATCCTGTTTTGAAAATGATGTACAAGCAGAACTTGTGGGGCTAACTTTCTTACCCCAGTTCAGGATCTAAAATCTTTTAATCAGCTCTTTGATCTATACTACCAATAAATTAATTTCAAACTACATCTTGCCAAATCATATCCAGCCATTAGACACAAGATGGTCTCTCTCTCTCATTCACATATGGGCTGTCAAACAGAAAGGTTGTTAGGTCAGCCAAGAAGTATTTTTGTGGTCAGTTTTTGTGTGAAAAATGTACTGTCAAACACATCAGACTAATTATAGAGGTGCCCATTACTACCAAGATAATTAACAGTTTATTTCTATTTTTTTCAACTGTAAAAACTCACTTTGATGTAAAACTTGGTAAGAAAGATCTAGGACTAGGAGTAAGACTTTTAAAATAGTTTTTTAAAAGCTGGTTTGGATAGTTGTACACTAAAAGAGCTAGTTATTCCATGTATGGGATCCAACAATAATTAGATGTGGACATAAAAAAAACCTTCTGTGGAAGCATCTAGGTGTCGGACACATTCAAAAGCAGCTCAGATCTGCTCAGACAGAATCACACGACTGAATCAAATTCAATAAAATACTAAGTAGAAAGCAGACAGACTTCAGCTATGTTGTGACTCCTATTGTTCTAATCTTAATGTAGGTTGGAAGCTATTAACTGTGTGTTTATATAGCACTCAGCACAATGGGGGGCTCTGACCCTGCAGCACAACAAGTAAATAATAATAGAAAAAAGTGGACCTTGAATTGGCAGGGTTTTTGCTTTTTTTCCTAGAAAGAAGCATGGAATTTTTCTGCCAATTGAGCAATCTGCCTGCCTTGACATTCTTACATACTAACATGGCATGACAATAAAAGGCCACTTGGGGTATCCAGGCTCACCCCTACATTTTGGAGCTTTATGATTTGCCAGTCTATTTTTTTTTTTTTTTTTTTCTCTAAAACAGTCTAAATTTAAGCACTCTTTTCCCCTTTTCATCTTCTGGTCAAGCTTTTCAATACAAAAATGTAAGTGCTCTCACCCCTCAGCCAGGCATACAGTAACTACAGGTTCAGGGCAATTTCCTTCCAATTTACAAGCAGACAGAGAGACTTCCATTGTTGACCAGAAGGCCATTTACAAGTCAGAACCAATCCTTCAGAGCCATTTACAAGAAGATAAACTCAGATATTTTGCTCCCTGCTTGGAGAACTGAATAAGTTAAAGAGCATGAGTTTCATTTGTATTAATCATCCCCTGCTATCAAGTTTGGCAGCGTAACCTGCTTTTATATAATTGAACTAATAACTATGGTTTATTAACATCATTAAATCAATGTTGTCTTGTAAACTCTCCTTTTATCTCAGCACATAATCTTGCCTGCCCTGAAGGGGAAAAAGTTGTTCCCTGGAAGTGGGGAAGAATGCATGCACAAATCAGGCTATGTGCATCGACCCAATCCCATTCGTGGCCCAATACTGATGTTCTTAATGGTGATTGAGAAACACAGATCATTGCTGTAACTTTACCATAATAATAATAATAATTGCTTGCAGCTGTTGCTAACCATACAGAAAGAAGTGTAGGAGTATGGCAATCTCCCACTTGGACAGAAATCTCAAGTCACAGTAATGCTTATTAATCTTGCAGAGAGGGGACAACAGTGATAACTGAAGAACAGAGCAGCTTGATCTACCTTGCCATAGGGTGTCTCATAGAAATGAAGATTTTCTATTTACTGACTTGTTTGTAGGTAAAGGATTACAAGGGGAATAGACCTAGTTGTATTCCGCACCTGCCACTCTGATGGATCTGCAGTTTGTGAGGCTGCAGTTTGTTCAGATTGGGTTATTAAGGGAAATGCTACCTTGGGAAAGAATGCTGTATGTAAGTGGAAGCAACACAAGACAAGCAAGAGGTAAACAAGCAAAGAAAACATAACCTAAACTGTGCTGTTCCAATTCCATTTGTTTTCGGTTTGATGGATTTCCGCCCCCCCCCCCCCCTTAATCTCTGTAATCGCCTTGTGATGGCTGGACCCCCCTTCTGGGATGCCACCTGATGTGCTGAGGTCCCACTCAGCCCTCCAGCCCAGCCAGCCTGGGTTTCCATTATACTGGGTTTCTGTGCCAGGCTCTCAAGCCTCTTTCCAGCATGCAACCAGGCAAGACCACACCCAGCTGCAGACACAGACTGCAGTCAGATCTGTGTGAGAGGATTCACCCAGCACTCAGGTGCACACCCACTGTGGAGAGATAAACCCCAGATAATATTGTCTTGTGCTGTATATAAAGACCTGCACAGTACAAGCTCATAAAAAACCACCCTCTCCCTCAATGTGAAGAGAGATATGCACAGCTTCTTGACCCTCCAGTTATAAATTGAACAATCTGGGTTATGTTATAAACAAGAAATAAGTTTATTAAGTATAAAGGTAAATTTTAAGTGATCATAAGGGATAGTAAATAAAACAAAGCAGATCACTAAGCAAATGAAACAAAACACGCAAACTAAGCTTGATTCACTAAAGAAACAGGTTACAAAATGTAATTTCTCACCCTAAATGTTATTTTTAGGCAAGTTGCAGAATTTCTGTGGCTTAGAGTTCCAGTTATATCTCTTTTACAGACTAGACACCTCTGTCTTAGTTGGGACTCAGCCCTTGCCTTTCCCACAGCTCAGTTCCTTTGTCTCTTCAGGTACATTCAGTAATCTTTTCTTCTTGGGCAGGAAGGCAATGGAGAAGAGTTCTGTTTGCCTTACTCTCCAGCCTTAAATAGAATTTACATAAGGTGGGAACCCTTTGTTTCCAGTGGAAAAGTACCAGCAGTGTCCCAGATGGCACTTTGCATCAGGTGATATTATCACCTGACCTTGCAGTGTTGAAGCAACCATGAAACCAGGTTTATTTGCAATGTCCACAGGAAGGAACTCCAGGAAGATGGGAGATCCACATCTTTAAAGACTCATCGTCTTTTTCTAATAACTCATCAAGGCTGATTGCTTATTGTCTGGTGGGCGTCTCCAAGTATAACCACAATTGTAATTGTTACATAGTCAATATTCCTAACTTCAGATACAGATATGATACATGCATACAAATTGGACAATCACATTCAGTAAATCATAACCTATCCAATGATACCTTACAAGACCCATCTTGCATAAAATATATGTTAGTTAGGCCATATTCAGATCATAACCATATTTCTATGAAGAATATGGGGTGTAATGTCACACACCTCTATTTATTTCCAAAGCAGCAGTAGGTAGAGAGAATTCTCCAGTACCAACTTGATACACATTCCTCCACTGCTACCTGCACTGCTCATCCAAGGAGACTGTGGTGCCTAGATATTCTCTTCCATACACACCATGGCTAACATGAGTTCCACTTCCAAAGGGTCCCTTCTAACTAACTGAAAGCAGCAATATCCATGTGGAATTCCTAGGGAGGGGATGGAAGCTGAAAAGGTTGTTGTACTGACAAATAAGAGAACCTGACAAAGAATAAAATGGTTACACAAACCATAAAACTTGGATAGGAAAATGAGGAAATACATTTCCTGACTTGAAAGTCTTGAGGTCCAAATTAAAATGAGGCCCAAAGGCTGGGAGCTAAATTCTCATCTGCTCAGACATAGTTGGTGGGTTTTTTTGTGAGTGGGGGGAGGCGCTAGAGAGGGATACATTAGGGAGAAACTAGTTGTGTCCTCCTGATTCTGCACCACCCAACGCCAGTGTAAGATAGAGTTGCTGATTACCCTCAGCGGCCCCACCCTGCAGCCCCCAGCTGTTTGCTGCTGCCTCTCCCCACAGCCATATCCGGCTCCAGCAGTTGCTGTGCAGGGAAGGGCGCAACTGAAGCCCCGAGCCCCAGCAGGAGCACCCCAGCTCTCGAATTTCTGAAGATTGTCATATGCGGCTCGGAGGGTCGGTAAATTTGGCCACCCCTGGTCTATTGAGGGCTGGAAGTGAATGGTGGTCATCACTGGAATGCTTACACTTACAGCTGCCAAACAAGATGAACCTCTCTGCTTCTGCCCCTAATGATTCACAAAGCATCAGGATATAAATCACTCATTAGGACAACTCACATGTTTAAAGCCCTGATTCAGGAAGGTATTCAATTTCTAAATTTACACCGCACTTTATATTTGTGTCAATGCCAGGATTTCACAGATTATAAAGCCAGAAGGGACTATTGTGATTCTGATCTCGTGTGTAACAAAAGGCCACAGAACTGGGCCTACTAGGCATTACACACTTGATGCTTACACCAATTAGCTATTCCCTTCTACTGACTCATCTTGGTTTCATATGGATAGATATCATAACCCTTCATTCTCTCAATCCAGGAATATTTCTTTGAAATATTTGATTTACACCCACAGAAGACTGAAAAATATAAACAAAATGTCCTCACCTACCAAATTAGATGTGTAAATACCCCAAATCATCAACTATTACATTCATCTCTCCATCATGTATGTTTTATTCTTTAATAACTTTTGCACCGATTTTTATTGATTATTTTTCTGTACTATGGAAGCAGATTCTCTTTTCCCATTTGTTTTTCTATTCCTGTTCCAATTTGATATGAATGTATCAATTCTGGCAAAAGCTTTGTGTGCATGTGTCTAGACAGTTGCGTGTTGTTACGTGTCAGGGCTGCTTCCCCGCTCTGAACTTTAGGGTACAGATGTGGGGGCCTGCATGAAAACTTCTAAGCTTAACTACCAGCTTAGATCTGGTCCGCTGCCACCACTCTCGATGCTAATTCCCTTCCCTGGGTAGCCTTGAGAGACTCTTCACCAATTCCCTGGTGAATACAGATCCAAACCCCTTGGATCTTAAAACAAGGAGAAATTAACCATCCCCCCTCCTCCCTTCCACCAACTTCTGGTGGATCAAGATCCAACCCCCTTGGATCTAAAAACAAGGAAAATCAATCAGGTTCTTAAAAAGAAGGCTTTTAATTAAAGAAAAAGGTAAAAATCATCTCTGTAAAATCAGGATGGAAAATAACTTTACAGGGTAATCAAACTTAAAGAGCCCAGAGGACCCCCCTCTAGCCTTAGGTTCAAAGTTACAGCAAACAGAGGTAAACACCCTAGTAAAAGGTACATTTACAAGTTGAGAAAACAAAGGTAAACTAACACGCCTTGCCTGGCTGTTTACTTACAAGTTTGAAATATGAGAGACTTGTTCAGAAAGATGTGGAGAGCCTGGATTGATGTCTGGTCCCTCTTAGTCCCAAGAGCGAACAACCCCCAAAACAAAGCGCACAAACAAAAGCCTTCCCCCCCCCCCAAGATTTGAAAGTATCTTGTCCCCTTATTGGTCCTTTGGGTCAGGTGTCAGCCAGGTTACCTGAGCTTCTTAACCCTTTACAGGTAAAAGGATTTTGGAGTCTCTGGCCAGGAGAGATTTTATAGTACTGTACACAGGAGAGCTGTTACCCTTCCCTTTATAGTTATGACACGTCCCCCAAATCACAGATAGTGTTGGACAGCCGGTTCCACACTGGCTGTGATTTCTTCCTGGAGCTCTAGGAGAAAACAGAGTTAATAAGACACATGCACCTTTAGACATACTACTGATTATATAAAAACTAACAATATGTTCCACATTCCAAGAACAATTTTTAACCAGTTGATTCTGGAGAAGGACGTGTCCCTGGATACTTTGGTGATTGGGGGGGAATTGGGAGCTCTCCTCCTTATTTTAAACTACAATGCCACCATGATCACAATAGCATGGGGGACAAAGGTGAATGAGTCAAGGGAATTTTCAATATGATGTACATTGAGGGACATGACCCTGTTTTCAGTAATAGAGAGCTTCAGATAATGAACATTCAACTTTATTTGATTGTCAGAACAGAAAGCCTTGTTTGCAAATGCACTTGTTGCCATCTATCTGTTATATGAAAAACTCATTGTGGTAGCTGTAGTCATTGCAGACTAGAGAGAGATGTTATCTATTGAGTGGGCAATAGGCATCCACATTTTGACAGTGCATATTCTTTAACTGTGTCATAAGTGGTCCCTTTTTAGCCCCTTATTGCTAAAGGCATTAGCAAGTCAATTTCTACAGTGAGCTGCTGCATGGGCAACACATTCTTTAATGCTGTCAGACAGAAAAGGTATTGCAAAACAAAGGTGAATTTCAGTCTAATTTGTTCTAACAATTTTACCGTCATGTAACAAAAGTCAAGCCAAAAGTTAATGCTGAATGCTTAAGTGTTTACAATTATCTCCTCAGGGATGTGTAAACTATGAATATATAAAAACAACAAGGAGTCTGGTGGCACCTTAAAGACTAAGGGTATGTCTACACTACGAGAGTAGTTCGATTTTACTTAAATCGAATATGTGGAATCGATATTACAAAGTTGAACGTGTGTATCCACACTAAGGACAGTAATTCGACTTTGTGAGTCCACACTAACGGGGCAAGCGTCGACATTGGAAGCGGTGTACTCTGGGCAGCTATCCCACAGTTCCCGCAGTCCCCGCTGCCCATTGGAATTCTGAGTCGAGCCCCCAATGCCTTCTGGGGGAAAAAATGTGTCGAGGGTGGTTTTGGGTAACTGTCGTCATCCAACCGTCACTCCCGCCCTCCCTCCCTGAAAGCGCCGGCGGGAAATCAGTTCACGCACTTTTCTGGTCAGTGACAGCGCGGACGCCACAGCACTGCGAGCATGGAGCCCGCTGCAACCATCGCTGCAGTTATGGCCGTTGTCAACACCTCGCACCTTATCATCCACCTTTCCCAGAGGCAGATGCTGAGAAATCGGGCGAGGAGGCTACGGCAGCGCGGTGAGGACCTGAAGTCTGAGAGTGGCACAGACCTGTCACAAAGCACGGGACCCCACGCTGAGGACATCATGGTGGCAATGGGTCATGTTGATGTTGTGGAATGGCGATTCTGGGCCCGGGAAACAAGCACGGACTGGTGGGACTGCATAGTGCTGCAGGTCTGGGATGAATCACAGTGGCTGCGAAACTTTCGCATGCGGAAGGGGACTTTCCTGGAACTTTGTGAGTTGCTGTCCCCTGCCCTGAAGCGCAAGGACACCCGGATGCGAGCAGCCCTGAGTGTCCAGAAGCGAGTGTCCATAGCCCTCTGGAAGCTTGCAACGCCAGACAGCTACCGGTCAGTCGCGAACCACTTTGGCATGGGCAAATCTACCGTGGGGGTTGTTGTGATGCAAGTAGCCAACGCAATCGTTGAGCTACTGCTCTCAAAGGTAGTAACCCTGGGAAACGTGGAGGTCATCATAGATGGCTTCGCCACGATGGGATTCCCAAACTGCGGTGGGGCTATAGATGGAACTCACATCCCTATCCTGGGACCGGACCACCAGGCCAGCCAGTACATTAACCGAAAGGGCTACTTTTCAATGGTGCTGCAAGCACTGGTGGACCACAGGGGACGTTTTACAAACATCAACGTCGGATGGCCGGGCAAGGTTCATGACGCTCGTGTTTTCAGGAACTCTGGTCTGTTTAGATGGCTGCAGGAAGGTATTTACTTCCCGGACCACAAAATAACTCTTGGGGATGTGGAGATGCCTATAGTGATCCTCGGGGACCCAGCCTACCCGCTAATGCCCTGGCTCATGAAGCCCTATACAGGAGCCCTGGACTCAGGGAAAAAGAACTCTTCAACTACCGGCTGAGCAAGTGCAGAATGGTGGTGGAGTGTGCTTTTGGATATCTCAAGGGGAGATGGAGAAGCTTACTGACTCGCTCTGATCTCAGCGAAACCAATATCCCCATTGTTATTGCAGCTTGCTGTGTGCTCCACAATCTGTGTGAGAGCAAGGGGGAGACCTTTATGGCGGGGTGGGAGGTTGAGGCAAATAGCCTGGCTGCTGATTACACCCAGCCAGACAGCCGTGCGATTAGAAGAGCCCTGCGGGATGCGCTGTGCATCTGGGAGGCTTTGAAAGCTAGGTTCCTGAGTGAGCAGGGTAACCTGTGACTATTAAGTTTGTTTACAGAGAAGCTGAACCTGCCCCCGTTTCTTTACCCAGTGAATGTTCAGTATCCTCTCCAGTTACATACCCCGTTCACCCCGTTTCCCCCCTTCCAACACACGTTTAAAAATAAAATCACTTGAAATTTGTTAATGAACACCGTTTTCTTTATTACTGTTTTCGCGGTAAAGTGTTGAACCTGGGACGCAGACTGTGGTGGAGAGCGGGTGTAGTGTAGTGATGCAAAGGACGCTTCTAAACTCCAGGAATGACAGGCTCAGCACTGGTGGACTGGTTGTTTCAACGGAGCCTGCCACCCCTCCTGTTCGGGACTCTGTGTGTGGGGGCTATGTGACTTTGTGGCAGGGGGAGGACGGTTACAGATCCTCTGCTGCGTGGCTCTGTGATCCAGGATAAGGACCGCTGCATAAGATCTCTAACTGCCCTCCCCCGCCACAAAGTCACATAGCCCCCGCCCCACACACACACAGAACATGAAAACCACCTCCCAGACTGACCAGGGTAACTAGTGACTGCAATGTGTGTGTGTGCCCTGCTGCTGAACCTGCCCCCGCGTCTGTACCCTGGTAAAGGTGACTGTCCTGTCCAATTACCAACCCCCTTCCCCCCCTTCAAACAGACTCTCCTCTAAAAGAACATGATGGAAACAGTAATTAACAGAAACGTATTTTTTATTAGCAACTACACATGAAACTGGGGGATGAAACTGGGACGGGGGCTTGGGTGAGGCGGGAAGGAAAGGACTTATCAAATTTTGGGGAATGAGAGCCTTCTGGTACTTGAGCAGTCTGCAGGGGTGGAGTGAGAGTTTTCACGGACTCTGCCGCCCCTCCTTCTTGGGACTTTGGGTGAGGGGGGTATGGGACTTTGTGGCGGGGGAGGGCGGTTAGATAGACTGCAGCGGGGCTCTGTCCTCCTGCCTCCGGTCCTGCAGAACATCCACAAGGCGCCGGAGCGTGTCCGTTTGCTCCCTCATTAGTCCAAGCAGGGTTTGAGTTGCCTGCTGGTCTTCCTGCCGCCACCTCTCCTCCCGTTCCATGTGTGATCGGTGGATTTGGGACAAGTTCTCCCTCCACTGGGTCTGCTGGGCTGCCTGGGCTCGGGAGCAGCCCATAAGTTCCGAGAACATGTCCTCCCGTGTCCTCTTCTTCCTACGCCTAATCTGCGCTAGCCTCTGGGAGTGTGATGCCAGGGTAGGTCGGGAGACAGTCGCAGCTGTGGGATGGGAAAAAGGGAGTGAATTCCTCAGAAAGATAAAATTTTTTGTGAACAAAGAACATAGTCTTTCTCTGTGAACAAGACCATGCACAGCACCTATCACATGCGCACTCAGGACAAGGTCGAATTTTCGGCCTTCGCATTCAGTGCCTGGGGTCTTGCAGTGCAGATCAGACAAGCGGGGCAGGACAGCGGAATTTGGGTAACAGGCTGACATGGTAAGCCGTAGACTTGTGGCTGCTTAAAACTTTAATAATAGCACTGGCCTCCTTTCATGTTCAAAGCAATGCCAGTCCCTGCTGCCAGCAATCCGGCAAGCATGAACTCTGCCCCTGTCCCACCCCCTTGCGGCTGTCCCAGGGAAAGATCCCTGTATGCTGCTCCTCTCCCGCCTCCACCGCGTGGCTGTAAACCGCCGGTTACAGTTCTGTAAAGGAACAGGCAAGCAGTCCCAATACTAACATTCCCCTACCTAATTCAAAGCAGGTCACCATGAGCGACATCACTCTGATGAGGATTTCAGAGACCGAGAAAGAAAGGATGCTTCGGGAAAGCCTGCAAAGACCAGGGCCGTATGCCGCCATGCTCTGCAAGGCAATGATCCCCGAGTACTTGATTGTCTCCTGGCGCGGAAACGTTTCCTACCACGGAGGACCCAATAAGGCCGCTCTCCCCAGGAACCTGATGCAAAGGCTTTCCAATTACCTACAGGAGAGCTTCGTGGAGATGTCCCAGGAGGATTTCTGCTCTATCCCCGGACATATAGACCGGATTTTACTGTAGCTGCACTGGCAAGGACTAAACAGTATAGCGCCTAGGGCAAACCAATCATGCTAAACCAGACATCGTTAGATTTTTTTTCAGTAGTTGCACTGCCAAGGACTGAAACGTTAAGCGCCTAGGGCAAACTAATCATGAAAAACCCATTGTTAATATTGTTAATATTCCTGTTCTGTTAAAAATAAATGTTTACATGTTTAAAACACTTACTGACTGATCCTTCCCCTGATTCTGTGTCCGGGTTAACGCCTGGGGACGGTTGGTAGGGGATCTCTGTAAGGGTGAAGAAGAGATCCTGGCTGTCGGGGAAATCAGCGTTGCAAGCACTGTCGACTGCCTCGTCCTCCTCATCTCCTTCCTCATCTTCCCCGTCCGCTAACATCTCCGAGGAACCGGCCGTCGACAATATCCCATCCTCAGAGTCCACGGTCAGTGGTGGGGTAGTGGTGGCGGCCGCACCTAGGATGGAATGCAGTGCCTCGTAGAAACGGGATGTCTGGGGCTGGGATCCGGAGCGTCCATTTGCCTCTTTGGTCTTCTGGTAGCCTTGTCTCAGCTCCTTGATTTTCACGCGGCACTGCGTTGCATCCCGGCTGTATCCTCTCTCTGCCATGGCTTTTGAGATCTTCTCGTAGATCTTTGCATTCTGTCTTTTCGATCACGGCTCGGAAAGCACGGACTCATCGCCCCACACAGCGATCAGATCCAAGACTTCCCGATCAGTCCATGCTGGGGCCCTCTTTCTATTCTGAGATTGCATGGCCATCTCTGCTGGAGAGCTCTGCATCGTTGCCAGTGCTGCTGAGCTCGCCACGATGTCCAAACAGGAAATGAGATTCAAACTGCCCAGACAGGAAAAGGAATTCAAATTTTCCCGGGGCTTTTCCTGTGTGGCTGGTCAGAGCATCCGAGCTCGGACTGCTGTCCAGAGCGTCAACAGAGTGGTGCACTGTGGGATAGCTCCCGGAGCTATTACCGTCGATTTCCATCCACACCTAGCCTAATTTGACATGGCCATGTCGAATTTAGCGCTACTCCCCTCGTTGGGGAGGAGTACAGAAGTCGAATTTAAGAGACCTCTATGTCGAACTAAATAGCTTCGTTGTGTGGACGGGTGCAGAGTTAATTCGATGTAACGGTGCTAAATTCGACATAAACTCCTAGTGTAGACCAGGCCTAATAGATTTATTTGGGCATAAGCTTTCGTGGGTAAAAACCTCACTTCTTCGGATGCATAGAGTGAAAGTTACAGATGCAGGCATTATATACTGACACATGGAGAGCAGGGAGTTACTTCGCAAGTGGAGAACCAGTGTTGACAGGGCCAATTCAATCAGGGTCTACATCCACCCTGATTGAATTGGCCCTGTCAACACTGGTTCTCCACTTGCGAAGTAACTCCCTGCTCTCCATGTGTCAGTATATAATGCCTGCATCTGTAACTTTCACTCTATGCATCCGAAGAAGTGAGGTTTTTACCCACGAAAGCTTATGCCCAAATAAATCTGTTAGTCTTTAAGGTGCCACCAGACTCCTTGTTGTTTTTGTAGATACAGACTAACATGGCTACCCCCTGATACTTGACACTATGAATATATATTTCCTTTCCAGGTTACATATTTAACTATAATTGGTCTGCCTGCAAATAGATCTGCCTGTTAAGGAAGCAAAGACATGTGTGAACCCTAAATGGATAACCAAGGGACTCAGACTGCTGGAAATAACAACACCTGACAGTTCTAGGCTAGGGCATCACTTAAAGTAGGCAAAGTCAGTCAGACTTGCTTATACAGCATAATATGCCTTGACTGTCCTAGCATTTGACGTACTTTTCATTGTTCCACCAACCCCTTGAAGGATCTCTGTTAGAAAAGTACTTTTCCATGGCTTTCATTTCTCTTGAGCTCTTGCAGTGGTGTCATATCTCTGATGCTTCAGAACTGTCCTTTTTCTAGTGTCATCACTATGAATTACATAAGTACTCTAGCATGACGGGGTTATAAGGTAGCCCCCATGATGAGTACTTGAACTGAAGTCCAGTGGCATAACAAGTCACCAGAGGGCCCTGGTGCAAGAATAAGCCAGGGGCCCCTGTCCCACTTCAGAGAAATCTAAATTTTTTCTTAGCTTTATCCTCTTGGAAAATCAGAACATATCCATCTTATCCATAAATACACAAACACGATATACAGGCTACCTACACACAGAAAAGCTATGTACACATTTATACAAAATTTCACTTTTCTTGCTCATTTATTTTCTACTGAGAGAACGGTTAGCTCTAGCTGTTCTTGTTTCCTTGTAGAATGAATAAAGTTTTAAATCAATTTTAGCTTTAAAAACAGAAAAGATCATTCACTAGTGGATAGAATAACAGGAATGGTTAGAAACAGCATGCATGCAGTGCAAGCATCAGGAAAACTGGATAAGAATGGTGTTTGTTTGTTTGTTTTTCTGACTCTCAGCATTGGTGTTGGCTCTTTCACTGCTGGCAATTTCTTTCTTTTTTTTTGATTTCATGGACAATCTAAGTGATAACTTGATCTGTGAAATGTGGAGGCAGTTCTGCAGGCCCTCTCAAAGCCAAAGCCACTTCAGCTGCATGGACATCGTCTTCAGAAGATTTGAAACAAGAAACTGGGGCTGAATAGAGGGAAAGACATGCACAATTAATTTCAGGCTTTGGAACTAAGGGTTGAGCTGTGCTATTACTATGTCTATACTTTAGTAAAAAAAACATTTACTTTGAACTGACTTTCTGGATCTGTTAATCTCCAGTTAGTTGATAGTTCATCAAAATGATGCTTAGCTTTTGGTGCTTGCTTAGATTTGAACTTACTTTGTACTCCCCCTGTATGTGCAAGTTTGATGGCTGATTGTCTGATATAAGAAAAACTATTTCTGAGACCTTCCATTACATTATATGCATTTTATAGCATTTCTGCAGCTTTGCCCAGTTCCTGAGTTTCCAACTGCAACATCTTGCACACAACATTTATTGCTTCCAGAACTTCAGTCTGAAAAACAGTGATAAGTGTCTTAACAATAACTTGAGATAAGGGGACTTTAAGTATATCTCTGTATCAATATCACAAAGAAACCAAAAATCATAATGAGAAGACCAACGTGTAGGCCAAATTCTGTTCAGAGTTAGGTCAGATTTGCTTACAAAAGAAGAGAGCAAAGCCCCTTGGTTAAAACTAGAGTCAAAAATGTATCTAATGGCACAACTACATCATAAAAGTTTGAAGTTCTGTGATTGTCCATACTGGATTGTTTAACACCAGATTCAAATTGTGTGCAGCACATACCTTGCATTTGGTTCTTTCGCAGCAATTCTTTCTTATGCACCAGAATAATTCCACTCATATTTGCAGCACCATCATATCCCTGTCCTTGTAGCTTTGATAGTTCTAGACTTGTTGTCTTCAATATGCTTGATGATATCACTTTCAAGATTAGCACCTGATTGACCACTTACTTCATGTATCAGGGGGTAGCCATGTTAGTCTGTATCTACAAAAACAACAAGGAGTCTGGTGGCACCTTAAAGACTAACAGATTTATTTGGGCATAAGCTTTTGTGGGTAAAAACCTCACTTCCTAGAAAACTCTCATTCATATTTATTTTGGCAGGATTGCATTTTCATATTTTCTATAGTAGCATACTGAAAAACTGACTTAAGCCGCTCAATTTTAGATAAGTCCTGGATTCTGTCTATTATCCCTGAGTAAAACAGAGCATTCATGGGTGTCACTAACAATATATCTTGGTCTGACAGTAACTATATGACCTAATTTTGAATTTCCTGGCTGAGATACATTGGCGAGCCTTTGGCTTCCTTTTGAGTTCTTCAAGAACGGGATTGTGTTTGGCCAATAGTTCTACAATAGACAAGAAGCTGCCACTGTTTCCTTCACCAATAATCTCTCTATAACCTGCAAATGGAAGATTAGACATAGCTAAAGTAAAGCTGATATTAACGATATGATCAAGGACCTGCCGTCAGTAAATGGCCTGTTTCCTTATTTTTAATTTGAGATCTTTGTCAATGCTACTATACAAGTACCACTAATCAAGTACTAAGCAAGCACTGACATGACAATCAGATGTTTTGTTTCTTGCTCTATTTTGAGATAAATGCTGCCAGTCTCTCATTCCACTTATCCATGCTGAGTCATCTGAATTTTTTTTTCCAACCCCCAAAAAGCCAATAGCATTGGCGGTAACTTTTGTCTAGCACAGGAGAATAGCATAACCAGGTTAGTTGAAGTTTGATTTCAGCCTTTGACATAGTTTCATAAAAAGATGCTGAAAAGCATCAATTTGTCTTAGAGTGACAAGGGAATACTCCTTAGCCTGACATGGGCCATGTTTTACAATAAAACATTTCTGTTCTGAACATAAAGTTTCTGCACTAAATTTTGACTTGTCAGTGGAATTTTCTCTAAATAACTCAGTTTGAACTTCACTGGAATCAGTCATTAATATATCACTAGTTGCTGTGGGGTTATTAATATTTTCATGCTGAACATTAATATTTTCATGCATCACTCTTTGAGCACTATCGAGTTTGAATGTCTTGGGGCTATCAGGATTAAAATAATTTTCAACACAGTCACTGCCAAAATATTTGGTGATTTTGTCATTGGTGACTGACAGTGTTGTGGGCACATCAATGTTGTGACAGGTGTTTTTTTTAAACAATTTTTGGCAACTTGGCAATTTTCTCACTAGTCTCCTTTTGTTTCCATGTTTAGCAGCTCTGGCATCAATGTTTTAAAACAGTACATACATTTCTACCAATACAAACAAATACATTTCTCAATAGCAATAATGTAGTGCTTAATTTTATAGTGCAAGAGCCCTGCAGAAATTATCTCAAGTGCTAATTCTGTCACAAGTTGTTAATTCTGATAGTCTAAAAAAAATCAATCTTGTGTGTGATATCACCATAAGACAGAGCACCCATACTCAAAATCAACTAACAATTTACCAGTAAATTTTTTCTAACTGAAAATCTGTGCAACAACATTTACAAGACTTCACACAGAAGTAATAAATACACCTATCATATCCACTTGAAACACACACAACGTGGTTTTTATATGCGTAACTTTAAACTTAACAGCAAGGCACATCCAAAGCACACATGTAGTTAGTCAAAAAGCCCAAGGGTTACTCCAGTTTCAAGTTGGTATAACTCTACTGGAAGTAAATGAATGGAGTTGCACTGCTGTAAAAGGGTGTAATGTAATGGGTAATGCAAAGCCCCAAATCTTTACCGCTGAACCCACAATTTTGCCCATGGGAACACCTTGCAATTTGAGCACAAATAGCATTTGTTTTGCATTCACCAATCAAACTGCATGCACCAAATGCAAACAAGAGTTGACAAAATTATACAGAGCATTCTTGAAAATGTGGTCGCTGTCAAAAAAATCCATACTGCTATGCAGTAGAAACAAGTAAACAAATCTTTTAAAGCAACTACATTCTCAGCACTTTTCAAAGATCACAATACTTCGTCTATTTTACATTACTAAGTCAGGTATGTCTGCTTCCATATCAGAGAATTTTTGCCTGATCTAGATTGTCATAAATATACACAGGGCAGCTGCACTGAATTGCCTTACTTGTAAGGGGTTAATCAGTTCAATTAACCTAGTTGGCACCTGACCAGAAGGACCAATGGGGAAAGAAGATACTTTCAAATCTGGGGATGGGGGGGAGGTTTTGTTTGTGCTCTCTTTGTTTGTTCCCTCTCTGGATGGAGAGAGAGACCAAGCAGTTAAAACATCTTCTAAAAACATACCTGAAATGATACATCTAAAATTACAGAAATTGTAAGTAAAGACAAGGAACTGCATTAGATTATCTTTTGTTTTAGCTTGTGAATTTACCCTATGCTAAGTGGTAGTTTATTCCTATTTTTAGAACTGTGAAGCTAAATCCAGAGGAGAGTCCTCTGTGTTTTAAATCTTTTTATCACCCTGTAAAGTTACCTTCCTTCCTGATTTTACAGAGGTGCTTCTTTTACTTTTTTCTTTATTATAAAGTTCTTCTTTTAAGAACCTGATTGATTTTAGTGTCCTAAAGGGTCTGGTCTGTACTTATACCAACCAACTGCCTTTAATATATTATTCTCAAGCCTCCCCAGGAAAGGGGGTGAAGCGGCTTGGGGGGGATATTTTGGGGAAATAGGGACTCCAAGTGATCCTTTTCCTGAATTTTTGTCTAAATCACTTGGTGGTGGCAGCAATACCATCGAGGCACAAGGAAAGGATTTGTGCCTTGGGGAAGTTTTTAACCTAAGCTGGTTGAAATAAGCTTAGGGGTCTTTCATGCAGGTCCCCACATCTGTACCCCAGAGTTCAGAGTGGGGAGGGAACCCTGACATAGATAAAAGGCCAGGCCTCACTGTCATCTGTAATATCTTCTAAGTACCTCTAAAATACACAAACTATTTGGATAGATTTTGATGCTACCCCATATAGGGCAAGACTGACTGGTATGCTCCAGCTACTTCTGAGCCACTTCATAAATCCAGTTTAACTGGCTGATAAGCACCGGTTGACAATGACTTTCCATTGTCAAAACATAGCACAGGAATCAGAGTGTGCCAGTACATCTAGCCTAGTTAGGGGAAACACAGTTTAACAGAGTAAAGAGATTCATTCTCACCAGGGGCTAATGAGCCAAATGTCCTCACCCCATACATATCCCTCTCCACACCTACCCCATCCCACAAACAGACCCCTAAATGGCCCTTGCACCCCACATATACCCCAACAACCATCCACCAGCTGCCACTTCTCTTGACAGCCCCCACACGTGTCCTGTTCATGGCAGCCTCTAATGCCTCAAGCCCACCTACCACAGCCCCCAACATCCTCCTCTCACCCTTAACATCCTGGTCCCCAACCTACCCCACTGGCTCCCAACTTCCTCCATTCCCTTCACAGCCCCACAACTCACCCCCAACATCTCCCTCTTACCCACAACTCCTCACCCCACAGGCTCCCAACACTCTCTGTGACATTGCACCCCATATTCTTCATAGTTGTTGTGATGGGTTCAGTCACAGAGACCCCCTTGGGACTGTCACCTGATGTGCCGAGACTACCTCTGAGCCCATTTTCCCTGACAGCTTGGGACTTCAGAACCCTGTCTTGTTGAGCCAGACATGCTAGCCTGCTGCAAACACAGACCCAGGTCTGAACCACATCCCCCCAAAACTGCAGACTAACTGAAAACAGCTTAGAAAGTGCTCCTGTCTCTAGCACCCAGATACCCAGTTCCCAATGGGATCCAAACCCCAAATAAATCTGTTTTACTCTATATAAAGCTTATACAGGGTAAACACATAACTTGTCCACCCTCTATAACACTGATAGAGAGAGATGCACAGCTGTTTGCTCCCCCAGGTATTAATTACTTACTCTGGGTTAATTAATAAGCAAAAGTGATTTTATTAAATATAAAAAGTAGGATTTAAGTGGTTCCAAGTGATAACAGACAGAACAAAGTAAGTTACCAAGCAAAATCAAACAAAACATGCAAGTCTAAGCCTAATACATTAAGAAACTGATTACAGATAAAATCTCACCCTCAGAGATGTTACAATAAGCTTCTTTCACAGACTGGACTCCTTCCTAGTTTGGGCCCAATCCTTTCCCCTGGACCTTGTTAGCTCCAGCTCAGGTGGTAACTAGGGGATTTCTCATGACTGTAACCTCCTTTGTTTTCTTCCATCCCCTTATATAGCTTTGGCACAAGGCGGGAATCTTTTGTCTCTCTGGGTTCCCACCCCTCCTTCTAAATGGAAAAGCACCAGTTTTAAGATGGATTCCAGTACCAGGTGACATTGTCACATGTCCTGTGAGACCCAAGCCTTCATTATTCCTGGGGGAAGGCTTGCAAGTAAACAGTGCTATTTACAACCAATTGTCCTAGTTGATGGGAGCCATCAAGATTCCAAACCACTATTAATGGTCCACACTTTGCATAATTACAATATGACCTCAGAGTTATATTTCATATTTCTAGTTACAGATACAAGAATGATACATTTATACAAGTAGAATGACCACACTCAGTAGATTATAAGCTTTGTAATAATACCTTACAAGAAACCTTTTGCTTGAAGCATAATCCAGTTACATTATATTCACACTCATTAGCATATTTTCATAAAATCATATGGAGTGCAATGTCACAGCTGTATGATTATAATATAATTAGGACATAATTATGATGAATTTTGTACAAGATGGGGCATGTAAGGTGTCATTGGAAAAGTTATGATTTGCTGAATATGATTATCCTATTTATATGCATGTATCATTTTTGTATCTGAAGTTATGAATATTGACTAGGGATCTGTATTTCAAATGGGCTTATTCTGGAAAACACCCACAGCCAGCCATTCAGGAAGAACAATGAAGAAGCCAGATTGGCCTGATGGCCCATAAGCAAAGACAATACATTGTGGAATAGCTTAACCTTCCTGTGGGATCTGTTTGCTATCACTTAAAATTTATCTTTTGTAGTTAATAAACTTGTTTTTTTCTTTATCTAAACCAGTGAGTTGGAGTGAAGTTCATGGGACATTGAAGCTCAAAGATCAAAGGCTGTTGTGTAGTCCTCTCCACATTGACGGGAGGGCGAACTCTATGAGCGTACGCTGTACAGTTCCCTGTGCAGCACAAGATGGTATAATTTTAGGTTTATGCTCCAGAGCATGCCTGGGGAGCTGATAGTTACCTTGGCTTTAGCCTTTCTACTGTTGGTTCGTGCAGTGGCTAGTCATAGAGCCTGCATGTAACCACAGCTGGGTGTGTCCCTACCTGTGTGAATGCTGGTGAAGGGTAGGACTGGGAGCGTGTCTGCAGCTTGATACAGCAGCACAGTGAGAGAGGGAGCCCAGGCTGGTAGGTCAGAGGGCTCAGTGGTACCTTAATACAGATGTGCAAAAATGTCACAATGAAACCCTATCCCAGGAAAAATTTGCCTGTTTTCAGGTCCGGGTACAAACTGGAAAATGGCGTAAAGGTTGCCAAGGTTTGTGAGCCTTCAGTTTGAGCAAAGCTGTGATGATGCATTGGCTTTAATTAGTCCTGCAACCATACTAAACTGAACTGAAGGGTACAATGAAACTGGAGAAAGAGAGTTCATATGAAACACTTGAAAAACTTGGCATCTGTGCCATGAGACACACAAACACACTGAGCTCAATCTTCCCTGTGTTGGGTGCAGCATCATTGAGAACAAAGCGGCCACTGCCTGAGACCAGAATTCTTAGAATTTAAAGTTGCAGTATGCACACTGAAGGTATCCCAGCTGCGTACGTTATGGGAGGTTATGGAAGTAGATCTGGATCTGAACTTCTTGGCTTGGTTTCGTCTCAGGGTTGATTCAGTGTGACAAAAACGGTGACCGAGGTTGTTCTTTTTAAATTTGAAATGAAAAGGTTAAAAGAAGTAAAATGTGACATTTGAAAAGAGGTAAATGAAAGAAGGATGGAAAGAGAACAATTAGACGTCCTGGATCCATTCTGCAGCACTCACTAATAAATCCCTAGTGCACTGCTCTGAGCTGCACGGCAGCATGAATTCACCCGCTTAGTTCTCCGCCCCTTCACTGAGAACTGCAGGTTCCAAAGTATTAAGGTACCACTTATCTCTTGGGGCCATACAACGTGGGTGGGTGCTGAATTAGTAGGTACCTGATTTATACATTAAAAAAAAAACGATCCCTCCATTACCTGCTAGAAATTATGCATGCTTCCAGACAGGCTTTGTAAAGCCATGATCCCACCAGGGAGCTGCAGGTAGAACAGCCTCGGAAGTGATGCTGACCTGATTGCAAAGTATTACATTAACAAAACAAGACTTTTTCCCCCCCCTGTGCTCAGCTCTTCAGCAGGGTTTCTAAAACTGCTTGTATATGTGTGGGAGAAAGATTCAGACACTGCTGAATCACACACTGGCCTGATTAAAGAGATCACTAAGCATTTTGATGTGTCTATCAACAAAATTCTGTCCAAAAACCAAGGGAAAAATTAAACAGCCATTTCTTCCTCTGATACACACACACACACATATATATATAATCAATCAATATTACCAGCCAGATTCTGATATTATAGCAGTTACTCTAAATTTACTGCAGTGTAAAGAGGTCAGAATTGGGCCCTGTGCATCATAGGGGAAAACGGGTTTTAGTTTACTGATACATAATTTTTCCTTGGGTTTTCAGGAAGAATTCTTTGATGGACACATCAACCCTGCTAGGAGATTGTTAACTTGACAGTAACACACATACCAAACCTAATGAGGCTTGAAGGTATTATTTCAGGCTTTATTCTTTTTCTCCCTCCTTCATTTAGATAAAAAATTATTGTTGTGTTTATTCATGGCCTGTTTTATTAACTTATAATCCTTGATGCCTGAGCTTTAAAAACTGTCAGCTCACATATACACAGTTATCTTTAATACAAAACAAGCATTATGTGCTCTAAATGGATGCTTGTTTTATTGCTTTTAATCAGTTTGAATTAAGCAATAACACATGACAGGCAGTGCATTTCTCAGCGATTATAACATGCCTGGGGCAGAAGGATTTTTAACCACGTGAGAAGCACAGTCATCACCCTCAAGTGCACTCAGTGTCAAATCTTATCGATACTACACAATGAAATTCAGAAAACTAAGAAATGCTCAACAATGGGCACCATTATGGACTTTGGGAATGACATCACTGGCAGTTTCAGTTGTATCCAGACTCAGAATTCAGAAGCCCTTTGATAACACTGTCTATTAAGGGGTAAGGAGCCACCTGAACTGGTAACAAAAGAACAAGAGACTCACAGGTCAGGACCGGACAGAACTCATTAGTGGCCATATATCAAGCTGCCCAGATCAATGCCAAACTAATTAATAAGATCTGGAGTCATGAGGATCAGGCCTAGCTATAAGTCTCCTGCCTTTAAAGTATCCATGGCTGAGGGTGAAGTAGCTCTTCGCAGAGAGAACCGTAGTTTAAAAGAGACATTCCAAAACTGTGTGGTCTGGAGAGCCCTTCCTGGTGAGCTGAGGCGAGCGGGGCAGCCATGTGCTGCTGCTGGCTTTTCTCCCTTGTGTGCAGCTCTAGTCAGGATGCTTGAAAATGCTTAGTTGCTTTCTTCACCTCCCCTGAACCCAGAACTGCCAGACAGAGTATCCTGGATACAGGGGAACCACCATGCAGGGAGCGAACAAGAGCCACTGAGGAACCTGATCCCACTGGAAGAGTTTTTTTTTTCTGGACATGCCCCCACTGTGGAGAGCCACCCAGGAACCACTGTCAAGTGAGTGTGGGATTACCTACTCTGTCCCTTTAAGGGGAGTGATGCCTAGGGGTCGGTCCACTCTCATCATGTGGCCTGGTCCTTTAAGATTTTGGGAGGTTTGATATATACAATAATGTGGTAGAGAGGAAGCGGTCCTGGGAATAAATAGTGTTTGGGAAGAAATCCTGTCACCCTCTGTTTAAGGACCAGGAGTGGGTGGGAAAAGCTCCCCTCTCTCCCAGCCAATTGGGATGAGCTTTAGGAGGGACACCAGCCTATATGCTGCCTCATCCCTCACAGCAGTGGCAATTGCAGTAGGGGGAGGTTCATAGAATCATAGAATATCAGGGTTGGAAGGGACCTGAGGAGGTCATCTAGTCCCACCCCCTGCTCAAAGCAGGACCAATTCCCAACTAAATCATCCCAGCCAGGGCTTTGTCAAGCCTAACCTTAAAAACCTCCAAGGAAGGAGATTCCACCACCTCCCTAGGTAACCCATTCCAGTGCTTCACCACCCTCCTAGTGAAAAAGTTTTTCCTAATATCCAATCTAAACCTCCCCCACTGCAACTTGAGATCATTACTCCTTGTTCTGTCATCTGGTATCACTGAGAACAGTCTAGATCCATCCTCTTTGGAACCCCCTTTCAGGTAGTTGAAAGCAGCTATCAAATCCCCCCTCATTCTTCTCTTCTGCAGACTAAACAATCCCAGTTCCCTCAGCCTCTCCTCATAAGTCATGTGCTCCAGCCCCCTAATCATTTTTGTTGCCCTCCGCTGGAATCTTTCCAATTTTTCCACATCCTTCTTGTAGTGTGGGGCCCAAAACTGGACACAGTACTCCAGATGAGGCCTCACCAATGTCAAATAGAGGGGAATGATCACGTCCCTTGATCTGCTGGCAATGCCCCTACTTATACAGCCCAAAATGCCGTTAGCCTTCTTGGCAACAAGGGCACACTGTTGACTCATATCCAGCTTCTCGTCCACTGTAACCCCTAGGTCCTTTTCTGCAGAACTGATAGGTTTGTGTGGTGAACCTCAGAACTAATTGGAGGAAAGTCTTCAGCTGAAGCTGGCTAAGGCCCTCCAGCTGGCAGGAGTTACAAATCCAGCTCCAAGGAGGAAGGGTGTGGGGACTTCTGCCTTCAGGAGTGAGAGTGTCTGTGTGAAGCATACCTTAGCTGCTATCAATGAGGCTGGGACCACCCTTGAAGGAGCTCCTTAGCAGTGGGCTGGAAAGAAGCTGCATGAGGAGACAGAACTTCAGAGCGGGAGTAGTGGAGGCTGTTGTCCTGTGAGAGATGTGCAGAAACAGGGAAAAGGTAGAACATCAGTATGGGACTGTAAGGAGCAGTCCTTGGCTGCCTAACACACCATCCTTGGGCTGAAACCTGGAGGAAAGGGTAGGCCTAGGTTCCCCTACCACTCCCGCAGCAAGAGGGGAGCCTTGGAACTGAAAGAGGGAAAGACAGATGAGTACCAAATGGGGGCTGACGGCCTGGCATAAAGGCCTTTAGACTTTGGGTTTTCTGTTTGGACTCTTGTTACCTCTGGAAAAGGACTAGGGTGACCAGACAGCAAATGAACTGAAAGATGATCTAGCCAGAGGGCTAGACCACAGAATCTGCAGAACCAGAATGACAGACAAGGAGGCCCTAGTGTAGAGGAACCCCTACAAAGCTGTGTTCCGCCATGAGGAGTTGTTTCATCAGTGAGTTTGCCTTGTAACAGGGTGCCATCTGGTGCTGCCGCCACTACCTGTGGAGCCAGCACTGAAGAACCAGAAGGAGCCAATGAGGAATCTGCTGCCAAGAGAACCATGTGAAGATCCATGCCAAGGAGATGCTTCCGGAGAAGCCAAGCCAGGGCAGGAAGGAGCCAGGGTGATAGAGTGGAAGGGGAAGGCTACAGCAAGGCTGCTGGATCAGGCAACAGAGACCCCTCATTAAGAGGGTGAGGAAGGAGGAGAACAGACCAGGGCAGTGGATGGGGTAGAGGAAGATGAAGGCAAGATTGTGGACCCTGCATGGGAAAAGGGGAGGAGGATGCAAGAGATTGGAGTTAGGACTTTAGATAGGGCAGTGGGATGAAGAGGAAGTTGGAGCTGGGACCCTGAAGAGGATGGGATGAAGAAAGCAGCAAGTCTAAGAAAGCCAGAGCCCTGGAATGAGCTGCTGATAGGAGGTTGTCAAGGAATCTGAAGGGGCAACAAACTTGTCAAAGAGAAGTGTGAGCGTCAGGGATGGAGGAAATCTATTTTGATTGAGGGGAGTAGTCCCTGGGAGCCTGAGGGCTGGAACTGATTTTGACTGGTGGCAGGGGACAGATTAATTTGATTTGTCTATGGGTGAGGGGAACTGATCAGTGGAGAATTGATTATGATGGGAAGTTGTTTTGATTTTAGGGGAGAGGGAAAGTGACTTTCACTATTGGGAAAACTAGGAATGTTGGGGGGGTGGCAATTGATTTGGGGGGGGACTGATTTGATTGCGTGGTGCAGGGTGAGTTTTGACTTTTGAGGGAATTCATTGGGAGGACATGGCTTTGCAGTCGGGAGTGTATTTGAAAGGTTCTTCCTTGGAAGCAGCTCCAGTAGTTGCCATGGTTGATGTTTATGATTGCCAATCTGAGTATGATTGGGAGGTTGAGAGGGAAGCAGACCTTGAAATGGCCTCAGTGGTGTGCCACATTACTGAACATGTTTGTGAATCCCTGCTTTCAAAAATGCTTCAAATGTATCTCTATTTGGGGGCAGTGCTTGCTTGTCTGTATGTAAGGCAAGGACCCTACCCTTGTGTTTGTTTAGAATGCACCTAGTATACTGTGGGTGCTACAATAAACTAATAATAACTAACACGGGCCTGATCCAGTTTTAACCCATTCCTTATTACTGAGGCAAAACTCCCAAGACCAAGATGTTGCCTGGTGAGAAAGGACCGAGTGAAAATTGGGTAAGGACCTCAGGATCTCGACCATTATTGATTACTTACACCAGAGGTTCTCAAACAGTGGTCTGCGAGCTCCATTCAGGTGATCCACAGATAGTTCCCTCTGGGCGGCCGCACACAAGAGAATGAAGGGCCACCCACCTAATTAGTGGAGCCGCACAGGCATGGCTCCATTAATTAGGTGCCTGGACCCTGGAGAAGATGCACGTGTAAGGTGAGGTGTGGCCTTGGGGGGGGGGAAAGGGGATCAGTGGGAGGGGGCAGTGGGGTGAGAAGAGGGGGTGGGGAGAATTTGGGATGTGCAGGGCTGCGGCTGCCAGGGAGAGATGGCCCTCCTTTCCAGCCCCAGCTCAGGGGCTACTCTGGTAGGGGAGAGAGGGCACATTCATTGGATTAGAAAGGTAAGACTACTGAGATTAAAATATGAGTTGTGTGCTTTTATTTGTAGAACAAAAATAAAAGTTAATTATTATTAAGGTTTCTTTATATAGTGCTTTTATCCAAAGCTCTTTACAACAGTTAGCTAATGGTACAAACAACATTTGGAAAAAATCATTAAATGGTCCACCGAGATCCTCAGCAATTTTCAAGTGGTCCGCGAAAAAAAAAAAAGTTTGAGAACCACTGATTTACACTATGCCACTAATCTGCATGGTGCTATATAACACCAGAAGTGAGGCCTAATCTGAGATTACCCAGAGCAGTGAGGTTTGAGGATCTGGATCTAAATGTCACCAGAGTTCAAAGGATGTTGGATTGGGTGTTCCAGTTCTACATCTTATTAAAAAAAAATTTAAATCACCTAGTGTCACTTTGAGCTCTCATTTGTACTTCAGAACAGTAAATGCCAAGGAGAAGACTGTGGCATATTTTTCCTTTTAGGAAGGAGCCCCTCAGAATAGAAATGCTGGCATTTTTATTAACAAATGGACTGTTAGGTTTTGGGGGTTTTAGTAGGCCGAGAGATCTGCTGGTGTAGAAGGGATAGGATTGGGAAACCTGCATCATCCCTCTCAGCCAATCAGAAGTCAATCTGCCAAAAAGTGAATGTAGCCAAAAGCTACTATTCCTCTCTGCTCTTTGATTGGGCTCCAGGACAGCAGTGTGCAGCGATTCAATTGAGTCACACTGTTAGGGAGTCCAGGAGAGGAGTGGGTAGAAGTCTTCTCTGTTATAGAGTTCCTGGTCCTCCAGAGTTACCAGAGAGAACCAGGATGCATTGCACCAGGGAGCTTAATGTAGTACCTTCCCGCTTAGGGAGTTCTCTAGCTACTGCTTAAAGAATGGTTCCTTGTGTTTGTCCTCACACTACATGGTATCAGAGGTGAGTGAATTTCTTTGTCTAAAGAAGGAGTAAAGCAAAGAGACCCCTTCCTCCTCTCTCCCCCGACCCTCCCGAAGGCCAGTGTGGTGAATGAGTGGGAAAAGTCGGAAATCAGGGAGGAGGCGGAACCCTGTCTCAATGCAACAATGGAGCCCATAGTACAGAAGTCTCTGTTAGACAAGTTTGATTTTTGGCAACTCAGGCAACTGGCTTTGCTGGATCAGCAGACTTGAGCAATTCTGGATGCCTTCTGGTTTAAATGAGAAAGCACAAGAATACTAGGTAAATGCACTGTTATTTGCCATCGGTGGTGTTGCTGATGACATCCTATATGCCCTACCCTTCTCTGATGAGGAAGAGAGAGAATACTCCAAAGTGAAAAGAAACTTTTGAAGCCCATTTCATAAGCAGACAGAATATTATATGTGCCGTGGCCAAATTCAGAGGTGCCAGGAACAAGGGGAAACAAGGGAAGACTTATTACTGCAGTTCATAGTCTTACTGAACATTGCAAATACCCAATGTTAAACACAGAGCTAAGAGTAGTTGGTATAAGAGACACCTTTTTATCAACACGGCTTCAGTTAGATGTAGATCACTCACTTACAAAAATGAGAATGAACGAAACAGTAAGAGCTTACATCAGAAAATATTGACACAGGAAAAAGAAAAGATGTAAATGTGAAAGGAGCAGTCAGACCAAGTTTACAACATAAGAACAGTGCACAAATAGACAGTGGGAGACCAAAGAACCTTAAGAGGAGGAAAGCTTGGAAAAATTGTGGAAGATGTGGCAAGATACCAAGCCAGAGCTGGCAACAATATCCAGCAAAAGAGGCAGAATGTGCAAGGTGCCACAAAAGAGACACTTTGCAAGAGTAGGCAGGTCCCCAAGAGTAGTGCAAACAATTGAAGTAGGAGTGTTGTCAGATGATAATGAGTCCGTACTTCTGGGAGTAATTCTCAAGAGCACAGACAACAGCTTGGTATATAAGTATGAATCTAAAAGGTCACTGCAATTTAAAATATATATATATTGATCTCAGGATGTAGAGCTACAAAGACCTGCTTAGGAAAGTCAAAAGAGAATTAAAGAAAATGGAAGATTGGTGTGTGGGAATGACTGTGGTACCAAAGCCCAGTGGCAAAATCCAGATTTATGTGCACAGAGAAAGACATATGCTTCCCACAGATGACCAGATGTTAGCTCAGTTATCAGAAGGCAAAGTCTTCTTGAAGTTAGATGATACAGCAGGCGTCTGGCAAATACCCATTGCTAAATAAGCTATATAATTAAGTATGTTCATTACACTCTTTGGAAAGTACTGTTTCAGTCACCTTTCATTTGTCATATCTTCAGTACCAGAACATTTTCAAAAGAATCTCTCAGACTGTGTCAGGTTTTCCTGGCATTCTTTGCCATGCAGATGATATGTTGGTATATGGCAGAGATTAAAATGAACATGATGAGCAACTACATGCAGTTTTGAGACAATTCCAACGAGGCATTACTTGCCTCACCTGAACCCAAACATGTTTCTGCTGTCAGAAGATTCAAGGCATGACAAGCTGTATGGGGAAATTCTTACCAGATTAGCTCATTGAACAAAACCCTTAAGAGACTCCTTAATGAACACAATATGTGGATTTGGGACAGTCCACAACAAAATGCATTTAATAAAATAAAAACTACTGACATCTCCACAATATTTGGTAAACTATCCAATAACTGTAGCAGTGAACACATCTTCATACGGTTTAGAAGCAGTGCTCACACAAAGGAGGAGACCAGAGACCTGTTGCATTCATATGAAAAAAGTCTCTCAGAAACTGAGCAGCAATACATTCAAGTGGAAAATGAGGTTCTAGCAGTCACTTGAGCCTGTGAATAGCTCAGTGTAGATCTGTTTG
Organism: Emys orbicularis; assembly: GCF_028017835.1. Lineage (NCBI taxonomy): Eukaryota > Metazoa > Chordata > Testudines > Emydidae > Emys > Emys orbicularis. Next base: position 212,469,420 of record NC_088683.1, read on the forward strand.
GCTTGAATTTTAACAGACCACAAGCCCATAGTGGTATTATTGGGCTCAAAACCACTGGATGACCTTCCACCATGGATTAAAATATTTTGACTATGACTAATGTGATATTTTTTCCCTTCAACATTGCACACATACCAGGGAACGCAGTCTCATAGCAGCAGACACTCTATCTAGCGCCCCAGTTGAGCAGCCACCAACGGAAGAAGAAAAGGCTTTAGAGAAAGATGTCAAAGTCCACATTGACTTTGTTCTGGCAGCAATTCCAGCATCTGCCAGTCAACTTCAGCAAATTTGAGATGAACAACAAAAGGATGAGACTGCCAGAAATTCACTCAACTTTGCCAAAGAGGGTGGGGTTGAAGGAGTCAATTTCTAACAGACCTGCTGCCATATTGGCCGGACCTAAATGACCTTCATGTGGCTGATGGCCTGCTTCTGAACAGACAGTGATGCTTATTCCTATCATACTTCAGAAAGAGATGCTCCCCAGAATCCATAAGGGACACCAGGGTATAAATGAGTGTTGTGCTAGTGCCCCAAAATATGTATGGTGGCCCAGTCTGAGAAGGCAAATTCAGACCTTAGTAGAGGGCTGTGAGATATGTAACAAAGGAAAGAAAATATGGTTCTGGTGATTGTTACTCTCTAAAAAGCTACCTGACAGACACTGGCAGTGGATAGCCACAGATTCCTTTTACTGCAAAGGACACACATACATAAATACATTATTGCAGTCAACTATTGCTCCAGATATATTGACTTGGCTATACTTACACAGACTTAAAGTCACAGAAACTAGTCAATATTTGCAAGATATGGAGTTCTTGAAATCCTCATACCTGATAATACCTCTGAAACATTCTTAGCATTTGCAGAGGACTTTGATTTTGAACATCATGTTAGTAGTCCATGTTACTCCCTTCTCCCCCGAGCAATGGGGAGATAGATAGAAAGCAGGGCAGACTTTAAAAAGACTTCTGCAAAAATCAGTGGACCCATATAAGTCACTTGTGGCATATCAGTCAACCCTGCTTGCATCTGGATTATCCTCAGCAGAATTTCTGATGGGAAGATGACTAAGGACACCTTTACTGTGGCACTGATACAGCTTAAACCTAAGTGGCCTGACCTGAAGGAATTTCAAAAACGGAAATAAAAACTTCCTTCAATGTTTGGCACAGAACAAAAGCACTACCTGAATTCAGACCAGGGAACAAAGTTTCGATCAGAAGCTTTTAGCACTGTTTGGAACTTGGCAGAAATTCCTAGACCCTAACTACTGGCGGTTCCAAAAGACCTTCTCCAGAGGTACTGAGGTCATCTTAAATATTTCCCAATGCAATGAAGAGAGGATTTGACACCTACAGGTACTCTGTCAGGAAGTGAGCCCCTTCCACAGGGCACTCCATGCACAAACTCAACAGAAGTGAGAACATGGTCTGGAAGACTGATCAGACCCCCTCAATGACTTGATGTTTAGAATATGGCCCAGCACTATTTAAATGCAATTGATAATGTAAATAGTTTTTAAGGAATCTGACATTTATTTCAAACTGCGTGTGTATTGATTTATAACCTAAGTTTTAATTTCTTATTTTAAAGAAAGGGAGAGCTGGAGTGGTTAGTGTTCCTGGTCCTCGAAATTTACCAGAGAGGACAAGGATGTGTTGCAACGGGGAGCTTAAGTAATGTAGGAACTTCCCTGGTTAGGGAGTTCTCTCATTGCTGCTTAAAGCATGTCTTTTATGTCCTCATGCTGTGTTCCACACTACCATCCCTGTAATAGTAGGGGATTACATATAACCAGTTAGGGATTTAAAAAAAAAAAAAAAAAAGGAACAGTGAAGATTTTAGACTCAGTCACAGAGCTGTTTATAGGTTAAATTCTGCTGTTGAAAAGCAGAACAAAGGGGGATGGGAGCGAGACCTAAAACAAAAACCAGCAAATAGGAATATACACAGCCAGACATGGCAATAAAATAAACGGCTTCATACTTTGGTGGTTAAAATGAACACTTGAGCAATGGAAACAATTTGGAGTGGAGGGGGGAGGTATTCTGCTCTGTTTTACACGATCTGTTTTTATTCCATACTACCACATCTGACCCTAAGTATGTGACACGGTCAGCCATAAAAGAAAGGATAACCATAGAACCAGAGCACAGTAAAGAAAACAGAAGTTAGAATTTAAAATGTGGAGATTATGAAATAGCTGCTTCATCAGCTTCTTCTAAGATCTGTCTTTTTTTTTGTAATTACATAAGGAGTTAATGAGGCCTATTAATGTAAAACCAAAAATCAACATTCGTTGGTCAGGTTGTATTAAACCTGCAATATTTTATATACAAATCATGGCTACAGATTTTATGCATAATTAGGTTTTGAAGCGTTCCAATTACTGGCCGTCTTGGCGGTTAACCACATCATAGAGCAACCAGTGTTTTAGAGAGACTCCCTTAGAGCCCAGTTCATATACAGCCAAGGATTCTGGGGGTGCCTTGTGGACATAATTACTCACAGGCATCTTAATTTTGCTATCTTGGCAGAAGACTAATAGAATAATGCCCAGCTCTTATGTGGCTCTTTTCAGCAGTAGATCTCAAGGTGCTTTACAAAGGAGGTGAGTGTCATAGCCCTTATTTTACAGATGGGGAAACTGAGGCACAGAGAGGGGACACGACTTGCCCAGGGTTATCCAGCAGGCCAGTGGCAGAGCTAGGAATGGAATCCAAGTCTCCTGAGTTCAGGTCCAGTGATCTGTCCACTGGGCAACACTGCCTCAAGGCAATGGGCCTACACATATTAGTAAAGTTTTCTCACATAAGTTCGGACTGCAGGATCTGGCCCTAGTTGAATAGTATTCTGAAGTTGGTGATCAGCTCTGGAGGGCTGATAAATAATAAAGGGTCTGGTTCAAAGTCCATTGAAGTCAACAGAAATCTTTCCATTGACTTCAGTGGGCTTTGGGCCAGGTTAAAACAGCAATTTGGTGTATGTGCTTTGATAAGTCTCTGTACATCTTTGTACTTTTATTTGATGCTTCTTACATTTTTCAGGAAATTATTTTAAAATGTATATTTGTCATCCTCTCTGGTTAGTTCTCTCTCTCTCTCACCCTCTCCTTAGCAGACAGGAACAGTTCCAGGGCCAGCTCGGGCTCATGCTGAAGTCAGTGAGAGTTTAACTTTGATGAGAGCAGAGATGGGCCCACAGTTCTATGGCTGGTTTCAGAGCAGAGCCAGAAAGTGACTAGAAGGGCACAAGCAGGCTGTCCGTACTCGGAATCATTCATCGCTACTTTGAAATAAAGCTCCGGGGGAGGGGAAGAGAAAAGAGATTCCTAAGCAATTTTGTTCTGTTGCTAAAGGAAAATAAATACGTAATGAATAATTAATAATCTGTAATACCATCCTGTAAAAACAGCAGCTGACATCTGAGCTTCCTCATAGCATTGTTCTGCCATGTCAGAAGCTGCTCATTTAGTCCCAGATTCTCAAAAGTTATTTAGGTGCCTAATTCCCCTTGAGTGCCTAAAGACCATTTGGGGATCTGGGCCTTACGCACTGAATTGTGAAATTCACTTTTCTCAATGCAATGCTCATAACTGTTTCTTCAGTTCTAATCAGAATCCTCCCAATGGAATAATTAACACTAGGGGATTAGTATTAAAAAAGGAGCCAGGAATATTCTGAATGCCGGTCTTTTGCTGTTTCCTTAGGTTTCTACATCTGCATCCTCAGTTAATAAAGCTAGAGGTGAAATTGCCTCCTTCGATGAGGAAGAAGGTAGCAATGTTACTTCTACAGGAGAACACTTTTTTTTCCCCTGAATGAAATTTTACAAAGCTGTTAAGTATGTCAAAGCAATTTCATACACATATCCTCATCAGTGCCACTAACAATGTTTTCCAGAATCAGGCTCTCTTTCTTTGAGATATCCCAGCAATGCCAGTGCCAGTGCCAATATCCTTCCAAGAAGGATGAATGTTACATTACACTTACCTATGGCAGAAAGGTGTTGTAGGGATAGTTTCATAACACTTATGTACCCCAAAGGAGGGTTGTGGGGTTTAATTTTGTAATGTTTGTAAAGTAATCGGCCTTCCCCATTGGAAAGATTCCGCCAGAGTACAAAGTGCGAGGTGCCTCCTGCTGCCCTTCCCTGTTGAGTAATACAGAAAATAAAGTTCTAAATTTATTACATCCAATTTCTATGTTTTATCTGTCACCAAAAGTGTGTATTTAATCCCTTCTGGAAAAAAGGGTTTGTTGACTTGAAGATAGCTGTGAGAAACAGAGCATTTACTGTTCTCTATGTTGATGTTTCATGCCTGGGTAGGGAAGTGATGATAAAACTGCCACAAGGTTACATTTTACATACTGTATAAAAAACAGTGGAAAGGTTTCATTATTACTGTTCTTTAGAAGCTCACCCTAGTGCCGCTTCAGTGTGTATCAAATCATCTAAAAATAAGAGTTGTGTTATTTAACAGATGGGATAGGGCTACAGACCAGGAAATTATTAAAATAAGAGACTACACAAACACCTCTTTATTGGAGAGGGATACTCCGTCCAATAGTTAAACTACCACAAACAAACTGGTAGTGTTGCAGAAGTTGGGGCCTGTTTGCACCGACTAGATCTGCACAGAGGGGACTCAGCAATTGGACCTTCCCTTTCTTGAGCTGAAGGAGGTCTGGGCTATTTGCACAGCACCGTCCATGGAACTACAGAGACTTGTACATGGGGTGCGAGCAGGTCAGGATTAAAGATGGACCTGAGATCACATCCCCCTCCAACTAAAGTGAACATTCGGGCCATGTCTACACTTACCAGGGATCGATGCTGCTGCGATCGATGCAGCGGGAGTCAATTTAGCAAGTCTAGTGAAGACCCGCTAAATCGACCACAGAGCGCTCTCCAGTCGACTCCAGTACTCCATCAGAATGAGAACATTAAGGTAAGTCAATGGGAGAGCATCTCCCATCGATGCAATGTGGTTTAGACACCAATGTGGTTTAGACACCAGTAAGTCTACCTAAGCTACGTTATTCACGTAGCTGGAGTAGCGTAACTTAGGTTGACTTACCCCGGTAATGTACACAAGGCCTCAGACATGCAGCCAAGACATATTGTCAACCCTTTGCTGAGCAGCAGTAGATTTCAGTGCCTGGCAGGTTGATTTACTCTAGTTAGAGAGAAGTCAGAGAGTAAACTCTACCGCTGCTTGCAACTGCTCCCCCCAAAGGCCAGTGCATCAGAAGACAAAGAACAATGCAGCATTTCTTCAAAGATTAAATTGTGCTTGCACCCTAAGAAAAAGAACTTATGAGGCTAGATCTATATTGGGGGGGGGGATCAATTTAAGATACGCAAATTCAGCTACGCGAATAGCTCCTTCGACGTATCCTTTCAACTTACCCCGCTGTGAGGACGGCGGCAAATCGACCGCCACGGCTCGATGGCGCTTACTCCTCCTGACGAGGTGGGAGTACGTGCGTCAATTCGGGGATTGATTTATCCGTCTAGATGAGACGCGATAAATCGATCCCCGAGAGATCGATTTCTACCCGCCAATCCGGGCGGGTAGTGTAGACTAGCCCTGAGACTGTAACAGCACCAGCTGTTGCCCCCTTGCCATAACAATATATTAACTTTTCTGGAGAAACTCACTGCCATAGGGCCTCTCTCCCCACTTACCTTACGATTCCAGAGGGAGCTGAAGGTTGTGGAGTGCTGACAGCATGGCTATGATGGAGCCAAGCTTTCAAAAAGATGGGGTGAGCAGTAGGGAGCCTGAGGACCAATATAGGAGCACCGGATCTCTTATGTGGACAGATTTATGCCTCCAGCAGATCTTGAGGAATCCATGGAGTTTGTGGATGAATCAGGGGAATTAGCCCCAGAGGTTCCTCCCTATCCCCAGTTATAATCAACAGAAGACTTGTAACTTTTACATTTTCCTCTCCTTCAGGATCCCACCTCTCATGAGCGTCTACGGTCTGACTATTTACAATTATTATTTCTGGAGCAGTGAGTTATCTAACCTAGCTGTCAGTACTACGTTACTGGCACTGAAGCTCTATAGATCTGAGTTTAAAAAGGGACACAGCTTATTGCTGCATTATAAGCAAGATCAAGTGAGGGAGTTCAGTAGTTTTTCACACCTGTGATTGAGGCTGCCCTGACCCTGGTCAGAGCCCTGGGCAGCTCAAAATAATATAACATGGAAGCTGTTAAACCCTCTTATGTTATGCACTTTTAAAAAAAACCCAACAATCTCCCCCCCCCCCCCCCAGATTTGCTATTTTTGCTACCATGTTTAGAATCAAGGGGGCAATTGGATGCATTGAAAGAAAAGCCTCAAGCTAATGCAGAGCAACAGTTAGGCAAATCAGAGCACAGGCAATTTTAGAAAGATATTTGCTTTGATTAAATGGGTTGATAGTACTCTTGTTTGGAATGAATTCTGTGCTGTATAATGCTATGTATTTTCTATAGAATTACAAAAGAGGGTGCATGCAGTCCAGAACACAGTGTATTATTGATGCACAATAAATGAAGCAAAGCCAAATAAATATTTTGCTGTTTTGGTGGATGACTCCGAAGACATTTCTTGTCTGGAATGAATGATTATTTGTGTTGAATGCATCTTGTTGCATGTTTGAATTTAATAACAATAACAATGCAAGATTGTCAAAATGACAGGCTCCGATGGAATTATTTAATTAAAGATGATCAATCAAAGACAAATACAGCACTATTCAGAATACAGAAAGAAAACATACTATACCACTCTGTGTAATGCAGAGCTGGCCCCCACTTCCTCTCTCGGTAACTGGTGGAATGTTGGCAGGGTTCATTCCCAATGACAAAAATTCCTTTTTGGAAGGAAAAATTCCTTTCCCAGGATGTGTACTGTTTGTAATATCTAATTTTATTTATGGATTTTCTTTTAAGGTTATTTCAGTTTACTTGAGTGATAAAATAACAGGATTTCTAATCCAGTTGTTATTATTGCCATCTGTGATAACAGGCAGTTGCTAATGAGTTAAAAACATCTTTCAATGGGTCACTATTTCATTCATTACAGAAAACATGTGCAAGAACAGATACCTCTTATCAATCACTGAACATAATTGGAACATAAGCACCTCTTATCAATTACCCAATCTTGTTTATTATAACATACTTCTATTGGCCTCTTTTGTTAGTTTCAAGGGGTCTTTTTCCTGGACATGTGAACTCCCGCAGACTGAGAGGGGCTGAGGATAATTACGTACAGCCCCAAACTTAAATATATACATTCTTGAACACTGGACCCACACTAGGTTCAGGCTAAGAACAAATACTCTGAGGCCTAAGAATTCAGACACACTTTTTGCAAATATTGCAAGGATTCTGGGAGAAGAGCTAATATGCAAAGAATTATGAGAGTTTAACATATTAAAATATTAATATTTACTAACAATTTGTTTTTTTTTAAAATGCACAGCAGGAGAAAAAGGTGTTTCTGTGTGTCAATGGTTTTCACCTGGAGGCCAAGGGTATATGTATTGCCCAGTGTCAAATTTATAAGTATGACATTTATAACCCCCAGGTGGCTTATGTTGCCTAAGCATACACCAGAGACAGAACACTGAGTAGCCATTTCTAAAACTTTTTCAGACATATGTTTCTTCCCTTCCCCCATTAGCAATGAATCCTCATTGCAGTGCATGTAAGTTAAATCTTCTGCTTTCAGACTATTGCCAGTGCATTTTCAAAGTAGGATTTATTGGTGCTTTTGTGGAGAGTGTACGTGCATTCAATGTTGATATTACCTGGTAAAAGACTGAATGCAATAACGAAAAGAGAAAGCTATAGAAAACATACAAAATCACCATCTTGAGAGAGACTAGATGGAAATGTGAGAAGAGAGCCCTGGAGTCACTGAAACATCTACCTGCTTGTCTATCTGTCACCACAGAAATGCACCTAGAGTTCAGAATCTATAAAAATTGCTCATCTTCACTCAGCAGTGGATTTTTCTGTGTGACTTGTTTCTGGTATTCACTAATGGCCTCCCCAATACTTCTCAGCTATCTCCCATTAGGAGGAAGTGACAAAGAGTCCTGTGGCACCTTATAGACGTATTGGAGCCTAAGCTTTCGTGGGTGAATACCCACTTCGTCAGACGCATGTAATGGAAATTTCCATTACATGCGTCTGACGAAGTGGGTATTCACCCCCAAAAGCTTAGGCTCCAATACGTTTGTTAGTCTATAAGGTGCCACAGGACTCTTTGTCGCTTTTTACAGATCCAGACTAACACGGCTACTACCCCTCTGATACTTCTCATTAGGAGGAGTGTCCTTCAATGTAGACCCAAATTCATCTTAATCTCACCAAACCTGGTGTTATCACATTTTTATTTCAGTAATATACTGAACATTCAAAGCGCCAAATCATAAAAACTTGGCTGTAGGAAAATGTTATCTAGAGTAATCTAGCATCATTTAAGATTTCTACACCTCTCCCACCCACATATTCAATCTTGTACCAGGGCACGTGGGGGCTTCAGGGTGATCTCCCATCTCAGTGCAGCCAGTAGCCCATGGTCCCCACTGCCATGCTGGAGCCAACAGTTATTTATTGACAAATAACATTTGCAGAATTTTAAAATATTGTGTGCAGAATTTTTAATGTTTTGGCACAGAATTTCCTCAGGAGTAACCTAGAGGATAATATGGTTGTATGTAATAGCCAACATAGATTTGTCCAGAACAAAATCAGGCAAAACCATCCTACTTTCCTTCTTTGACAGGGTTACTGTCCTAGTGGATGGGAGGCTACTGTAGATGGGGGGGATAGGTCAGTGGTTTGAGCATTGGTCTGCTAAACCCAGGGGTGTGAGCTCAATCCTTAAGGGGGCCACTTAGGGATCTGGGGCAAAATCAGTACTTGGTCCTGCTAGTGAAGGCAGGGGGCTGGACTCGATGACTCTTCAGGATCCCTTCCAGTTCTATGAAATAGGTATATCTCCATATAACTTCATTTTAGTACAGCTTTTGAAACAGTATCACATAACATTCTCACATGCAAATTAGGGAAATTCCTATAAAGTGGGTGCAAATTGGTTGAAAGACAGTACTAAAATAGTTGTTAACATTGGTTCACTGTCAAACAGGGAGGATGAATCTAGTGGAGTCCCCAGAGGTTTGTTCTGGGTACAGTACTATTCAATATTTTCATTAATGACTTGAATAATGGAATGGGGAATATACTTATAAGATGTATGGATGACAACCAGCTTGGAGGGGTGGCTAGCACTTTGGAGGTCAGGATTAAGATTCAAAATGACCTTGACAAATTGGAGCATTGATCTGAGAACAACAAGATGAAATTCAGTAAAGACAAGTACAAAGGACTACACTAAGGAAGGAAAAAATCAAACACATAACTACAAAACAGGGACTAACCGGCTAGGTGGTAGTACTGCTGAACAGGATCTGAGAGTTCTAGTGGATCACAAATTCAATACAAGTCAACGGTGTGATGCAGTTGTGAAAAAAGCTAATATCATTCTGAGTTGTAACAGGAGTGTTCATGTAAGATATAGGATGTAACTGTCACACTCTAGTTGGCAGTGGTGAGGCTTCAGCTGATGTATTGTGTCCAGTTCTGGGCACCACACTTTAAGAAAGATATTGGCATGCTGGAGAACATTCAGAGGAGATCAACAAAAATGATAAAAGTTTTAGAAAACTTGAACTATGAGGAAAGGTTAAAAAAACTGGGCAAGTTTATTCTTGGGACAGAAGACTGAGGGGAGAACTGATAAGTAAGGCTAGAATTTGGTCATGGAGGTTGCGGAAGTCACAGAATCCGTGACTTCCGCAAACCTCCATGACTTCACCCCTCAGCGGCTGGGAACTGTAGGATACCCCCACTGCCCATGGTGGCCAGGAGCTGCGGGGTGCCCCTGCTGCCTAGAGAGGTGGGGGCCCCGGAGCTCCCCAGTCCCCGTGGGTGCAGGGGAGAATCCCCTGAAGTTCCCCAGCTGCAGCACCCCAGTCCCCACGGGTGGAGGGAATCCCCTGGAACTCCCCAGTTCCTGCAGGAAGGGAGGAGGAATCCCCCGGAGCTCCCAGCCACTGGGTAGGGGCCATAGCTCCCAGCCACAGCAGGGCAGGGTGCTGGACCCTCCTCCCTCTCCATTTGTCATGGACATTTTTAGTAAAAGTTAGGGACGGGTCACTGTTTCTGTGAATTTTTGTTTATTGCCCGTGACCGGTCCATGACTTTTACTAAAAATGCGCTTAATCTTCAGCAAGGAAGTTAGATATTAGGAAAAACTTTCCAACTATAAGAATAGTTAAGCCCTGGAATATGCTTCTAAGGGAGATTGTGGAATCCCTATCACTGGAGTTTTAAAGGTTGGACAGATACCTGTGAGAGATGGCCTAGGTTTATTTGGTCCTGCGACAGTGCTGGGTGCTAGACTAGATGACCTCTCTAGGTCCCTTCCAGCCCTATATTTCTATGAGTCTATAAACAGAAGTCCTTTTTTGTATTTGTAAATTGTTTGAGAATAGTCATAATTACTTGAGTCTATTCCATGAAAAGAAGTAAAAAGAGGGTTGTGACAAAACAGAAAAACTGCCACCTGGCACCGCAGGGGTTAAAGAAAACCTTTGGGTTCCACCAGCCCCATCCCGCTATACCTGCAGCAAATGCCAGGCCTGGACGGGGGAGAAAAGAAGGGAGCTTGGCTCAGTTGGGGGCTGACTGTCAAGGACACAGGAGCACCCTGTCTGCCTGAAGAGACAGATCAGTGACCGGCCAGCCAGCACAGCCACTTGAGGCAAGGAAGGGGACCCCTTCCAAGGGGAGGCTGCAAATAAACCCCAGCACTCGGGGCAACTGCACTAGCAGGGCCACACCCCAAAGTGAAGAGAAGTGTAGGAAGTAGCCCAGGGAAGTGGGTCTTACCTCCCCATTGGGAGGGAGACCCCATCTCCTTTTTTTAGGGGTTGATCTACACAGGGCCCAGGGCTGGGACCTGTTAGACAGGGAGGGCCCTGTGGCCTGATAGACTGATCGAGCCACTAGGCTGCCCAATCATGAAAGACCCTATCAGAAGGGTAGAGATGCTGAAAGACTTGAGTCAAGGGTGAGCCACCTACAGGGGCCAGGAGGTAGATTTAAGGCCCTCCCTGTTGTGAGGACATTGAACTTTATATTTTTCTTTGGACTCTGTTTTCCCAGAAGAGGGTGAACTAAATTTGTGACCTGACCTGTGGGCCAAGTCACTGCCTAACAAGAGGAGGGCCATCACAGCACTGGAGTTGCCGGTGAGAGGCACGGAAGATAGGGGAAGTGGAGACCCAGCAACCAAACCACTGGGCATCACACAGTAAGCCCAGCCCCCACCACAGAAAACTTTATTCATCAGAGTATTCGCAAATACTTCCCCCCTCCCCCGTATTTACCCAGCTTTAGCAGAGGATGAGTGTGTAATAAGCAATGCAGCCATCTAGAGTTGAAATTGTAACTTAACATTTTTACAAGCTGAACACCAACTAAACATTTGAATACACCACCGTAAATAATTTCAAAGTTCCATTTTAAGGACAAATAGCCCTGGCTGTAGTTGCAGATCCTGCAAATATCCACAGGAAAGTAGGGTCTGGCTCTTGTTAAGTTTTATTGTTGCCTTTATGAAGCCCAGAGGAAGGTGGACAAATTAGAGGATCCTTTCAGATCTGATGAAAGCTCCTTGAGTTTTAATAGTATTCTGCTTGAAACTTCAAGTCTCATCTCTTCTCCCATTTCATTTCTTCTCTGGCTGAGATTGTAAAATTCATTCTCTGGTTTTAGTTTGGCAATGTAGCATCAAGAGGATGCTTTTGACTCAAGTAAAATCAGTCTCTCTCTTGTAAAAATCCAGATCTCCACCTCCTAAAATTACAGTTCTATATCCTGCAGTAATGTACTAGCAAAGGATTCAAATAATTCAATGTCTGATCCTGAGTGGAAGCACTTGTTCTTCTATAGATTATAGTTCAGCTGGTGGTTCTTGTATTACACAGAAGAGTCCTTATGTCTTCCATGAAAAGTCTTAACTCTAGATTTTTATTTTTTTTTGCTCTGTTTTTATGTATTATCCAGACCCTGAGCTGGTCTATAAAAACTGTACACTGCTAATGTGTGTGTGTGTGTGCGCTTACATGTGTGTGTGTGTGTGTGTTTGTGTTTAAAAGTCAATCTATTTATATGACTCTCACCCCCTTCAGATGAGTGGAATTAATTGATTTAAGAAGTTAGGATTCTTACCCCACCTACTGTTTAAAGAAGAAATATACTTCAAAGGGGTTTCTAAAATGGACCCTTTCTCTACCTGGTGTCCATTGGTGCATCCCTTGAGCTCCTAGGTGCTACAGCCATACAAACAATACATAACATCATAATATAAGACACTCCTCTGAAAAGCTTCCCCACAGAGCGCCTCCTATTGGGACCAACCTAGCATAAAACAACCACCATCTGTCTTCCTAAACGGACATTTATTTCAAAAGAAGGTTGTTGCTGATCTTGCTAAAGCCATGCTCAGTGCTGCCTTGCATCACTTTCTCCTTTCTTCTATTTCTCCCTTCTTATGTTGCAATTGAATGAAATATACCTGGAGGGCATATTTTGGTGCTGCATACCACCTGTCTGATAGTGCTGGGTACCACACTGCTTTTAGCAGTCAGGGGCAAACCAGATAGCACAGTGCCACTGTGATGGAGCAAGACTCACCACCGTGGCGCCTCCTACTGGCTGTTCTGGAATTAGCTCATGTCCTACTTCAGGGCACCCTCCTCCAGTGGCGTCTCGCTCGCCGTTACTCCCGCTTTGCTGTCTCTACCACTCTGTGACCTGCCTTGCTCCCCGGACCATGGTATCCTCCTCTGGGCCCCACTCTGCTGTCTTCCCCCCTTTCAGGGGAACTGGCAGTCTATAGTCCAGCCACTTGCCTTGGTGGCCCGCTGCAGTCACTAGTCTAGTCCCTTGCCCCAGGGGCAAACTTCAGTCTGTGCTGGCCACCTCTCTTGGGGCCAGTGGGGGCATCCCTAGCACCTTATCTGCCCTTCCTCCAGGGCCTCAGTGGTCAGCCAGAAACTCCTTCTGCTTTGCTACCTTGCCCAGCACTGCTCTAGCCATGGTGCTTCTAAGCAGCCAGTCCTTCTCCCTAGCAGGCCAGGAAAGACTGCCCTCTGCTCTGTTGAGCAGCCCTTTATATATGGCCCCTGCTAGCCCTGATTGGCTGCTGCAACAAGCCATCTCCTGATTGGCTCGCTTCTAATTGGAGGGTTCTGCGCAGGCTGCCTCTGGCCTGCTTTAACCCTTCCTCTTCCTGGAGTGGGGCAACTGTCCCACTACAGCCACCACAACTCCATGCCTGTGCTGGTGGTATGTGCAGGACACATTACTGCGGCTGAGATTCATATGAGAAACTCATGGTACAAATGTAGCAGTTCTGCTAGGTAAGTTGCAAGGCAGCGTCTGCAGACCAGGTGATTCGGAGTGGTGTTAAGCTTGTCTCAGCTAACAGTTGGTCTTGGGGGCAATATGGGATGTGTCAGTTGCTTAAATTGGGTAGCGTGTAATTCTTCAGGAAGTGAACACTTAGGGCCAAGTTCTACCCTGGGCTGAGCATGCTCACACCACTCACTGAAGAGAACTGAATATCCTACATATCTGAAGGCACAATTTCACCTATCATATAACTTACAAATCCATCAGTGATGCCATAGGGCACTTGCTCTTGTTTGTTTTCCTCTCTTCTCCTGCCCCATTTTATTAACATTTTGCAAAGGTTTAAGATTTCCCCCTAGGAACGCTTGCATGAGAGGAGTAAATGCTGGCGTTGCCACTTTTCATCTGTTTATTTTGGCTCTTTGCTTTTGCCTTTTTTTTTTTTTTCTTTCTTTTTGGAGTTATTGTGTTGAGTAAACAAGCTATGATCTGTCACCCTGGAGGGAGGAAGAGAGAGACAAAGTGCAAGGAATCTGTTCTCTGCTTTTTCTCGCTGTAATTTCTATAACAACATCACTTCAAATGATTGGGCTTTTCCAGAAATAGTGCTGTGTATTTTTCTTTTAATCATTCAAGGTCTGATGTGCTTATGTCCTCATACTGAACTGGAAAACAGTTCTTAATATATATTTTAAATCCTTCAAGATCCATACCATACCCCTTTAAAACAACCAATTAAGTTGTAAGCTCACTGTGTCTTTCAGATACAAGGCAATCACTGTCTCTTGCAGAGCTGATAAGGACTACAGCAACAAAAGTTCACGCTCAAAGTAGTAATTTAAAGAGAGAGAAAGCAGGTGAAAGTAAAAGATTTTTCCCCCTTGAAAACTGAACAATTACAATCCTACAGCTGCTGTTACCTGTTGTGACAACTATTGATTTAAAAACATAGATGGGAGATTTCCTTAATCTTTGGGGGTTTATTTTTTTTATTTTTGGAGTAAATGGTTTTTAGGGTTTTTGTTTTTGTTTGTTGTGCTCACTGACGTTAAGGGAGGAAGAATAACAGCAGGGACAGAAGATCTACACACAGTGGATGCTTTCCTGCTTTCTGCCCTGTCGATTATCTTAGCACTGACCTCTAAGCACTCTCCTCTCTAGGGAAGGATGCAATTCAGACTATATTAACTTATCCTTGAGCTTCTCCATAGCAGAGGCTCTGCTATCAGGCTTCTAACACATGTGGTTAAGCAGAGTGTGTGGTGTATGATGGCTTCATGACTCATATTGCTATCAGTGAGAAGCTAAGCTGAAAATTATTTATTTCACAGAGGATGGGGAACCGGGCAGGGGTAGAGATGAAGTTAATCATTAAAGGTAATTCAATAAATTCAAGTGCAAGCAACTCCATTAACTTCAACAGAGTTGCATCTGATTATAACAAAGGCTAAATTTGGACCTAACTTCCCATACCAAGTGGAAAGACCACTCTCTGTGGGTGTAAGATCAGTGCTGTATTCTCTATAGTCTCCTCTTTTCTTGGGTGATTTAATTAATTAGATATGGGCCAAATTCTGCCTTCAGTTACACCAGTGTAAATTTTTTCTTTTCAGTAGTGTAACTCCAGATTACTCCACATCTGCCACTGAATGCATAGAGATACACACATGGAGAACTTCTGGAAGACTTTAAGACAGGGATCGGCAACCTTTGGCACGTGGCCCGCCAGGGTAAGCACCCTTGTGGCACTGGTTTGTTTACCTGCTGCATCCGCAGGTTTGGCCAATCGCGGCTCCCACTGACCGCGGTTCACCGTTCCAGGCCAATGGGGGCGGCGGGAAGCGGCAGCCAGCACATCCTTCGGCCCGCACCGCTTCCCGCAGCCCCCAGTGGCCTGGACCACGAACCCCGGCCAGTGGGAGCCGCGATCAGCCGAGCCTGTGGACGTGGCAGGTAAACAAACCGGCCTGGCCTGCCAGGGGACTTACCCTGGCGGGCCACATGCCAAAGGTTGCCGATCCCTGCTTTAAGAGATCAGTCTTTATTCCTCTATCAATGATTAATAATGCTAGAGAATGTGAACAACACCAACCCATAAGCCAGATAAGCCACACACTTAAAGTTTTGTTGAATACATCAACATCTTGAGACAAGAATGAGCAGAAGTCAGTTTGGTTTCTACCCAGGAATATGCCCAAGGGAGGCAATCTTTTCCCTGATGATGTTAGGTGAGTGTGAGATAGAAATACAAAGAAAAATTTAAATGCGTTCTATGGATTATGAGAAGGGATTTGATAAAATCCAACAGGACAAAATGGTACATATTCTTGAAAAATATTGACTCTCAAGATATGCTATTAATTAAAAGCCTGTATTGGGGACAGAAAGCAGCAATCTGAATGAACTATGAACTATCATCAAAAAGGTGTGTACATCAAGTTTGCATTCTATCTCCACAGCTATCCAATATATATGTAGAAGGTATGATAAGGCAAAGTTTAGAAGACACCAACCAGGGCATACAGGTCAAGGGCATATACATCTGTGACGGTGTACCCCATAAGGCTTTATGGGGAGGGGGTGCTTATAAATGTATGTATGACATAACTGGAATATGTTTTGTGCTGCCTGTGCCAGGTAACATATCTCCATAAAGGTTATGGTCTACTATATCTATTCATCCTATTTGTACATATATATATCATTTTCTACTTGAGGTTAAGAATATGGGCTGTATGCCTGCTTGGTTTCTAAGTAAGCTTTGGGAGGCATTTGGTCAGCTTCTTTAGGAAGGAATTCGCCAGGTTAAGTACCTGATCAGGAAACACTTGGGGAACAATGCATCTTGGAATGCTCCAATCCACATAAGAAGTCTTCCTGGAGACATGCAAGATACCATGTGGACAATGGCGTCGGCCTGTAAAGACTGAGTCATGCAGGGGCATGTGACTTGCCCAGGTGTCTCCAAAACTCCATCTTGGAGCTGGACTTTGCATAGGAGGGGGGTCTCCTCCCACAAGAGAGAGCCTATTTATACCTGGGGGAGACCCCTCCATTTTGTCTTCAGCTGGCTAAAGCAGGAGCCTCTCCACCCCCCCAGGATACTTGAAAGAAACTGAAACAAAAGACAGACTACAGGGGTTGTGAGAGATTGCTGGACCCAGGCTAAAGGGAGAGTAGCCTGTAAAAGGGAGCATTCTGGAACTGGTGAGGAACTTATCTGTATTTAGTTTGATTAGGCATAGATTTGCGCATTTTATTTTACTTGTGACTTATTTTGTTCTGTCTGTTACTACTTTGAACCACTTAGATCCTACTGTCTGTATTTAATAAAACCACTTTTTATTTAGTAATTTACTCAGAGTATGTATTAATACCTGGGGGAGCAAACAACTGTGCATATCTCTCTATCAGTGTTATAGAGGGCGAACAATTTATGAGTTTGTCCTGCATAAGCTTTATGCAGGGTAAAACGGATTTATCTGGGTTTAGACCCCATTGGGAGTTGGGCATCTGAGTGCTAAAGACAAGCACACTCCTGTGAGCTGGTTTTGGGTAAACTTGCAGCTTTAGGACAACTGATTCGGACCCTTGTTCTGTGTTGGAGCCAGACAGGAGTGTCTGGCTCAGCAAGACAGGGTGCTGGAGTCCCGAGCTGGCAGGGAAAACAGAAGCAGGGGTAGTCTTGGCACATTGGGTGGCAGCTCCCAAGGGGGTTTCTGTGATCCAACCCGTCACAACATCAATAACATAAGATACATCAATGACCTAGTTTGCATCACTTCAACCAGGGAAGAACTTCAGAATGTTTTTATTGCTGTGAACAATGTGCGTAAGAAATATGGAAAGACAATCAACATTAGGAAGACAAAAAGTATAAGTAAGCACAGTGACAAACAAGGTAAGCAACACCAATACCTTGATGGTTGAATGGTGGAACAAGTGAATGGGTTCCCCTATTTAGGGAGTCTAATAACATGAGTTGGAAGATGTGATGAAGAAATCAAGAGAAGAGTATGCTTGCAAAAAATGTATTCAACACCTTCCAAAGACTTCCAACAACTTGTCAAAAGTTAAACCTGCATATCCATGCTAGACTGCTGAACTGCTACACATCATGGACTCTCCTGTATAGATGTGAGAGCTGGACTCTGAGAGCAGGCTCAGAGCATTCGAGTTTTGATGTTACAGACGAATGTTGAAAATTAGCTGGATCACAAAACCTACAAATAAAGAGGTGATGAGAAGAATGAATTTAAAAAGAGCACAATTACTTGAGACCCTAGATAAAAGAACAACATTCTTATGGACACATAGCTCAACAATCCCAGAGTGACTTGCTTCCAGCACTCTTACTATCAGGCAAGATTGCCGGCAAACCAGGAAGAGGCAGAAAGAGAGACAGTTACATCAGAAATATCATCAGAGGGACTGGTATCCAAAAGAGAGTGGAAGTTTTACAACTTTGTCGTGATTGTGAAAGATGGAAGTTGGCTGTTGACAACCTCCGCATCAGAGACATCACTTGCGGAAAAAAAACACTCCAGATCGACATGTATGTATTGAAAAGCTGGAGTTACAACACTGAAAAGAATAAATTTACACTGGTGCACCGGAAAGTAGAAGTTGGCCCCTTATAGTGCTCAAGTGTATATTTTATATAAATATTTTAGAGAGAGAGCACTACATAGGTCACTGAGCTGCAAGGCTATAAACACGCTTCTGGGGGTACTTCCGATATCCTGGTAAACTGAAAAACAAAGCTCGGGTAGTTTGTGATCTCTTAAAGGAACGCTATCAACTTCAACACTAGTCAGTTTTTTAAAATAAGTTAAAAGTTTTAGGTACTATACCTGCCTCTGAATCCCCTCAGAAGTGTGTGGTTTTACTATCACATTTTTCAGTTTCAAAATGTTCTTCTTTCCTTTGTTGTTGTGTGGAAGACCCAAATAAACAGGGCCAATGGTCTAATAAATGGACCATAGGGAAGCACTGAAACTGACTATATATAATGGGCCTGTTAAATGCACAAAGTAAACTAACTGAGAAAAATAGAGAAAAGGATCTTCCCTCTCTAATCTTATCCAGTTCTAGCAGATTGTAGCTGTTGTTTGTAATGGGATGAAAAACATTTTTGGACACAAGCATGATTTAAATTGATAGTGTCACTTTAATATGTGGTTTGTGGATAACATTGTTCACAGTTTGTGTTTTATACACTAGAAGAGTGGCACAAGCTCAGGGAGGAGGGGGGAGAACCCAAACTCCCCATTTTTTATCCTATATAAAAATATTACTCTGACCTCCTATGTGTTGTTTTTGGAAAGGAAAAACAAAACAAAACTGAGATTTGCATCCCAGGACAGGCTTTAGTTACATGGCCAGATCCTGTTACCTTTACTTACTTGGACTTTGATTTACCCATATGTTTTACCCATATGAGTAGTTCCATTGAAGTCAATGGGACTATTTCCATTTAAGCATAAGTCATTGAAGGATCTGGGCCTTGTTGGAATAGTACCTTATTCCAAAAATAATCCCTCTCACTTCGGTGCGATTACTCACACAGTAAGGCACTACTCGGTTTGAGTAAAGCAGACAGAATCCATCGCAATGTGAATAAATGATGAATAATGCTCTTATGGCTTGCAAATATAATGAGAGGGTTATGTAATGTTAAATCCATGATGAAATATCAACTAGCAACAGTTTCAGTAGGAGGCCTTCTTCAGGATCATCTGTAAAGGGGAAGAAAGGCAGGCTTATGTATTACATAAAGCATTACCCAAAGGGAAGTTACCGGGTTTGTTTCAGAAAATAAGGTATAATAACTGATACAGGGCTAGGTTCTATTATCCTTATTCAGGAGAACTATCTGTGAAATGTACATGGCCCTCCTCACTGTAGTATCTGAGTACTTCACAATCATTAATTGATTTTTATCCTTACAACACCTGAGGTAGGAAGTATAACTATCCTTGTTTGGGGGATGGGCACTTCAGTAACTTGCCCCAGGTCACACAAGATGTCTGTGTGAGAGCCAGAATTGAATCCAGGTCCCCAGAAGCCCAGTTCACAACATTAACCACAAGAGCTTCCTTCTTTCCAAGTTAGTGGTGTCATAGGTTTCACCCCCACTCTGAACTTTAGAGTACAGATATGGGGACCTGCATGTGAACCCCTAAGCTCAATTAACAGCTTAGATCTGGTCTGGCTGCCACCAGTCCCAAGTACTAATTCCCTTTCCTGGGTAGCCTTGAGAGACTTCTTCACCAATTCCCTGGTGAACACAGATCCAAACGCCTTGGATCTTAAAACAAGGAGAAATTAACCATCCCCCCTCCTTTCTCCCACCAACTCCTGGTGGATCCAGATCCAACCCCCTTGGATCTAAAAACAAGGAAAATCAATCAGGTTATTTTAAAAAAAGGCTTTTAATTAAAGAAAAGAAAGGTGAAAGACAAACCTCTGGGAGAGATTAGCATACCAGCTACTCTCACAGACAACAGATTCAAAACACAGAGAATGTTCCCCTGGGCAAAAACTTAGTTACACAAAAAATACCCAATTTGATTATTCCCCTAATGCACAAGACAAGTTACAAAGAAATAAACATGAACCTATTTATTTCCTTCACTAATACTCACTACTTGATAAGAGGCTGAATTCTGGAGCTTTCCCACTCAGGTCAAAAGTGAAACTGACTCAGACAAAGGGAACTTCCCTCCTTCCTTTTGAACCATCTTGTCCTCCCATTGGTTCCTCTGGTCAGGTGTCAGCTAGGCTAGGTGAACTTCTTAACCCTTTACAGGTAAAAGAGGCATTAACCCTTAACTATCTGTTTATGACAGGTGGTATCTAGGCTGAGTTGTATTTTTCGTCTGAAGTCGTCTCATTGGCTCCATTAAGTAAAGTACTACTCAACCTGAGGAAGGGTGACAGAATCAGTCCCTTAAGGCTGAGGAGGACAAAAAATGGGGAGCAATATAAGTAAAAGATTAGAGGTACTAACAGGGCCGGCTCTAGGTTTTTTGCTGCCCCAAGCAAAAAAATTTGTGGCTGCCCCCCCCCCCCCAGCCTTGGGCTCCCCCCCCCCAACGTGACTTCCTCATTCACCACAGCAATCCCCGTTTACACTTGCAGTGGGGATCAAACCGTTTCTCCTATTTTTATTTCACTTTAGTATAAATCTGCCCCCCCGTCACCCCATCTTTAGTGCTCCAAATGCACATGGAAGGCATAGGGACTAACTCTCAAACCTTGTACCCAGAAAGAGATGGGGATCTAGTAAAGAGGGTTCAGGCAGAGGATCGGGTGTGGGGGTACTTGGGGGCTGTACACTGGCAGAGAAGTGGGGAGTGATGTACTCGCGGAGGAGGGTGGAGGAGGAGAGGGGGTATCAGGAGGGTTGCAAGAGAAGAGGTGTAGGGGAAGGGGGAGGTGCGGGAGGAGAGGGCTGGGGGAGGGTACAAGGGGAGAGGTGCGGGTGAAGGGAGAGTACAAGGGGAAGGGGTGCGGCGAAGGAGCGATGGGGAGAGGTACAAGTGAAGAGGCTGCAAATGGCAGACGCTGACAGCTGCTTCCCCAGCCCCGTGCAGGCAGAGCCGAGAGGACGGACACTGACCCCCAGGGGCCCGAGCAGCGGGGGTCTCCCGGTGGGGCAGTATCCCCCGCTGCCCAGCTCGGAGCCGGGCTCTGCCTCTCCCCGCCCCTGGCGCTGTGGGGGTCTGGGGCAAGCAGCGTGGGGCTGATGCGGGGGAGGTGCATGGCGGGCTGGGTCTGGGGGCAGGAGGGGGCAGCTCCCTGGCAGCTCGGGCTGCCCAGCCACTTGCCCCATCAGCGCGCGAGCCGGGATCCGCGCCCCCTGCCCAGCCCAGCGGCACCCTGCACAGCCCACTCGGATGGGGAAACGCCACGCCGCCCTGGGGAGACTCAGAGCAGCAGCGGGAGCAGGACCCCTCCTCCCTCCCTGCATCCCAGGCCCCGCTTCCCTCCCTCCCCGGCTCCTCACACACTCCGGGAGCCCCTCTCGCCGCCGCAGCCCGGGCTCGGCTCCAGGGGATGATGCTCTGGCTCCTCAGTGGCAGGGCTCTGGCCAGGGCCGGCTCCCAGCTTTTTGCCATCCCAAGCACACACACACACAAAAAGGGGGGGGGGCGGAGTGCCGCCCCTTGGAAAGTGCCGCCCCAAGCACATGCTTGGAGTGCTGGTGCCTAGAGCCAGCCCTGGGTACTAAGCAATTTTATACTGTCTGTGTCTGGTGAAAGTTTCCCTGCCTGTGCAGAATGTATGAAGGAAGAACTGAAAAAACATTTATTTAGTTGGTGTAATTGGAGATTACCTCCTCTCCCCCCTTAGAATTCAATTCTGGCTCAGCTCTAAACACATTAAAACCTAACACGGATTATTTACCCTGCTGTGTGTTTGCCTGTGAAGTGTATTGGTGCAGATATAGATCAGAGACAGTTTTTGAGTGTCCATCTGTAGACAGGTTGGGCCTGAGCTTCACAAGTGCTGAGCACCAGCAGTTTCCAGTGACCCCCCAACTGGAGATCTGGGTGTTCATCAGCTCTATAAATTCAGACCTGAAGGCTAGCAGGTTGTGCACCCAAAAAGGGGGCACCAACAATGAGTGGACGCTTAAAAATGTGGGCCATATTTTGTCCTAAGGAACACTCACACAACCCCAGGGAAATCAGTGGGATAGTAAAAGAGTAACTCAAGGCAGAACTTGACCATTGTATACAAATGAATGGGAGATCTTGGATCAGAATCTGATGTCTGGTGGTTGTTCTAAAAGATTAATACAAATTGGGCCCAGTGCCAGATTAAGCAATCACTTGTCCCTAGACAAACATACTCTTCTGGGCTTCCCTACTGGCCAGGTAGATGCTCCCATGGTATGGATGCATTTATATTGATCCTGTCTTGGCCAGCATAAGTGCACTAGTGATTTACTCACCCAAGCAGATCTGGCTCCTGCTGCATGGATGTTGCTTAGTTAACCCTCTCCTATCCAGCTCAGTCAGTGACTGGTTCCTGCTGAACTAGTAGCCCTCTCATGTCCGCTCTCAGCTGGGCTCTCCACCATCCCTCTTCTGGCCGATTTCTCCATGCAGGCACTCACTGCAGTGCCACATACTTGTAGCTGGTCTTGAGGCTGTCACTGAGTGAGTCCTGAAGGCAGAGCAGAGCAGACATGGGCTGCTGGAAGTGGGGCGAGGCTGGCCAGGCTCCTACAGGGCTGAGGAGTGCTGGTAAAGGAGCTGGTCCCACAGCAGTGGTGAGGAGGAGCTGTGCCGGCTGCTGCATTTCCCACTCGCTTTTGGCCTGGCTGCCCCTCCATCATGATGGAGGAGGTGGCCAGGCCAAATCTGAGTGAGTGACATTGTGACCTGGCACCAGGGCCGGCTCCAGGCACCAGCGCAGGAAGCAGGTGCTTGGGGCGGCCAACAGTAAGGGGTGGCACGTCCGGCTTTTCGGCGGCAATTCGGCGGCGGGTCCCTCAGTCCCTCTCGGAGGGAAGGACTCGCCACCGAATTGCCGCCGAAGAATAAAGTGGCGGCGGTAGAGCTGCCGCCGAAGTGCCACCGATCGTGGCTTTTTTTTTGTTTTGTTGCCGCTTGGGGCAGCAAAAACGCTGGAGCCGACCCTGCCTGGCACATGGGATTGCTGTGCCAATCAGGTTGGTCCCCACACTAATTTGGGATCTAGGTATGTGCCTAGTTTGCCTGTGCATTAATCCGGCCCTGGGTTGGGTCTTCTGCAAGACATTATAGCTTGGAATTTAACACAAATAGACCACATACTGTTTCTGCCCTCCCATCCCATGCAAGTTCATTGACTTCAGTGGTGGGGAGGGGGGGCAGAATTTAGTCCAAACTGAACTGCCATGACTCTCCAGATCTAAATCCAGACAGATGACAACCTTACCTTGGTGGCAAGAGGCAATTCATTAGGAGAAGGAAATAAGCGGGGGGAAGGGGCAACCATTGTGCTTAGCCCCTGCCATTTCAAACTAAGGCTGATCTTTAAAATGTAGTTGTTTAGACTAAAAGCTAATGAATGTATTAAGCTGCAACTGGCAGCCCACTAAAAGTATATTTCTGTATAAAAATATAGTATCATGAAAAAAAATGCTCTAGTTTCTTCAGCCTGGAAAATCCACAGGAGCACTGCATAAATAATCACAAATCTGCCTGAGCACTTTCTGGAGGAGCCTCTTGCCCCAGCCTGACTCATCACAGACAAATGCTTAATAGGTTGTGGCTGGAAAATCCCAGGGAAAGCAGGCGATTTTTATGAGATGAGCACTGATTGTACAGGACCCTGCAGCTGTTGCTGCCCTGTCTCTTCCAGAGAAGGAGGATTATTACATAAGAGACAATGCTAGAGACATTGTATGAAAAGTTGCATTTTAATTTCTTTCCCTGTAAAAGAAAAAGATTTGCAAAAGAAATGACATGGGTAATTGGCAGTTGGCTCCTTCTGTAGCTTGTTTGGGAGAGATTCATTTTTATTATTTTCAAAATATTGTATATAGGGTCTTTACATATACGCCCCACATCCACACATGTATGTATGGCTGCATTCCCTCCTCAGTTCCTCTCCTCCTATCCCACCCTCTTTGTCCTTAAAATGGACTGTCCTAACTGAGAGAAAGAGACTATTTGTCTTCTAAATGCTTCCTGTGTGTGTCAGCAGTGGCTCTTCTCTTGTTAATTGTCTAAGCTTTTTGTTTCTTCAATATCCAGGGGTAGCATCCCTTCAGAGCATGTGTTGAAGAGTGTGAATGTAATACCATAATCCCTTAATGCTTTTGTTTGCTAAGTATTGCTTTTTCTCTCACTCCCCTGGTGATGTCAGCTGCTTCTGCTCTCTATTTTTGTCTGATTTCTCCATAAAATCCCCCCTATAGCTGATGCGGCGCACTGAGCAGCTTGTTCGTCGGTAACCACGACAACCAGAATGACATCAGCAAGAGGATTCAACATCACAGCGAGGACTCCAATCTAATGAAATGCCACTAATGCCTTTTTAAGTGTAGTTAAAATATTTCTGATACAAAAAAGAGGGGGGGGTGTGGTGGGGGGCAGGGAAAGTTCGCTTTTCATTTTGACTGTCTATACAGTGATAATACCAAGTTTTCCCCAGGCTCCGTCGGAGTGTCAGTTTCTGTCAGAAAGCATTCTCTCCTAGCCCCAAAGCATTCATCTGCACCTGCCTCTCTGCAAGAACCAGCTGCAGATGTCTGGGTGGTCACTAATTGACTTGCAGCTGTGGGATAATAGTGGGACTCACCTATCCCAATCCAGTCTCAAAAGGAAACACAGCTCACTTTTATATGTCATCATTCAATCCAGATTTACCTCTCCATGTCCTTTCATTCCTCATGCATGGAGCAAGGGTTGCTCTGCTCCAGGTCACTAGGAGTGTAGAATGTCACATTTCATTTCACTTCCAAAATGCGCTAATGTGGAGTAAAGGTCAGAGGAAGCAGAGTGGGAAAATGGAGTGAGCATTCCCTGGTTCCTGGTAAACAAAGGGTTAATGTGCTCAGTTTCGCCTGTTCCCTTGCACAGGTACTCAGGGGAAAGGCTATATACTGCTTTGAGAAAGTGGGGCTTGTGGGACTGGGCTGAATTGCCAATTGGGGAATTAGTCCGTTGGCGTGAAATTATTGGATTCACTCTTTGTAAACCTTTCCCTCCCCCTGCTGCGTCATTCCACCAATTTACAGGGACTATTGCCAATTCCCAAGTAGCATTGCTCCCATATAGAGGGGCAAAAAATGAACTAATTTACTCTTCAGTCCATCCCGAGCTCCTGCCAAGCCATATCCTTTCCCTTGTGCCAGGTGGAACTGATCCACTGCTCAGGGCCGGCTCTAGGCACCAGCACTCCAAGCATGTGCTTGGGGCGGCACTTTCCAAGGGGCGGCACTCCGCCCCCCCTTTTTTGTGTGTGTGTGCTTGGGACGGCAAAAAGCTGGGAGCCGGCCCTGGCCAGAGCCCTGCCGCTGAGGAGCCAGAGCATCATCCCCTGGAGCCAAGCCCGGGCTGCGGCAGCGAGAGGGGCTCCCGGAGTGTGTGAGGAGCCGGGGAGGGAGGGAAGCGGGGCCCGGGATGCAGGGAGGGAGGAGGGGTCCTGCTGCCGCCGCCGCTGCTGCTCTGAGTCTCCCCAGGGCGGCGTGGCGTTTCCCCACCCGAGTGGGCTGTGCAGGGTGCCGCTGGGCTGGGCAGGGGGCGCGGATCCCAGCTCGCACGCTGATGGGGCGAGTGGCTGGGCAGCCCGAGCTGCCAGGGAGCTGCCCCCTCCTGCCCCCAGACCCAGCCCGCCACGCACCTCCCCCACATCAGCCCCGCGCTGCTTGCCCCAGACCCCCATAGCGCCAGGGGTGGGGAGAGGCAGAGCCCGGCTCCGAGCTGGGCAGCGGGGGATACTGCCCCGCAAGGGGACCCCCGCGGCTCGGGCACCTGGGGGTCAGTATCCGTCCTCTCGGCTCTGCCTGCACGGGGCTGGGGAAGCAGCTGTCAGCGTCTGCCATTCGCAGCCTCTTCACTTGTACCTCTCCCCATCGCTCCTTCCCCGCACCCCTTCCCCTTGTACTCTCCCTTCACCCGCACCTCTCCCCTTGTACCCTCCCCCAGCCCTCTCCTCCCGCACCTCCCCCTTCCCCTACACCTCTTCTCCTGCAACCCTCCTGATACCCCCTCTCCTCCTCCACCCTCCTCCGTGAGTACATCACACCCCACTTCTCTGCCAGTGTAGAGCCCCCAAGCATCCCCACATCTGCTCTTCTGCCTGAACCCTCTTTACTAGATCCCCATCTCTTTCCGGGTACAAGGTTTGAGAGTTAGTCCCTATGCCTTCCATGTGCATTTGGAGCACTAAAGATGGGGTGACGGGGGGGGGGCAGATTTATACTAAAGTGAAATAAAAATAGGAGAAACGGTTTGATCCCCACTGCAAGTGTAAACGGGGATTGCTGTGGTGAATGAGGAAGTCACCTTTGGGGGGGGGAGCCCAGGGCTGGGGTGGCAGGGGATGCGGGTGGGGGAGGGCACTGGTGGGGGGGGGGGAAGTGCCCAGGGCTGGGGTGGGGGGCAGCCACAAATTTTTTTGCTTGGGGCGGCGAAAAACCTAGAGCCGGCCCTGCCACCGCTAGGCTCCAGCAAAAGAGGGGCAGTTCTTCCTTCCATTTTGCTGGGGATTAAGCAGAAGAAGGGAGTGTTGCTTTGATTGGGTTCTCCTTTCTCTGCCTGAGCCCATGCAGAATGAGCAAGGCACCAGTCAGTGTGCTCAGACCTTGTGGTGTGGCAGCTCTGGTACCGTGGGGAAGGTCAGGTTAATAATAAAGTGGTAAACAACTGGACTGGACTTTAAAATCTGGATCTGGCAGATGATAACCTTCTCTACCAGAATAGAGGCAATTCACTCGCTAAGAAAGAAAAACAGGCAGTGCCTACCAACCAGGCTTGCATAGTACCGGCCCCTCTTCCCCACATAACAATTCATGTCTTTGACACAATAAACAAATACAGGACAACATCAGTTATCCCAAATGCTTGTGGGACCTCCCAAACGTGCATATTAGGGCAGCCAGCTCAGCAGACAGTGAAGTCAGCGAGTGCTCATGTTCCTCCAATCCTAAGTACCGACTTCAAAGTCTGCTGTTCAAGCTCCCTTTGTTCTGAGGAGCCAGACAACTTCCCCTAGGCTGGTCAGTTCAGCCGCCCTTTAGTGCACTGGTCTTTGGGCACTGCAGGCAGACTTCAGTGCATAAAGACCAATGCGCTGCTACACTAGCTGGCCTAGGGAAGCCAGCCAGCTCTCTGTAATGAAAGAAACCCTGCAGCGAAGAAGACACTGCTGCTCTTTCTGCTGGAAGCAGCTGGCTGGGACGACTTTGAGGATGAGTGGGTGCTGCCACAATTATCTGAACTCACTTATCTGTAGCCCTCAGGGAACACGACCCTTTTATGGATAACAGGAATTTTCAGATAAAGGATGTTACACTGCCTATAAAACTCTGAAATGAGCTGGAGTAGATAGTAGGGTGAAGTGAGTGGTGTGGGTAGAGTTGGCATCCTTTGGTCATATTACTAAGTTTTGGGTTCCTTTCTTAGCTGCCTGTGAAAGATCAGTCAGCACTTGCAGCATTCCATCTCCTCACGAGCACCAGGCATTCCTCACGGGCACCAGTCACTAGGGTGCCAGGCTGGCATAGGTGCTGGAACTAGGAGTGCTGGGGATGCTGCAGCACCCCCTGGCTTGAAGTGGTTTCCATTATATACAGGGTTTACAGTTTGGTTCAATGGCTCTCAGCACCCCCACTCTACAAATTGTTCCACCACCCCTGCATGCTGGCTCCCCATATATTACCGGGTCAAGTTCCAAGTTGCTGTCCTGGTTTTCAACTCCCTCCATGAAACTGGCCCTATATATCTTAGAGCAGGGGTGGACCCGGGGGCCGCATCCAGCCCTCCAAACATTTTAATCCGGTCCTCGAGCTCCCGTTGGGAGCGAGGTCCAGGTTTTGTCCCGCTCTGGTGCTCCTACGCATAGGGGCAGCCAGGGGGCTCCGCACACTGCCCCTGCCCCAAGCACTGCTCCCGCAGCTCCCATTAGCCAGGAACCACGGCCAATGGGAGCTGTGGGGTGGCGCCTGCGGACATGGCTGCACACAGAGCGGCCTGGCCGCGCCTCCACGTAGGAGCTGGAGTGGGGACATGCCGCTGCTTCTGGGAGCTGCTTGAGGCAAGCGCCGCCTGGAGCCAGCACCCCTGATCCCGTCCCATGCCCCAACCCCCTGCCCCAGTCCTGATCCCCCTCCAACCCTCCAAACCCCTCAGTCTCAACCTGGAGCACCCTCCTGCACCTCCAACCCCTCATCCTCAGCCCCACCCCAGAGCCCGCACCCCCAGCCGGAGCCCTCACCTCCTCCCGCACCCCAACCCCCAATTTTGTGAGCATTCATGGCCCGCCATACAATTTCCATACCCAGATGTGGCTCTCGGGCCAAAAAGTTGCCCACCTCTGTCTTAGAGGATACTTCCCTCTCTGTGGTAATGACCTCCCTTGACAGCTATGTTTTTCAAAAACTATATGAAACAGTCAGTCTCAAGGGTGAAGCGCATAAAAGCAAGCAACACGGCTTTCTCAAAAGTAAGACCAAGACTCATTACCGAAGGAGATCAGACACACCACAAATCTCACTGCTCTCAGCATGAAGTGAAAACCCACATCTTTGGCATGGCTTTCCTCCAGCCCCACCTACAAATATCAAAAGAGGGAAAGATGAAGAGAAGGGAAAAAAGAACTGAAGGGAGAGAAAATAGAAAGAGAAACAGGATAAGGAAAGGCAAAAATATCACCCAATTGCCCTCGGGAAAAGAAGGGAGGAAAATTAGATCTTGGGCCACTCCTGAATTTGGTTTTCAATTCTTTCAGGAGGCACTCAAATCTATGAGAATGGACACCTCTATAAAAACATAGATTGGTCTAGTCATCCATTCTATCTTTATATCTCTTCCACAAATTTACCAGAGTCAAACATTTCTAGAGATGCTGCTGGAAACCTATTCCATGGTTTGATGTAGTTATTATCTTTCATCTTTCTAAGTAAGATGTCTAGCCATTTATCACTAACATCGCTTGTTATAGTTCACAGTTAGATTTCTGACAGGAGCTGGGATATTGAACCACTCACTCATAATATAATGGAGGTTATTTTTTTTTTAGCCTACTGGGAAAGTAGCAAATTCATTTTACAATCCTTAATGTTAATTTACAAGGATTTACCTTGCTCAGCTCCATCTTATTTGTATGAACTCCTGTTTCTTATTATAAGGGTATCTGCACCTCTTGGCTTACAATGGGCTTTTATCTGCTCCATGAAATAATTTTAAATGAGTACTTAAACTTGTTGCCCCCTTGTGTTAGTGGGCCAATTACTGAAAAATGAATGTGTACAGCTCCTTTGCTGGTTTGTTTCTTCTCTTTGTAATCATTCTTCCATCAGATGATCTATTCAAGTGCTTTCATTTGTGGCTATATTATTGGTTTTGTTGGTAGGTTTTTGTGTGTGTGCTAAACTACAATAAAACAGCACCCATCCAATATTCTGGGTGTCCCTGAAAATCTTTTAAAACATACCAATAAATAGAGAGCTGTTGGAAGCTGGTCAGGAAATTTTTTTCCCATGAAAAATTTAGATAAGGGGGGGTTGCTTTCTGTGACTCTTTCCTTGGAATTTTTTCAGGTTTGCATTGCATTGGGGGGTAATTAATTGTTTGACACCACATTTCCAACTAACTCTATTCATCAGTTACCCAAGCTCAAATTAAATAACCCAATGACAACATGAATATAACAAAAATTAATCAGCCTCCTCACACAATCTTCACAAGAGCCCGACAGCACTGCTATGCAGCCCTGACCCAAGACTTAACTCCCCACAGTCAAGGGAGAAAAGATACGCCTTGCAATCCTTTCTCAAGCCTACCAAACTCAGGCTGTTATGGATCAGGCAGGGAGAAGGGAGTTTCATAGGCCCACTTTATAAGTTCATATGTTATGAGTGGGTTCTACAAGTCTATGATTCTATGACTCACCCTAACACTCAGAAACTCTGGGCAGTTTTAAAAAAATCAACCTGTTTGATAAATGTTTTCTTTTTTACCCCAAAGGTGGTAATCATGCCAACAATTGCTCTGGCCAGAGGTGCAGTATGGTCAGTTTTCAGTCCTGAACCAGTGACAGGTTTAAAGGCCAATATCTCACAATCCTGCAGAACTAGATATGGGAGGTCCATGCCCTTGGGAAGAGGAGATTCGTAGCTCTTACTTCTCAACATGGAATGTCCCAAGGTGTTGAACTTTAAAGCCATAACATTTTTATGCATAGAGAAGATATTTTAGGTCTCTGACTTAGAGATGTTTTAAATGCATTAGTTATAATTTCTTTCCTTCTGAGCTATGTACACTTGGACTCTTGGTGACCGAGATACCTGGTTTTGATAGTACCGCCATACAAAAACGGTCCCAAAATATTATTTTTAAAAACTCTTTATCATATTCCTAAAATAACACTATACAGGAAAGATTACCTGCCTGTAGCCTCCTTGCCATTTGGGGGTTTGAGTAAAACAGCTTCCAGCAGTTCCCACAGACTGCAGCACAGAGGCTGGGAGAACTGAACATGAAACTGCTTCCCTAGTCTTTGCTTGATCCACAAAAACTGCCTGAAAAAAGAGCTCATCTGACAAGCAGGGAAACCAACTGCAGGCCCCAGAGAGCCTCAGTTTTGTCATCTCTTGTATATTTTACCATGAGTCTTCCAATATTTGGTGTTTTTCTTAAAACACCAGCAGCTGGAATCAAGGGATTGCGTGAGAAAACAATTTTTTAGCCCTTATGATTGCAGTGAAAAGCTTGAAAATGTGAGGCGAGTTTACCCTAAAGGCTCAGAAACCAGATGGGGGGGAGGGGGAATCCCCAAACGTATTAATTTTTTTTTTTTATTAAGCCAATCTCATGATTTTTGGGGGCCTGACTCACGGTTTTTGAATGCTTGAAGTTCATGTGGCAGACACCACCCAAACCTGTGAGCCGAGCCTGGACAGATCCTATATTTGGGAGGAAGAGAAGGAGTTAACAAGCCAGACCATGACCGATAGGCCTGAGTGATCGGCGGAAGGGACAGGTGTTCGGAGAGAGAGTGTTGGCTGCAAGGAGTTGGATTACAGCAGCAGGTGAGGACACAGCTGCTGAGCTGCTGTCTGCCACAGAGAACCAGACATTCCATTTTGTTTTTCCTGACCTGAAAGGGCTGCCTGTCAGCTGAGTCCAGGAGGCTTCTCCTGCACTGGGATTGAGGGTTCAGTTCAGACTTGAGACACCCTGGGACCCACTCAGCCTATACGGAGTGTTATTGGCTTCTCTCTCATCAACCTGGAACTCCACCCACCAGCTAATGCCTATGGAGGACCATTCTTGTTATTATTACCTCGTTGTTTTAGAGTATTTAAGGGAGGGAGTGTTTGATTACAGCTATGTGACTGGATAGTCACTTGTTTCTTATTGCTAACTCTGCTACCTTTTCCTTTTGTCCCTAGTTCCTGCCCTTCCCCCTTTATTTTACCCCTTTCTTTTCCTGGAATAAATATTTGTTTATCTGTAAAATCTGTTAGTCTCCTGTCTCCTGTCATTCTGATCTGTAATGTCCTGTAACTCATAGGAGTTGTTATCGATGTATGCTCTAGGTCTGTTTCTCAAACTGGGGTCGCCGCTTGTGTAGGGAAAACCCCTGGCGGGCCTGGCCGGTTTGTTTACCTACCCCGTCCGCATGTCCGGCCGATCGTGGCTCCCACTGGCTGCGGTTCGCTGCTCCAGGCCAATGGGAGCTGCGGGAAGCGGCGCGGGCCGAGGGACTTACTGGCCACCGCTTCCAGCAGCTCCCATTGGCCTGCAGTGGTGAACCACAGCCAGTGGGAGCCGTGATCGGCCGGACCTGCGGATGGGGCAGGTAAACAAACCGGCCCGGCCCACCAGGGGCTTTCCCTACACAAGTGACGACCCCAGTTTGAGAAACACTGCGCTAGGTGAAGTCACTGAGCACCAAGAACCCAGGGCCCATTGTTCCTAAGGTAGGACACTGAGCTCCTGAGGAGGGAGGAATACGAGGCTCTAATCATCCTAGGGGATCATGGCTACCCCAGGAAGGGGCTACTCACACAAAACTTTAAGTGAAATAAAGGGTCCCCTGGCTGCTTGGCTCCCCAACTGCCCACTAAGGTTTTTTGCAATTTTTTTCTGCAGAATGGAAGTTCCAGTTCCAGCACACATCTAAGAGATCAGTTAAATGCAAAATTAACATCCCTTCCACTTAGCTCCTAAAAAGAAGCAGAGTGAAGGATGAACTAGCCTGGGTAATGGCAGTTCCTGTAGGCCTGGACTGATGTGAATCAGCTCATTGTTCTGGGTCTGGTTTACAGATAGATTAAAAACATCTAGTCTCCAGTTTTACCAGTTTGTTATTTTCCTGAACTGCATTTACAGCTTGTGTTTGAACTTCAGTCACACATTTTCTCCCTCCTCCATTCCCCCACTCCCCAGTATTTATTAGCAAGTGCTTGGAATAAAGCATATTGTTCTGACAAGCACTTTTATCAGGGTAAATTGGCACACACTAACTGCTTTAATTGAATAGAAAAGTACAGGTTAATATGCAGATGTCTCTAATGGTTTACAAACACACGCATTTCCCTGCTGAAGGGTGAAAATATTTCACAGTGTTAAAGAGGAGACTTATTGTTTCACAATGTAAAAAGGAGAAGAATGAGTTGTCCCCACTACTCCCACAGGACATTCTTGAAAACCAGATGGTTGCATTTGTAGACGCTTTTAAAGAAAACTTTAAAGAAATATGCAAATCATGCCATTGCTTTTTAGCTTGCATATTTCCTTCTCATTCTCCCTCTCCATCACAGGATTACAAATCTGTTTCCACCTATAAACAGAATATTTATTGTGAGCTTGTTTATCAGTAAATCTGTGAGCTTGGCTTTGTAATACCAAGATGCACATTTCACAGATTGAGTACTGTTATTTATCATTTATATAGTGTCAGAAGGTGTTCACAATGCTTTACATTAGGTCAATGTGTCAGACAAAGAACATAATCCCCGTCCTGAGTTTACAGATTGAAAAGAACACCATCAACCGGAAAACCACATTTCTGTCTCAAAAGGTTTAGCTACTGTGGTCACAAGTAACACCCATAACTGAAAGAAGATACTATATATGTGTATATAGGGTGTCTATATATAAAGGAGACACCCTCCTAATCCTGTGTTGAGCAACAGCAGCAGCAATTCTGTTACTCTATTATTGGTAAACACCCTCTTGCGGGGCCCGAGGAACATCATGTACATAAGCTTACTCCAGAGCAGTGCATGAAGGTGCATGAAACAGGAAGTGCAACTGACCATCAATAATAATGTAAAATTTACTATGCACAGAGTGCTGGCAAATGCATAAAGCCACTGAAAAAAGGGGAAATCTATACCTGTATCTATATTTTCTCTCTCTCTCTCTCTCTCTCTCTCTCTCTCTCTCTCTCTCTCTCTCTCTCTATATATATATATAAATATGGCTGTTGCTGAGCATGGGCTAGGAAGTTGTCTCCTTTTCCTGCATAGAACAACAGGAGCTGAAGGGAGGCGGCCAGAGGAACTTCTCCATCTTCACTCCCCAGATCCATTCATAGTGCTGGGGAGCAATGGAGAGTAAAGTCCCCTTTACTCTCCAGACCTCTGTACAGGTGCAAGCGTAGGTGCTGGAACTAAGGGTGCTGGGGGTATGGCCGGACCCCCTGACTTGAAGGGGTTTCCGTTATATATGGGGTTTACCGTTTGGTTCAATGACTCTAAGCACCCCCACTATAAAAATTATTCCAGCACCCCTGGGTGCAAGTGAAACTTTATCAGGCCTGGGTGCCCTTTCTTTGCTCCAGATCTCTGCATTGGGCTAGGAAGCAATGGCCGTTTGGCTGGTGGGAGAGGCACTGTACTTCGGAAAGTCCTCTGCAGCTGCCCATACAGTGAGTCACAACCGGGAATGTCCATCTCACATGACGTTTTGACATTCCAAAATCTGTTTTTGATTCAATTCCAAAGTGAAAACAAATATTTTCCAAATTTCCCATGAAACAAAATTTCCAAAATGTTTTCTTTTGGAAAAATTAACAGTTTAAGAGATTTTCAACATTTTGTTTTAATTTTGATTTTATGTCCCCCCCCCCCAATTTCTATACTACTTTTATTGTTTCTACCTCATTACATGATATATGAGTTGTGCACAACAGGACATAATATAGTTGAAATATTCTATTGTAATTTAATTTAATTTTTAAATGCGGGAGAGGGTGAGGCAGGGTGCAGACTCCGGGGTGGGGCTGGGGATGAGGGGTTGGGGGTGCAGGAGGGTGCTCCAGGCTGGGACTGAGGGGTTCAGAGGGCAGGAGGGGGATCAGGGCTGGGGCAGGGGGTTGGGGCATGGGAGGGGCTGAGGGATGCATGCTCTGGGTGGCGTTTACCTCAAGCAGCTCCCAGAAACAGCAGCATGTGCCTCCTCCGGCTCCTATACAGAGGTGCGACCAGGCGGCTCTGCGTGCTGCCCTGTCCGCAGGCGCCATCCCACAGCTCCCATTGGCTGGGGTTCCTGGTCAATGGGAGCTGCAGGGGCAGTGCTTGGGTCAGGGGCAGTGTGCGGAGCCCCCTGGCTGCCCCTACGTGTAGGAGCGCCAGAGCGGGGCAAAACCTGGACCCCGCTCCCTGGCGGGAGCTTGAGGGTCAGATTAAAATGTTTGGAGGGCTCGATGCGGCCTCCGGGCCATAGTTTGCCCACCCCTGGTATAGGGTCTAGCATTCTGCTGATGTGCAGCTCTTCTCCAAACATTTGTGTGAGCAGAAGCCAGTTATATGAATGTTCATGGAAAAGCAAACAATAACAACAATACAACAAAAAGGAACATATATAGTAAGATCTAATCACAAATTGGATGTAATGAACATGTGTGTAAAAAAGTTTCTTACCAGATGCACAACTCTGATCTTAAACTACTCCTGGGGAGTTATTAATTTGCAATCTGTAAATGTCTCCCAGTCTCTATGCAATATTTGAGACAAAGAATACATGGGTATGGGCACACACATAGAGAAATCTACTGTGTGCCAAAAAAATTTCTTCGTGCCAAAGGTATCAGTGCAAACAAATCCCGATATAATCTAGCAAAAGAGAATCAAGGTTAAAATATCATGTGAATTAAACAGAGATCATGAAGAGGTGTACAACGCCCTACTGATATGTCTGATAAATCCAGGTAGGCACTCTTGCAACCGTATCCTCAAATGCTCCTCCTCAGAATCAGGTTGATTAGTCATAACTTAGCAAGTCTAGCAATCAGGAAATAGTTAGCCATAATATCATTTTTAAATTGTTTAAACTCCTTGGTGGAAAACTTAATTTAAGAAAACATAGAATAATCATCTCAATTTTAACCCTCTAAAATTCATGTTTTCAGTGATGTAGTGGGCACACTTTGTATTAAGGTTCCATTTATAAATGGTTCATAAAGTGTTAATAGATGTTTTAATAAATAGTTTGTCAGTTGTTATAGAGATCAAAAAATCAACAGGCAGTTTACATCCATGGCTTAGAGCCATTTGAAACACCTTCTACTGACGAGTTTATGTCCATCCATATCATATACTACTCCTTCCAGATGATGTCATGGTATCCTCTACCCCTTTGGGGAAGGGGACCCAGTTATTAGGAAGAGACAGGTAATAGTAATGCGAGATAGAAATATAGATAACTGAGTTTGTGATGACTAGGAGTACCTCATGGTAAATTGTGTACCGGGTGTGAATGTTGCAGATCTCTTGAGACATCTAGGATATATCTACCGCTCAAACTCGGGATAGAGGGGCTTGGGCTGCGGGACTGTTTCACTGCTGTGTAGACTTCCAGACTCAGGCTGCAGCCCAAGCTCTGGGAACCCACCACCTCGCAGGGTCCTAGAGCCCAGGCCCAGCCCAAGCCCAGAAGTCTACACAGCAGTGAGAAAGCCCTGCAGCCAGAGCCTAGGGTTACTAACTTTCTAATTGCACAAAACCGAACACCCTTGCCCTGCCCCCCTGCACTGCTCCTTCCATGAAGCCCTGCCCTTGCCCCACCCCTTCTCTGAGGCCCTGCTCCCCCTTCACTCAGTCCCCTTCCCTCCGTCACTCGCTCTCCCTCACTAACTTTCACAGGGCTGGGGCAGGGGGGTTGGGTGTGGTGTGGGGGGTGAGGGCTCCAGCTGAGGGTGCGGACTCCAGGGTGGGGCTGGGGATGAGAGGTTTGGGTTGAAGGAGGGGTCTCAGGGCCGGGGCAGGGGTTGGGGTGTGGGGGGGGTGTGTGGGCTTCAGTAGGGAGTTTGGGTGCAGGAGGGGACTCAGGGCTGGGGTAAGGGGTTGGGGTGCGGAAGAGGGGTTCTGACCTGGGGCAGGGGTTGGGATGCAGGTGTGGGTGCAGGCTCCGGCTGGGTGGCACTTACCTCAGGCAGCTCCTGGTTGGTGGCGCAGCGGGGCAGGTCCCTGCCCGCCCTGGCTCCACACTATTCCCAGAAGCAGTTGGCATGTCTGGCCCCTAGGTGGAGGCACAGCCAGGTGTCTCTGTGTGGTGCGTGCTGCCTCCGTCCGCAGGCACCACCCCCGCAGCTCCCATTGGCCACAGTTCCTGGCCAAGGGGAGTTGAGGAGCTGTCACTCAGGGCGGGGGCAGTGTGCGAAGCTTCCCTGATCGCACCTGTGTCTAGGGGCCACAGGGACATATCAGCCACTTCCGGGAGCTATGCAGCACCAGCGTAGGCAGGGAGCCTGCCTTAGACCCGCTGCTCTGCCAACCGGACTTCTACCGGCCCAGTCAGCGGTGCTGACCAGACCCTCAAGGGTCCCTTTTCGACTGGGTGTTCTGGTTGAAAACTGGATGCCTGGCAACCCTACCCCACAAGCCCAAATGAGTTGGCACGCTCCAGCCGTGGGTGTCTAGTACCAATGAGATAGGACAGAGGTCCTGGAGGCCAAATTTAGGTGGCCAGGAAAGACATTAAAGTCCAGAACCTCCATTTTAGCACTATCTGAAATGCTTCCAATTCTACATGTAGGGCAAGGTAGACAGGCAGAACTACAGGGTCTCAATGTGTGGATGAGACAATGGTGTAAGGAGGAGGGGTTTAGGTTTAATAGGAACTGGGGGACCTTTTGGGAAAGGAGGAGTCTATACAGGAAGGATGGGCTGCACCTAAACCTAAAAGGGAAATGGATTGCTGGAATGTAAAATTAAAAAGGTCATAGAGGAGGTTTTTAATTAAGGGCTGGAGGAAAGCCGACAGGTATGGAGGAGCACATGGTTCAGATAGAGACAGCCATGAGGAAAGGATCTATTCATGGGGATTCTCTAGTAAAGAGGAGAGAATAGAAGTTGATAAAATACAGGTAGGAGCTGAAGAGAAACAGTCAAATGAAAAAGACTCTCATTCAATTACATCATATGAAGGCAGACAACTGAATACAAATTTTATAAGTGCTTGTATACAAATGCTAGAAGTGTAAATACTAAGATGGGTCAGCTTGAGTGCCTGGTCTTAAATGAGGATATTGCTATAATAGGCATCACAGAAACTTGGTGGAACAACGATGGGACATAATAATACCATGGTACAAAATATAATGTAAAATGTAATACCATGGTACAATATATATATATGAATGACAGAGTATGTCATGCTGGTGGGGCAGTGGCACTATACATGAAAGAAAGCATAGAGTCAAGTATAGTAAAAATCTTAAATGAATCAAAGTGTACCATAGAATCTCTAGGCATAGAAATTCCATGCTTGAATAATAAGAGTATGGCAGTAGAAGTATACTACCGACCACCTTACCAGGATGGTGATGGTGATTATGAAATGCTCAGGGAGATTAGAGAGGGTATATAAATAGAAAACTCAATAATAATGGGGGATTTCAAATATCCCCATATTGATTGGGAACATGTCTCCTCAGGACAGGTTGAAGAGACAAATTTTCTAGACACCAAGATAGTTAAGTTCAAAGCGGGATGCGAAGAATTGCAAAGGGATCTCACAAAACTGAGCAGCAAAATGGCAGACGAAATTCAACGTTGATAAGTGCAAAGTAATGCACATTGGAAAACATAATTCCAACTATACATACAAAATAATGGGATCTAAATTAGCTGTTACCACTCAAGAAAGAGAACTTGGGGACACTGTGGATAGTTCTCTGAAAACATCGACTCAATGTGCAGCAGCAGTCAAAAAAATGAACAATGTTAGGAACCATTAGAGAAGGGATGGTTCTCTACAGGATCCCACAGAGAAGGGATAATAAGACAGAAAATATCATAATGCCACTACATAAATCCATGGTACGCCCACGCCTTGAATACTGCATGCAGTTCTGGTGGCCCCATCTCAAAAAAGATGTATTAGAATTGGAAAAGGTACAGAGAAGGGCAACAAAAATAATAAGGGGTATGTAGCAGCTTCCATATGAAGAGAAATTAAAAAGACTGAGGCTGTTTTGCTTGGAAAAGAAACAACTAAGTGGGGATATGATAGAGATCTATAAAATCATGAATGTGTGGAGAAAATGTATAGGGAAGTATTATCTCCCTTTTCACATAACACAAGAACCAGTGGGCGCCCAATGAAATTAATAGGCAATAGGTTTAAAACAAACAAAAGGAAATACTGCTTCACACAATGCACAATCAGCCTGAGGAACTCATTACCAGGGGCTGTTGTGAAGGCCAAAAGTATAACTGGGTTCAAAAAAAGATTTAGATAAGTTCATGGAGGATAAGTCTATCAATGTCTATTAGCCAAGATGGTCAGGAATGCAACCATGTGCTCTGGCTCCCAGATGCTGGGACTGGACAACAGGGGATAGATCACTTGGTGATTACCAGTTCTGTTCATTCCCTCTGAAGCACCTGGCATTGGCCACTGTCGGCAGACAGGATACTGGGCTAGATGGGCCATTGGTGTGACCCGGTATGTCCATTCTTATGTTCTTATGCGTAAACTCACAGGGACAGATTTTTAACTGGTGTAAATCCATGTAGCTCTAGTGACTTCAATGGAGCGATGCCAATTTACACTAGCTGTGGATCTGCCCCCCAAAATCCTGTTGTGACATTATGCTCCATATTCTTTATAGAAATAGGCTTATGATATGGATATGACATAACTGAGAGGTATTTTATGCAAGATGACTCATGTAAGGTATCATTAGAAAGGTTATGATTTACTGAATGTGTTTATCCAATTTGTATGCATGTATCATTTTTGTATCTGAAGCTGGGAATATTGACCATGTCTCTGTATTTCAAATGTGAGTGGCTTATTGAAGAAATGCACACAAGCATAGGATTACCCCAGGAACCTGAAGCAAATACTCACCAGCAACTATACACTACACAACAGAAACACTAAACCAGGAACCAATCCCTGCAACAAACCCCGTTGCCAACTCTGTCCACATATCTATTCAAGGGACACCATCATAGGACC
Source organism: Emys orbicularis (assembly GCF_028017835.1). Taxonomy (NCBI): domain Eukaryota; kingdom Metazoa; phylum Chordata; order Testudines; family Emydidae; genus Emys; species Emys orbicularis. The sequence continues at coordinate 212,509,067 of NC_088683.1, forward strand.
TAACCACATCAGGGGCTTGTTCACATGCACATCAACCAATCTGATATATGCCATCATGTGCCAGCAATGCCCCTCTGCCATATACATTGGCCAAACCAGACAGTCTCTACACAAAAGAATAAATGGACACAAATCAGACATCAAGAATTGTAACATTAAAAAACCAGTAGGAAAGCACTTCAATCTCCCTGGACACTCAATAACAGACTTAAAAGTGGCCATTCTTCAAAAAAAAAAAACTTCTAAAACAGACTTCAACGAGAAACTGCAGAACTGGAATTAATTTGCAAATTTGACACCATCAAATTGGGCCTGAATAAAGACTGGGAGTAGCTGGGTCACTACAAAAAGTAATTTTCCCTCTATTGATACTCACCCCTTCTTGTCAACTGTTGGGAATGGGCCACATCCACCCTGACTGAATTGGCCTCGTTAGCACTGACACACACACACACACCCAACTTCGTAAGGCACCTCCCATCTTTTCATGTGGTGTATATTTATACCTGCCTACTGTATTTTTCACTCCATATATTTGATGAAGTGGGTTATAGCCCGCAAAAGCTTATGCCCAAATAAATTTGTTAGTCTCTAAGGTGCCACAAGGACTCCTCGTTGTTTTTGCTGATACAGACTAACACGGTTACCACTTTGAAACCTGTCACCAGGTTAGGTGTATCTGGCTCTCTCGCTCCCTGTTTGCTGCTCCTGTTTGCTAGCTCCTCTGGTCACTTAGGAGCTGGCTTTTTAAATCCCTGTTCTCCCTGAATAGCTCCACCCTCTGGTTAAGGGCAGGAGCGCCGCCAGCTTTTCTGCCGCCCTAGGTGGCGGAAGGTCCCGCCCTGAAATGCCGCCCCCCACAGAGGCGGCAGAAGGTCCCGCCGCCGAAATACCGCCGTGGTCACTGCCCCCCAAATTGTAGTGCCCTAGGCGACTGCCTAGGTCGCCTAATGGGTTGTGCAGGCCCTGGTTAAGGGCTGCTAAAAGGATTAGGGATCAAAGCCTCATGAAGAAGGTCTCAGCTTTGCCTAGTAGGCTGCTAGGTTCAGCACACGCCCCCACAAACAGATCACTCCATAAACTTCTGTCAAGCAGGTACACAGCAAGCAGTAAGCACACAACAAACAAACAGACAACAAACTCATCCCAAGGGTCATATAAAAAGCAACAAAGAGTCCTGTGGCACCTTAAAGACTAACAGATGTATTGGAGCATAAGCTTTTGTGGGTGAATGCCCACTTTGTGAGACACATGTGTCTAGACTACACAAGGCATCTGAGAATACAGTGTAGAGAACAATCCTATACTGACAGGATGAAGAGCAAAGGTGACTTAGGAGGCCTTCCTATGTTAGGTCCAGGATACTACAAGTATGACATCATTCCAAGACAGTGGACTGCTATTAATATAGGGAGATATACCCATCTCATAGAGCTGGAAGGGACCTTGAAAGATCATTGAGTCCAGCCCCTGCCTTCACTAGCAGGACCAAGTACTGATTTTTGCCCCAGATCCCTAGGTGGCCCCCCTCAAGGATTGAGCTCACAACCCTGTGTTTAGCAAGCCAATGTGCAAACCACTGAGCTATCCCTCCCCTTCAAGAGTAGGTCATGAAGTAATACATCTGAATCTTCATACACAGTTTCCTATGCCTCTTCTAATGATAACAGAGATCATCAATACCTGCAGGGTTTTGCTTATTGACATCAAGGTAGGGTTGAGGGTGAGAGTGACTGATGACAGCGGCTGCTAACAGTGTACAGGAGAAATTCATTTTTGGCTTGGAACTGAACAGATGTTCTTGCCAGACCTGGTAAAATAATACAAGTGTAGGAGGAGATAAATTGGTATGGTAGGACATGTATCAAAAGCCATTAGGAGTTCTCTTAAGTCAAGAATTGATAGGTCTTATAGAGGGCTAAGCAGCTTGCCTAAGGCCACAGGAGGACTTAATGTTAGAGTCAGGGTTTAAATTCTGCAGTTCTTTGCTCTCGGTTTGGTATTCAGGCCATTAGATGATGCCTTTCCTGCCAATGGATAAGTCAATAATTAATGAATGTCCCTGCTATAGGATTACTTAAGGTTCAGAGCTAGAGCACAAGAGGATTAACTAGCATTTACAATGGAAAATACAGATAAAGCCATACCTTACCTGCATAACTTAACCCCTAGTCTAATCTAAATAGTGACTATACATTTTAACTTTGACCTACAAAACTTGCCCCATTCCATCTATAATTGATTTACACTACTTGCTTCTTCTGAAGCCTGTGGTACTTTGTTCCAAAGTTAAACGACTTCTTGTATAAAAGAGGCTCAGTCCACATGAATTTCTTATAGGCCATAAGCAATCCTCGCCCTTATCGCCAAGCCATGACCTCTTGTTTTTGTTTTAAGACATTAGCCTTTTTTTTTTGCTGTGTTCTGGAATCCTTCTGGGCCCAGTGCCTTTTCAACCTTTAATAGTCCTTATTGCCTAATTATCTGTTCTAGCGTAATCATAAAGCCTTTTAACATTTTACTTTCTCCCTCAGGAAAATATATCTCAATCTCTGCAATATGACCTTCAGCTTCTATTGTGAACACAGAGACAAAAAGCATATTCAGGCTCTTAGCAATATCAGCTTCATCTGTACTTTCCAACTGTCATCACTTAATGACTCACTACTTGCTTGTGGCTTCTTATGTATTTAAAGAACTTCTTGCTGTTTATCTTTATTTCTTTGGCTATTTCTATTCTGTTTATTAATTTAACAGCCCTTATCAACCTAATTTTTTCATTATCTTTTATCCTCCTCCACTGTTTTTAATAGTCCCGGCAAGCCCTGTTCCTATCATAAATAATCCTGAGACTCTTTATTCATTTACATGAATTCCCTCAGTTCCCACTGCTTGAACAGTCACTGTCACGTGCAGACTTTGCACATACATACATTTGTGGAGGGGACACTTCATTTATCTTCCTGTGACATGGTATAAAGGCATTCCTTAGCCCTAGCATGTAAAGGGTTACAAGGAGAATCCAGGCTCCCTGCTTATTGCATGGGTAATCTGGTGTGAGGTTACACCAATACACAGAAAGATACTGCTGGGGCAGCCAGTTAGGGCAAATCTTGCTGAAAGTTGTAAAGGCCTCTGGTAGCTGTAACCAAATGTTCTGAGCTGCTTGGCTCTTGATTTGGATCATTTTGTGTTAATAAAGCCACACCTGAGATAAGGGCCTTAGACCGAACTGTAGTTTAGGGCTTTATTTTACCCTCCCCAGCTTGGATATCTGTCCATCAGTTTATACTCCCTCTTCCCAGTACTGATTGTCGAGGGGACTTGCATTTTCCCTTAACCTATCTACCTTGGCTAAAGTAGATTTTAAGGGATTTCTCCCTTCAAGTTAGAGACAGGATGTTTTATCAGTCTGAGTGAGAATCACACGCATTCTAGACCCACCTTTTTGCCTATATTCTGCATCCTCCCTCATAAAAGAGACAACTATGAGTGCTGTTTCTCAGAGACCCCGGCAGCTGGAAATACAATACCCTGCACCAATTCTGCACATTCCTTTACCACCCATTAACAGGTGAAAAACTGCAGTGCAGACTCCACCATTTTGTAACAATCTATGTCCTTGTCGGCCTAAAGACAAAGATAGTGAGGTAACTTGGAAGCCAGGGTGTCTCAAACGGCTGCTTATTGTTCTGTCCCTTGAGCCATTTCCATCTCCGTTAATCTGATCAAAGTGACCCTTCAAATTCAATTCTTTTGACTTTTCTCTTTGCTTTTCATTTTTATTTAATTTCCAAACTTAATAAAATTGTAATTATGGCTCCCCGGCCATTTTCTCCTTTACCTCTCTTTCCTCTCTTTTAACAGCTTCCGAATCCTCAGCAGTTAAAAGACTTCCATATTTATGTTCCTGATTGTCACTTCTACAGTTATTTTGTATTTCACAGTCACTGTATTAAATTAATTGTTTGGTGAAATGACCATGTCATTTGGCATTTGGAGAATAAACAATTAAGTCTTTGAGGCATTTGATAAAGTATGATCATGATTCTAGACAGATTCCTGAGCTATTTCTATAAAATAATCAAAGCAAAGCAGATTCACTTTCAACATAACTTACATTTTGTTGGCTGCAGTCTTCATTTCATCCTTTCCCAATAATTTTGTTTTATATTCACTTGGGACACGTAAATTAATGCCCATTTAAATAGAAAGCTCAAATCTGAAGAGCTCATAGAATTCTAGAAGAGAGTTCCTTTTGAAAAATAGTTCAATTCATTCCTGAGCATCCTTTAAGATCAAACCTATAGAAAGGAAAATCAGAACCACTATAATGATATATCCTTTATAACCCTTAAGCTAAACCTCTTTATCCCAGTTTACCAGTGTAGATTTACTTTTATCTTATTCCAACCTCATTGTGATTCTGGGTGACAAATTCTGGAGACTCAAGGCATCTTGAATATAGAATTTTGAAAAGAAAGAATATAAAATAATTTTTTTCTTAAGTATTTTATGTTCTTTTAAACTAGCACCTCTCAGGAGCTCCCAGGATGACACTCTGTTAAAAAATGTTTTGTTTAAATATTGGAGTTTCATATAACCAGGCATGATCCTACATATATGGACTTTGTTAGAGAATCAATTACCATTGGCTAATATAGATTTATATTCAAATTACAGCAGCATCCTCTACCACAAAATGGTGATCAATTATATAATTTGCATTCATGGACAGGTAGCACTCACAATTCACATAAATATAGGATTTCAGTGAGTTTGCAGTATTCATAGCATAATTTTAAGGGAGGATCTATAAATGGAGATTCCCTACGTCCTAATAAGGAGGAGAAGCTGGAAAATGATAAAATACAGGTAGGATCTGATGAGAAACAGTCAAATGAAAAAAAGTCTCATTCAGTTACATCATGTAATGGCAGACAGCTAAAACGTGACAAGTTTTTAAAGTGCTTATAGACCAATGCTAGAAGTCTAAATAATAAGATGGGTGAACTAGAATGCCTCGTATTAAATGAGGATTAAATGAGGATATTGATTGATATAATATATTACCTTTATGGATAATAATTCCATGCTTGAATAATAAGAAGATAGCAGTAGGGATATATTACCGACCACCTGACCAGGATGGTGATAGTGACTGTGAAATGCTCAGGAAGATTAGAGAGGCTATTAAAATAAAAAACTCAATAATAATTGGAAATTTCCACTATCCCCATATTGACTGGGTACATGTCACCTCAGGACAGGATGCAGAGATAAAGTTTCTTGACACCTTAAATGACTGCTTCTTGGAGCAGCTAGTCCTGGAACCCACAAGAGGAGAGGCAGTTCTTGATTTAGTCCTAAGGGGAGCACAGGATCAGGTCCAAGAGGTGAATATAGCTGGACCACTTGGTAATAGTGACCATAATATAATTAAATTTAACATCCCTGTGGTGGGGAAAATATCACAGCAGCCCAACACTGTAGCATTTAATTTCAGAAAGGGGAACTACATAAAAATGAGGAGATTAGTTAAACAGAAATTAAAAGGAACAGCAAAAGTAAAATCTCTGCAAGCTGCATGGAAACTTTTTAAAGACTCCATAATAGAGGCTCAACTTAAATGTATACCCCAAACTAAAAAAACACAGTAAGAGAACAAAAAAAGAGCCACTGTGACTAAATAACAAAATAAAAGAAGCAGTGAGAGGCAAAAAGGCATCCTTTAATAAGTGGAAGTTAAATCCTAGTGAGGAAAATAGAAAGGAGCATAAACCCTGGCAAATGAAGTGTAAAAATATAATTAGGAAGGCCAAAAAAGAATTTGAAGAACAGCTAGCTGAAAGACTCAAAAAGTAATAGCAAATTTTTTTAAGTACATCAGAAGCAGGAATCCTGCTAAACAACCAGTGGGGCCACTGGACGATTGAGATGCTAAAGGAGCAATTAAGGACGATAAGGCCATTGCGGAGAAACTAAATGAATTCTTTGCATCGGTCTTCACGGTTGAAGATGTGAGGGAGATTCCCAAACCTGAGCCATTCTTTTTAGGTGACAAATCTGAGGAACTGTCCCAGATTGAGATGTCATTAGAGGAAGTTTTGGAACAAATTGATAAACTAAAGCGTAATAAGTCACTGGGACCAGTGTTCACCCAAGAGTTCTGAAGGAACTCAAATGTGAAATTGCAGAACTACTAACTGTAGTCTGTAACCTATCATTTACATCAGCTTCTGTACCAAATGACTGGAGGATAGCTAATGTGATGCCAGTTTTTAAAAAGGGCTCCAAAGGTGAGCCTGGCAATTACAGGCCAGTAAACTTGATTTAAGTACCGAGCAAACTGGTTGAAACTATAATAAAGAACAAAATTGTCAGACACATAGATGAACATAACTTGTTGGGGAAGAGACAACATGGTTTTTGTAAAGGGAAATCATGCCTCACCAATCTACTAGAATTCTTTGAGGGGGTCAACAAGCATGTGAACAATGGGAATCCAGTGGATATAGTGTACTTAGATTTTCAGAAAGCCTTTGACAAGGTCCCTCACCAAAGGCTCTTAAGCAAAGTAAACTGTCATGGGATAAGAGGGAAGGTCCTCTCATGCATTGGTAATTGGCTAAAAGATAGGAAACAAAGGGTAGGAATAAATGGTCAGATTTCAGAATGGAGAGAGGTAAATAGTGGTGTACCCCAGGGGTCTGTACTGGGTCCAGTCCTATTCAACATATTCATAAATGATCTGGAAAAAGGAGTAAACTGTGACGTGGCAAAATTTGCAGATGATATAAAACTACTCAAGATAGTTAAATCCCAGGCAGACTGTGAAGAGCTACAAAAGGATCTCTCAAAACTGGGTGACTGGGCAACAAAATGTCAAATGAAATTCAATGTTGATAAATGCAAAAGTAATGCACATTGGAAAGCATGATCCCAACTATACAAATAAAATGATGGGGTCTAAATTAGCTGTTACCACTCAAGAGAGAGATCTTGGAGTCATTGTGGACAGTTCTCTGAAAACATCTACAGCGGCAATCAAAAAAATGGCAGTCAAAAAAGCGAACTCAATGTTGGGAATCATTAAGAAAGGGATAGATAATAAGACAGAAAATATCATATTGCCTCTATATAAATCCATGGTACACCCACATCTTGAATACTGCCTGTGGATGTGGTTGCCTCATCTCAAAAAAGGTATATTGGAATTGGAAAAGGTTGAGAAAAGGGCAACAAAAATGATTAGTGGTATGGAACGGCTTCCATATGAGGAGAGATTAATAAGACTTGGACTTTTCAGCTTGGAAAAGAGACAACTAAGGGGGGATATGATAGAGATCTATAATATCATGAATGGTATAGAGAAAGTAAATAGGGAAGTATTATTTACTCCTTCTCATAACACAAGAACTAGGGGTCAATAAAGTTAATAGGCAGCAGGTTTAAAACAAACAAAAGGAAATATTTCTTCACGCAATGCACAGTCAACCTGTGGAACTCTTTGCCAGAGGATGATGTGAAGGCCAAGACTATAACACAGTGCAAAAAAGAATTAGATAAATTCATGGAGGATAAGTCCATCAATGGCTATTAGACAGGATGGGCAGGGATGGTGTCCCTAGCCTCTGCCAGAAACTGGGAGTGGGCAACAGGGAATGGATCACTTGATGATTACCTGTTCTGTTCATTTCCTCTGGGGCACCTGGTATAGGTTGCTGTCGGAAGACAGGATACTGGGCTGGATGGACCTTTGGTCTGACCCAGAATGGCCATTCTTACATTCTTATGTTCTTAATTGTTCATCAAAGGGTTAACTATTCTGGATAGATTGAATGTTCAGAAATTCATTTCTTTTCTACTTGCTAATATTCAAAAGTAGAAAATTAAGAATAATTATATGATAATAATTAGTAATCACCTTTCAGAATGTATAGAAAACTGGATAATCTGTAACAGCACAATTCCATATTTGTTACGTGCCAGTTATCTGTAAAAGTGGAATTTCTGAAATGGACAGCAACATTTAGTGGGAAAACTTTGGAAATAACCACCCAGGTCTGGCTTGGTGGTGTAGCAGCAGGATAACATGTTACCCCTTGGGAGTTCAATTCTTGATCCCTGGGATTGCTGCAAAAAGAGTATGTTCCGCTCTGGGGACAAGGGTTGGAAGACAGGCACATCATACTGCTCTCACCTACCCCATCTGCAGTAGCACTGATGAGGCCTAAGGGGCTCTGTCCAAACTTCTTCATCAGAAGGGACAGCCATGAAAGAGCAGAGTAAAAAAGGGAGAGGTAAATATGAAGATTCCACAGTATATCTGGGAGAAAAGAAGCAGTAACACTTTATGGCGACTGCTGCAGCCACCATGCATATCAAGGCAGCTTTACCCATGGAGTCACAGATCCTCAAAGGTATTTAGGCACCTAACTTCCATTGAAATCAATCGGCGTTACACAAAATAAAATGATATTTTTAGTTTAATAGAAAAGTGAATGTATAAAAAAAATCCAGAATGCAGTACATTTACATATAGGGAAATTGTATTTATATCACTATTCATGCTTCTTCTTTCTCCAGTTTCGAATCAAAGTAGTCAAAGCAAGTAAAGGGAATAACTTAATACCTCAAAAAGTCCTGCTTTGTTAAAACAGTTAAAAGTAAATATGCATTGATGCCTTGTTGGGAAACAAATGATATTAATAAATTTGTTTAAAAAGTAAGAAACCAGGGATTTGAGATCACTTATTGATTAAAGGAAATGAGGGATGACTATAAGACAGTAATAAATGGCTGTGCCTTGGTCACAGCAAAGTCATGTAGACAGTTAAAATCCTCTAGCAATACAGCTCATCTGGTGATTCAGCTGTAATTGGGAATAAAACCAACTCACATTTTAAAGCAGTACTGTGCCTTTGGAAGCTTATTGTAGGCTCTGTTTCAAGAGGCATTTAAAAAAATCCCTTATACCCTTCCCAAACGTATCTTAATCATTTTTGACTTTGGCTATTTCTTTGAACCCAGATTTGCATTGAAACACTAGTTGACCTTTCACTTTCAGTCACAATACAATTATGATAAGGAGGAGCTACATAATATCTAGCAACATTAGACAAATCTGGGGACACAGCACACAAAATTAGCACCTAGACAAAGATCACCTTTCAAATTAGTTTTTGGGCTCTCCTTGTTCATGCTTCTTCTATCATGCCTCTTCGGCACTGGTCCATAGTGGGGTGGTGTGGAGCTGTACCACCCCGGGGGTTCCCAGAATTCTCTCGCACACAGGAGAACCATAATTCCTACCATACACCTCCCATGTGATGGTCCCACACCCCAGCCCAATGGGCAAAGGGAGGAGGCCTATTACCCTGCCCCTCTGCATTTGCTATGTGTTGTGATGCTTCCCCAGAGGCGCATGATGGGGCTTTAAGAAGAAATAAAAATGCCAGACCAGTTACTCTAAAGTCTTTAAGGATTTTATGCTGCTCAGCTGGCCTGAGAGTAGCTGGTCTGGCATTTTTAGTTCCCCATAAGGCCTTTTATTAACACACTCCTAGGAGCCTATATCTAATGGTACTACTACAGCATATTAGTGATCATATTGTGTGTCATGTCCACCTGGGGACATTATGGTTACACTGCAATCAAGAGGGTAACAGATGGTTCCACTTCTACTCTGGTTTCTTCCATTTCCCCCTTTCTCCATAACGGTCCTGTTGCCACTGATATTTTTAGGTAAAAGCTGGGCAAAGCTTTCTTTGAAACACTTTTCTTTAATTAGCTTGTAGAGGTCACTACAGGGTGATATGATGTTCACCTCCTGCCCCTTACTCCTAGGACTAGGGTTGGCTGAATACTGCCTAAGGTAGTAGTCACAAATCTTTGTTAGAATAAGAGCATCGGCAACCTCTTCATTTTCCTGGAGCAGTCACATAAAAATGTTTGTGTGAAGAGAAAAAGTTGTACTAATGAAAATGTGATGCATATTCAACCCAGAAGGCTTTGCCTGGCTGTCTTGAAAGTATTTGTGCACTTGGGAGTCATCCAATCAGGAAACAGGAAAATACTTAAGTGAAAAAAATACATAGGTTCATAGAGAATTGTGACTAGCAAATACTCAAGTTCTGTGGCAGGTAGATCAAGAATCATCCATAGCCTGAAACAGGTTCACATAAACCATTCATTGAATAGTTCTCAACAACGGACATTTTTCTGAGTATTCTCATTGATGATTTGTAAAGATAAAAAGGAGGTAAATCAAACAAATAGTTTACCAAGCTCTTCCCAGACTCTTCCACTAGTCACATATTACTTCCTATTTTTAAAGAATTATGTTCCTTTTTCTCAGGGATTTATTTCCCATCTTTTACTGTGTCTGTTTGTCTGTAAATATTTCATTTCCAGCACAGAAGTTGCTTGCAGCTGATTATCACTTTGGAATGGTTTCCAATACGTAAAAGATTGACAAATTTCCGCTTTTTAAATCTCCCCCAGTTTCACAGAAGACCAAGGAAGATGAAAATGGATAAACAGTCAGTCTGATTTTAGCTGAGAGGGCAACCTTCTTTCTTAGTCAATGAATAGATCCCTGACATTCTTTCCTGACAGCTTTGGGATTGGGCCTTTAATATTAATGCCAATGCTGTGATTTAAAGCTTTAGGACAAAATTCTCCTCTTGCTTGCAGGGATGTAAATCTAATTCAAGGAAGAAATTAGATTGACTTCAGTGGCGTTTCCTGGGATTTACTGTGGTGCAAATGAGATCAGACTATGGCCCCTGGTCCTTGAAGCTCTAACACCACTGCTCACTGAATCACTGCCCCGCTTTTTTCAAGTTTACAGTTATACCCTTTTCAGACAGAATGTCGCTGTCATATAAAGAAAAACTCCACCCATCTGCCTGGAAATCTAGAAGCTCAAACCATCAGGAAGCACTGTGGAGTCTTCCTAATAAACTGTGTTGTGTATTTGAAAATAAAGGAGTTTATTTTGAATTATAATTGGCATTTCCGCCTGGTGAGGGCATTCATCTGGCTGAAAAGTGGTATAATGTTACCATTGCCACAACGGGAGCCAGGGCCAGCTCCAGCATTTCTGCCGCCCCAAGCAAAAAAAAAAAAAAAAGTCGCGACCAGCGGCGGCAATTGGGAAAAAAAAAAAAAAGCCGCGATCGGCAGCGGCAGTTCAGCGGCAGGTCCTTCGCTCCTAGAGGGAGTGAGGGACCTGCCGCCCCCGAATTGCCGCACGTGCCGCCCCTCTCCCTTGGCCACTCCAAGCACCTGCTTGTTAAGCTGGTGCCTGGAGCCGGCCCTGACGGGAGAGATTGTAAGCAAACCTGTCAGTGGATTTCAAACTTGTTGGACCATTAGATTGCAAAATGGAATGCTTAGGAGCTAGATTGTGTCTGGCCCATTCGAGGGTGTCCAAAGGAGAGAGAAAGTGAGTATCAGGAACTCTTTCCAACCAGGAACTTCTGGCCCAGGGCCTGGGCACAATAGGAATAGATTCATAGATTCTAGGACTGGAAGGGACCTCGAGAGGTCATCGAGTCCAGTCCCCTGCCTGCATGGCAGGACCAAATATTGTCTAGACCATCCCTGATAGACATTTATCTAACCTACTCTTTAATATCTCCAGAGATTGAGATTCCACAACCTCCCTAGGCAATTTATTCCAGAATCCTTGCTCTGAAAGAGCATTTGCCTCCAAGAGCTCTCCTTAGGGTACTGTATTTCTGCAGTGCCCCCAATACAGAGCTGACCATCTAGCAGATCAAAGAATCTGGCCCTAAGTCCACTTCACAGCAGTCCCTGAGGGAATGCAGTGCTCTTCAGCAGCTCTAACGTACTCAGGGACTGGGTTATACAGGATCAGGGAGCCACAACCAGCTCCTTGTGTTCTCCTCACCCCCCCACACCAGAGCATCCACGTGTGCTTGGGAAGGTGGCGAATCTGGTCTAGCCCTTAACATTTAAACAAATGTTACATTTTTTATAAACAGATAATTTTGTAATAGAAAATGATTATACACTGAAATGAAAAGAGAGAAATGGCACCATCAGTTATCAGAAACAGAGTTCTGTACTGATTGTATTGTCTGGTTTACCAATGTAAAAGCTGACAGTGTAAGTACGAATTAGCTGAAGTGGTGGTTTCTCATATTAAAGCATGGTGTCATAATATTAGCATTATGATTCAGGAAACACAGTATGAATACTGCAAAGCAAGCAGATGATTCATGTGCATTAGTCACCGTCTCCTGTCATAACAATCTCCGGTCCATAGAGGTGCTCGTCATGTTCTAACTCTCAGTAGCTACTATGGTAACTTGTCACAGCTTTACCTTGCTGGGGGAACCTGTAGGTTGTAAGAGAACATCATATTCCAGTTCAGCAAGAGAATCAGGGCTGAGAATCTGCTGATGCAAGCTGCATATCATTTCCTTTCTGATCATGCATGCCTCGAATGACCTTTCTCTTACCTAATCTGAGCTGCATCACTAACACTAAAAAAACTGTTGTTTGTGGTATTTTAGAGAGTTGTCAAGCTATATAAAAGTCTTCACATCCAAGGCAATTTGAAATAATTTGTCAAGTAAAATTTTGTGAGACACAGATATCTGATGCTTTATTGAAACCCAAATATAGTGCATCTACCACAATCCCTGCATCCATCTACTAATTTTGTAATTCTGTCAGAAGACACATGTTTGTCTGGTAACATTAGATGGATTTGTTACAAACCTGTTCTGCTCATCACTTGTGGCTCCCTCACTTCTTCCTCCACCTTTTAGTTTATGCACAAATGCAGTAATGGGCCTCTTTACTCAACTAATCTGCTACTTCGGATTATTCAGGGTAATATCGGCTGACTTTATTGACCGAAATACATTTTTCTTACACCTTACTCCTGTTTGCACTTCTGAGCTAACACAAATGAGCTGCTATTCTTGCTGCAGAACATTGGTTAAGTTCTGATGGCAGGATATTTACTGTGGTGATGGCTGAGACAGAAAGAAATCAGTTTTATCTTCAGATGCCAGGTTGAGTTTGCGGATTAAAACCCTCATCCTGTTCCATGTAAACTGTGCAGAACTGATCTGGAGAGAGAATAAGTATGGAACTCCATGATGCCAATTTTACAGTCACTTTTTGCAGGAGAAATTTCCTTTGACTCCTTGTAGGTCTGGAGCACTAAAATGGTCAGTTCTAAGGACCAGAGTGTGGGCTTCAATTTTCAGTGGGAGTTGAGCACCTAACTCCCTTAGGCTCCTTTGAAAATTCAGCCATTCTGTACAGTAGAGAACACTTCAGACACACGACTGTCATGCATAACTAGTAGGGCTGGCCAGAAAACAAGGATTCCATTTTGCAAAAAATGTTGAGGTTTCAGCATTCTGTTTCACTCTGCATCTGAGTGAGAGGAAGGGTATGTCTACACTACAATGTCTATGTTGGACACCCACAGCTGGCCCGTGCCGGCTGACTTGGACTCACAGGGCTCAGGCTAAGGGGCTTTTTAATTTCAGAATAGACGTTCAGGTCAGGCTGGAGCCTCGGCTCTAGGACCCTTCAAGGTGGGAGGGTCTCAGAGCTTGGGTTCCAGTCTAAGCCCAAACATCTACACTGCAATTAAACAGCTCCTTAGCCTGAGCCCCATGAGCCTGAGACAGCTGGCATGGGCCAGCCACAGATATCTAATTGCAATGTACACATACCAGAAGAGAGACTTACCCCAGAATAGCCAATAACCTAGCATTTAGGGCATTCACCTGGGATGTGGGAAATGACCCAGGTTCATGTCCCTGATCTGCCTGATTCAGAGCAGAGCCTGGGTTTCCCACATACCAGGTGAGAGCCCTAACAAACCCATTTGTGTACTGGCTCTTCTAGGGTAGCTGGAGCTGTATCTCTCTGATCTGGCAAGAAATTCCATTCAGGACCCAAGAAACCTTCCTGACGAAAGTTTCATCAAAACTGAATCATTTCTGCAAAAAGTTTCGGTTCTAATGAATTGACATTTCTCGACAAAAAAAGCTTTGTTGAAAAATTCCCATCCAGCTCTACTAACCAGTACTTCAGGGCAGCCAAGCACAGAGATTTCTTCCTTCTAGTAAGTCATCAAACATAGCTTCGGAGTTGTAAGCTGTGTGATTAGGAAACATTTTAGGTAAATGGATTCATGCAGAATTTATACAGCTAAACCAGTACATAGCATCAGTTCAGGTGGAGTGTGATTGTTCTCTCGAGATGTAAATGTCAACACAGCAAAGCAGTTTATGAGGAGGTTAAGCCACAAAAAATAGTGGCCATAACTTTGGATAGAAATCTGAGGAACGAGAAAGTTTGCATTATTGAAAAATCAATTCCAGTACTTTACCTTCTCCTGAGTCTTTCCCCGGGAGTTGGCACAACCTTTCTCTAGCCTTTATACTGTCCACTTAAGCAATACAACGAGCACCAGCTACAACCACAGCAGCACTACATTTCTCCTTTACTCTCCACATTAACATTAAACCTTCCTAACAAGAATAGCACTCTGCAGAAAAAATGCCCTCCGTCATCAGATCTGTCAAGATTCAGTAACTATCTGTTCCATAGCAAACCATGCAACTGACACAGAACGACTCCAGGCATTATTTGCTGAGACTACTCGTATCATACAAAGATCTGCTGGAGGCTTCAATTGCCTTAACTTACCGTAGTAAGAGATGATCTGGCTGGGTTTTCTGTGGAACAGCCAGAAAACCCTGAGGAGGAAAAAAAACAAGCAGGATGTGAGAGTCATAGTCTGAATGTATATTAATGCAATATTCAGAGCCTTCTGGCTAAAGATGTTCTAATGGCTTGAGGGGAGTACTAATCATATTATTAAGAAAGGATTTGGGATGGGCTATATTGATGGACAATACCAGCTATTTTCCAAGACAGAAACCTCTGAAGACACACTGCACATTTCTAGTGTGGTAATGGTTAAATAAAAGCTTTTCTGGCACCATAAAGTCCACAGCAATTTAAGCTGCAGACAGCCACACAAACAGCAATGAGATAAATGTAATAAATGGTACAGTAGAATTGGGGTCAGATGCATAGCTTATGGGCATGGTATCTTATCATTTCAGAAACCCACACACTGGAGTTGGAAAGTAAATATCCTATATCCAGTTTCAAAGCAGAAAATAATATTTTCAACTACTACAGGACAAAGTCAGGATTTTTATGTGAGGGATAAAAAATATGCCCTAGTATGGCAAAAAAGAGAGATTGTTCCTTCATGGAGAAATCAATTTTGAAGTTATACCTATTTTAGCTGTTCCCAGGAGAAAGGAGGTAAAAGGAGCGAGCCGTTATAGAAAGTCAGTCCAAGCTAGGGGGTAAGGCTGGGCAAGATGTTCCCAGTAAATAGATAGTGCATCAAAAGCAGCCAGTCAAATGGATTTGCGTCATAGCCAGATTAAGGGAGAGGTTCCCCCTTTTATGTAATTGTGGGGATTACCTTCTTTCCAAGTTCTTCCAAGACACAAGGGAAGAGAAACAGAAAGCTAGGCACAGAACTGATCAGGTTTCACAGACTATTTTTTGGGAACAGGGTGAAGAAATGTTTTGTGTTGAAAGAACATAGAAAAAGGCACTTTTTAAGCATCCACAAGCAGCAAAAGGCAGTTGGAAATTTCAGTTTGGATTATCACCCAGCAGTATGAATGTTTATTTGAACACCATACAAACTATCCAAAGCTACTGAGTCTACCAAATTATGCTGGAAATCTCACAGGACCATTTTCTCTCATGTGATGTTTGGTTCACTCTATGATAGTATTTTGTCTCTTGTGCCTCCAGTCCTAGCTGGAACCTGGAAGCAGAGGGATGGAAATTGAAAAAAAAAGTGGAAAAGATACAGATGCGTATATAACTACTGTAGCTATAGCAAGCATCCAACAAGATACAGCTTAGAGTTGATTCAGATAAAGGTCCAGGTTAGTTTTATTCTATTTGGACATGTTCGCTCATCCCTTATCACAAAAGCAAATGGGTATTTATTGATTACTTCCATGCACACCACTGGATTCAATGTTTCTGCTGTACCATTACACTGATCTCTTCTGCCTAAACCACTGTATTGATTTCTTCTGCTCCTGTTATATGCTTTCTCTGATTCTCTTGTCCACCCACTTCATTTAGTCAGGAAGTTATAGGATTAGGCCCTGATCCTGCTAACACTTATGCACACAATGAATTTACACACATGAGTACTCCTGTGACTGCAAATCTGTTGTACGATTGCTCACGTGTAATGTTACATGTATAATTGTTTGCAGGATAGGGGCCTAATACTAGAATTACTCACGTGTGTAAAGTTTTTCATACATAATCTCTTGCAATGTCAAGGTCCTAATGGGCTTCATCAAGGCAGTCACAGACAATTCAAAACCTGTGACGGGCTTTCAGTCATTTGGTCAAAATGATATTCGGTAGCAATCTATAGTTATCAGTGATGGTAACTGGAGTTTCTCTCCCTTAAATTTCAAAAGAAGTCAGAACTCACAATCATGGCCTGCTTTCAAAAGAGCTCATGTTGGATGCATGTTGGGTGCTGAGGTTTTTTGAAAATCTGACTCTTAATTATTGCCTAACCAGGAGCTGGGCTCTTTGGAAAATCTTACCTTGGTTAAGGATGCTGAAC
This sequence comes from Emys orbicularis, assembly GCF_028017835.1. NCBI lineage: Eukaryota > Metazoa > Chordata > Testudines > Emydidae > Emys > Emys orbicularis. Next base: position 212,525,760 of record NC_088683.1, read on the forward strand.
TCTTGAAAATCTGCCACTGTGAAAAGAATATTCATTCCAGCTCTCTCATATATATTTGGTCAAAAATGTTGCATCTAAACTTCTTACTATGGAAAATTGGGCCTTCAATTAAATAAGCATTTGATTTCTTCAGAATTTTCAATTTTTCAATGGCAAATGAAACACTTGTGGCTGAAAATAATTTTTTACTTTTTCTGGCAGTTTTTAGTTTTTGACTTTTGTTTTTTGAATGTTAAATTGACATTTCCTATGGAGAAAAAAATTCCAGCTGTAATGTTTAATAAAATTGCACTGAAAATAAATGTCCTCATGTTGTTCCAGACATGGGGTTTTAAATAAAAACCACTAAGTGTCATACCAGTAAATTCTAAATATTTTTAAATAATAGTCCGAATATATTTTTGAAACACATCATTCATGTCTAGCCATCCTGCAGCAAAACAACTTCAGGACAAGACTTCAAAGAGAAACTGCTGAGCTTCAGTTCATCTGCAAATTTGACACAATCAGCTCAGGATTAAACAAAGACTGTGAATGGCTAGCCATCTACAAAAGCAGTTTCTCCTCCCTTGGTGTTCACACCTCAACTGCTAGAAGAGGGCCTCATCCTCCCTGATGGAACTAACATCGTTATCTCTAGCCTGACTCACTCTTGCTTGCATATTTATACCTGCCTCTGGAAATTTCCACTACATGCATCCGACAAAGTGGGTATTCACCCACGAAAGCTCATGCTCCAATACGTCTGTTAGTCTATAAGGTGCCACAGGACTCTGCTGCTTTTACAGATCCAGACTAACATGGCTACCCCTCTGATACTTGACATCATTAATGTTGGGACCATATATATTAGTTTTTTATATGGGGCTGATGTCTTGACAGATAAAATCCTGGGATATATTAAAAATTGTATATGATAATAGCTTTGTCTGTTTCCATCTTGAAGGGGGAATATAGAGAGCTATAATACCATACCAAAACAGAAAGAGAAAAAATGTATGCGTGGAGAACCTGTGCTGCCTGATTATTATTACTATGCTGTTTCATGTGTCCTCTGGGTGTTATTTCCACTCACCTTTATGGCTCTTTCATCCAAAAAAACCAAGAATTTGTAAGAAAATTCTATAACCACAGGAGACAGATTTTCTTCTGCATATAAAAACACTCATGGCCCCGTGGTGACACTGAAGGAATGGTATTGTTTAGGTAGGGTTATGCGCTGATGTGCATTTGACACACATGATCAGAGCAACTCTGTTCATGCGTATAGCTTTTTTAAAGGGATGGGTGTAAGAGCCACATGAACGTTGTGTCCTTTTAAACAAGGGATCCATTGGCACTGACAAATAACGAGGAATGTGGTGAATTCAGCATGTTTTGTGCTCACAGAACCTATTAAAGCAGATAGCAATTTTTCTTAAATGTGTTTGTTACTCACATATATTATATAAACTGGTCCTGGACAGTTCACTGCAAGTGCCTGGGCCCTGATTCTGCAAATACTTTTATGCACATGCTTAACTATAATGCACGTGAATAGTCCCACTGAAGCCCATGGAACAACTCACATGAATAAAGCTGTGTGTGTGTGTATGTGTTTCCAGGACTGGGCCCTTAGGTGGCAAGCTCTTTGGGACAGGTATTTTCTTTTTGTTATATATTTGTGCAGCACCTCACCTAGTGGGGCTGGGACCTGTAGGTGCTACCACAAGTCAGGAAAAAGATCTTGGAGTCATCGTGGATAGTTCTCTGAAGATGTCCGCGCAGTGTGCAGAGGCGGTCAAAAAAGCAAACAGGATGTTAGGGATCATTAAAAAAGGGATAGAGAATAAGACAGAGAATATATTATTGCCCTTATATAAATCGATGGTACGCCCACATCTCGAATACTGCGTACAGATGTGGTCTCCTCATCTAAAAAAAGATATACTGGCACTAGAAAAGGTTCAGAAAAGGGCAACTAAAATGATTAGGGGTTTGGAACGGGTCCCATAGGAGGAGAGATTAAAGAGGCTAGGACTCTTCAGCTTGGAAAAGAGGAGACTAAGGGGGGATATGATAGAGGTATATAAAATCATGAGTGATGTGGAGAAAGTGAATAAGAAAAAGTGATTTACTTATTCCCATAATACAAGAACTAGTGGTCACCAAATGAAATTAATAGGCAGCAGGTTTAAAACAAATACAAGGAAGTTCTTCTTCACGCAGCGCACAGTCAACTTTTGGAACTCCTTACCTGAGGAGGTTGTGAAGGCTAGGACTATAACAGCGTTTAAAAGAGAACTGGATAAATTCATGGTGGTTAAGTCCATTAATGGCTATTAGCCAGGATGGGTAAGGAATGGTGTCCCTAGCCTCTGTTTGTCAGAGGATGGAGATGGATGGCAGGAGAGAGATCACTTGATCATTGCCTGTTGGTCCACTCCCTCTGGGGCACCTGGCATTGGCCACTGTCGGTAGACAGGATATTGGGCTAGATGGACCTTTGGTCTGACCCGGTACGGCCGTTCTTATGTTCTTATGTTAGGAGAATAAGGCCTCCCTAAATTGACGGGTCCCATACCATATAAGATATGCAACATTTATTCTATGGAGTGGTCCATCATGTTCTGCCTATAGAAACAGTCCCACCACCGTGATTGTGCGTGTGAACACACAGGGTCAAAGTTAGATTCAGACCCCTCTAATAAATTCCCTATCCAAGGCTCTGGCCAGGGTTTTAAAAAGCATTACAGCTATGTCCTACTACAGGATATAGCTAGCCTAGATCCATTCAATATAAGTGCACTGTGCAGCAGAGTGGATCCTGAAGGTAGGTTGCTGGGAATAACTATGCTGTAGCTGAAGCAGCTGCTCCTGGCCAGTATGTAGGGAGAGCAAAGATGATAAGCAGTGCCGCTCTGTCTGAGCCTTTCCCCGTTAGTGCTAGTTCCAGTGACACAGCAGGAGGACGTACTTTTGTCACAGGTGCAGGAATGACCACGGCTTTTCTCTTTATACGTACTCTGGTCAGTATTGGCCAGCACAGCCCCATGGTTCTCTTGCATTTCCCACATTGGTACTTCACTTGGGAGCTATGTCCAAGGGGGGACAAAGATGAAGACCAGTGAGGGTTATAGCAATGTGATCTCAGGCGAAATAGCGCCCATTACAGACAGTGGCTGAGTAGTGCAGGGATAACCTGCCAGGAAGAAAAAGACACAGTGGGGGTGGGTATGTTAAAACCAAACCTTTTATACATTAAGGAGATTACCACTATCATCTGAAAGGGCAGAGCCTGTGGTCTGCTGGGTGCTCAAGGAAACAGAAGCCACCAAGAAGGAGAAAAATCACATGCAGCTGGCTAAATAAAGCTGCCTGGCCAGGCAAGGTATTGAAACCCTACCCTGCTCAGTTATTTTGGAGGAACCTATTCCTATGGGTGGGGGGGAGGGGGGGGGAAACCAGGTGGGAAGCCAGTGAGCTGCAGCATGAAGCTGCTAAGCAAATCCCAAACAGAACAAGGCCCTATACCTCTCAGCAGCTTGTCTGTTGCTTGTCACCTATCAGCCAACCAATGATGGCAAGGCTGAGTGACAGTTGGGAAGAGATTGGAATGTTTTTAATTTATTTATTCAGACTGAGATTTTCCAAGCTGCTTAAGGAATTTGGACTAGAATTAATAGGGATTGGGCATCCATCTCTTCCAGGCAGTTGTGAAAGTCAATTAATTTCTAAAAGTGAGAAAAAATGAAGGATAACATTTTCAAAAGCCCCTAAATCCCATAAAAAGTCACTGGGACTTAGGCTCCCTAGTGATTTAGGTGGTTGTAAAAATAGGATTTAGGGGGCAGATTTTTAAAAGCATTCAAGTGCCTAAACATGCAGCGAGGCACCGACTGTGATTTTCAAAATCAGTTAGGTAACTAGGCGCTTTTGAAACTCCTACTAGGTGCCTATCTGCATGTTGAGGTCCCTAAATAACTACAAATCTGACCCTAGGTTCCTAAGTCACTTAGTCATTTTGAACATTTGACCGTAAATGATCTGGAACCATCCAGCTGTTCTCATAGGTTAGCTGTACAGCTGCATGATATTATCTGTGTCCTTTCTCTCCTTCCCCCTTGCCCACCAGCTGTTTGTTACCCTCACTTACTGCACTTTTTTCAAAATTAAAGTGCAGATATCGATGCATCAGCACCACAAAGAAGGAAGGGGGAGCGGCCTGGATGCCAATTCATAATATATGTTGGTACAGATGTACGTGAAATGTTTTGGGTTTTGTTTTCACTCAGTCTATTTACTTAACTGAACCTGTACTTCAAATCTTTTTCCACTGCTGAGCCTAGAAAGGTGTTGAAAGAGGAAGGGGTGAGAGTGGTTGTATAAGTGTGTGTTTATACTAGAAATGACTTCGCTTTGTTCTTTTCTTTTTTCTCCCAAAGGAAATCGAGCAGGATCCCTTTAATCATGAAGCATGATGGGAACCCTGTCCAGAGAATAAAAAACAGCCATTCCAGAGCCCCTTTATTTTGATGTGTGTGCTCAGGTAGTGTAAATATCTGAAAGAGTGAGTTGCGATAAAACAAGAATTCAATTGAAACATTAGGTCAGCAGTGTAGTGCATGGTAATAGTTGATGGGTTTTTTTTGGTTTTGGTGTGGGGAGGAGGGAAGAATTAAGGGGAAATGGAAGGTGGGTTTGATATTATCTTTAATAAATCAAAAGTATTCCCTTAATGTGAAAAGGCTAAGTTAATTACATCTTGGGCAGGATTCCATGTTGCAGAATGGAAATGGGAAAACAACTGTACCTATCTTGAGAAAGATCCCACAGGTCTATGCACTGGCAAATGCACACTATACTCATATATACACAATGTGGGTCTAATTGAATTAAGTTAATGGAGTTGCACCCATTCACAGAGGGCTGAATTTGACTCCATCTATGGATGTATACACTTGTGTGTGTATGAAGGGAGAGTACTAGATACTGCTTTATTTTTTGCTGGGGAGATGGAAAGAAAAGAAAGTATAATGGAAACAGAACAACCAACACACAAACAGGGTCTAATATATAATATATGTGCTGCAGTCAGGAAATCTCCCCTCACTCAGGACTTCAAAATGCTATAGGTAATATATGTGGCACTTCAGTTGAGATGAAGTACATATCTCCAAAGGCGAAAACAGTCTCTGTTCGCACACACTGATTTTTTTTTTCTTTTTCTTTTCTGGCTTTGCAGTTTGAAAATAGCTTTCACGTGGAAAGTTTTTCAATAAGCTCCATCCAGCCAAGAGAATTCTAGGTTTGTTAACAGGATATTTACTTTGAGGTAAATGCCAAGTTTGGTCAAGGTTTATTGCAGTTAGTTACCTGTGGCTATGTATTAAAAATGTACCATGTGGAAAGAGAGACTGAAATTATGGCTATTTCCTGCCTGCTCATGCTCCCCAGGAAAGCTCTGTCTTTTGAGGCCCTCTGCACCAGGAAACCCAGTGGAATACCGGAGGGGAAATTTAGCTCTGTCTTCATCCTTTCACTCTATTAGTCCCTCCCCCCTCCCAATAGCTGTGAGCATGCCTGTCAATTGTCTGTCATTTTGAGGAATGTCACTCATTTTAGTCCCAAAGTTAACTACATTCTACACAGATTGCATGCTCCCCTCACTTTTATTGTTGAGATTTATTGATGTTATCAGTAGCCATGCAACCAAGTTTACACTCAAGGGGCAAATTCCTCAGCAAGTTTCCTACATGAACGTTTTGTGCCCCTTATTTTGTGTCTTTGATGCATGTTGTCTCCAAGTTGGGCCTTGCCAGGTTGAAGGGTATGTCTGTGAGGATTAAGGTAAGATACATTGCTGGTGTTCAAGAAAGCTGTCACAGCCACTCACCATTCAGTGCTCTAGAGATGTGCACATCCTCAAATGACTGAAGACCTGTAGTGCTGTCATTGAGGAGAAAGAGTAGAATAGGGTGAAGCAGTGAATTAATATGCTTGTCTTTCACCTCTAGAGGCCTTGACCTGTTTCAGACTTAGATTAGAGTTCACAAGTGAAATGAGTATTATAATCTTGACTTAGTCTCTGGTTGACATAAGTCCCCATCAAAAACTGACACACAATTTGTTTCCAATAGAACTGCTGCCCCTGGAAAGTTGTCAGTGCCAAAGAGGTGCTGAAGGTGTTTCAGTTCAGCAGTAAAAGAAGCTGACAAGTTGGGCGAAAGGATTTGCATTGCAACTGCCTGTGCTATATGTTACTGTGGTCCATGACAAGAACTTCCCTGTCTCTGCAAAATTCAAGGCCATGTGGTCACGGATTGCCATGCAGAAGACTTAGGCTCAGTTCCCCCTTCTGGTCTCTTGAACCCTAGCCTAGCCAGGAAGGCTGCAGAGGCAATGGCCCAGATCCTCAAATGTATTTAGGCACTTAACTTTGATTGAGTTCATGATTATCCCCCAAGTGGAAGGGAGTATTGTGCATCATGTACTAGCAAATTTTTTTGACTCGTAAGGAGTGGTGTTTGGGGAATGCTGTCCAGTTGTTCTTGGGCAGAAGGATATTGCTGTGATGTGGGCTTTAAGGAGGAAGAGCATAGAGGTGAGAAAGTGGAAGACTCTTCAGTGGAATGGAAGACTCCCCTTGCCCCATTCCCAAGAAAGAAAAACAAAGCAGTGCTTACAAACTGTAAACATGATTACAAATTATCAAACCACCCAATCATGTCAAGTGCTTTATAGTGCAAAGCCCCTTCCTAATAACAGATGGGTTAAGCCATGTTCTGTGTTAGGAACACTGCTCCTAACGAACAATAAACAGGTAATTGTCCAAACAGACAGATAGTCATGACAAGGAATACCCCACTGTTTTTTAGCAATATCATTTCTCAGCTAGTTAGGGGCTAGAATGTTGTAACCTTGCAAACTGCGCTGCCCCAAAAGCATGCTAGGGACTGCCTCTGACAGTCACAATTTGTTCTCCCCTTGTTCCTGGGAAAAGTAACTCACTATTGCCCATGGCCATCAGAAGATTACTTCCCTTCAGAGGTGACTTACTGAGGTGACTTAACTCTGCTGGCCATTGCACTGGGGAAGAAGAGGAAGTGAAACTTCAGGTAGTTCACACAGGGGAACAATCAGACACCCTTTTCCCCTGCGCAGGCTCAATGGACAATTAACAGTACTGACCTATGTAGTTAAAATATGTCTCAGATCAAAACTTCTCTTCTGGAGAAAACATGGAGAAAGGGCACCAACCAAACTTACACTCTCTATGTGAAATCTCGAGACTCATATAGTGCTTAGGTATTGTGCCTTTATGGATTCAGCAGATCCTGGATACAGATCTGAGGGCACCAGCGTGCCTCTTATCCAAAGTGCTGTAACACAGTGGAACCCACCATTTAAACAAAGACCTGCTAGAAGAATAGCATTTTGGTGGAGCAAAGGTTATCTGCCTAGCAGGTTTGTGCTGTTTCTCTGTGACTCCATTGTTTATGGATATAGCCATCAGTGGCTTTGTCAGGCTTGGGGAGCTCACTCACCCAAACAGCTTGTAAACCACTTTTGCCTGCTCCCTTATTCCCCAGGAAAATGAATTTCAGTGCACGTATCATGGAATGCACTGTGTCTCAAATGGCAGAGGTCAACAAGTCTCTCCTTCTCCACAAACTGATTTCTTGCTGTGTCTCAGATATCCATTTGTAATGCACATTGGAACCAGAGCTAAATATCAGTGAGATTCTAGCCAGAGAAGTGACTTTAAAATGATAGTGTGTAGTCCTGGTCCCATTTTTATTGCCTCTTGGGTGATTTCTGTAGCCTTCCAGTTTGTTCTGTGTACCAATGAGACTATTTTTCTGTCATTCCCATAAACTCAACCTCTGATCTGAAAAATCAATCTTTCCTCTTTCTGCCTCTTGCATTATAAAAAAGGAATCAAAGATTCTGTAACCAGAATTTAGCTGACAGTTTTGCCGATGACACAGAAGAGAGCCTTTTATACCTCCAACGGATCTCTAGTTAACTATTGAAAACATTAATTTTTAGTCACTAAGATAAGCAGATATAAGTTAGAGACAAACAGAGAGTAAATGCAAGGCCAAACCTGGCCCCCACTGCATTTGTTTTGTGCCACTCTGCCAAAGCATAGCAACAACAGAGCCAGTTATCCAAGGATTCCCCTAGCACTGGGCAATCCCCAGGTCGCAGAGGTGCAGCATAGGCTGGTGTAGTGCTGGCTTTCTTGAACCTCTGGTGTTAGGGCCATGTAGGGGGTTCTTTGGGAGTGTGAGTGGAAGGTGTTGTGCTCCAGAGAACCTCAGTTTGCATAACAGCCCAGGGTGGGGTGGGGGAGGGGAAGGAAGTATCTACAACTAGCATAACATAGAGCAGTGCTGAAGCCAAACTCGCCCCCAGCATACTTCGAAGTCATCATGGAAGTCCCAAGTGTCTCGAAGACGCTTCTGTTCCCCCCTCTGTGGCTGCATTGTACAGACCTGGTGTAGCTCAGGATTGGGACCTCTCTTTTAATAAAATGCCTGTGTTATCACTAGAGATGGGTGTAGCTGAACCTAGCACTCCTTCCGTCTCCCTGCCTACATGAGCTTCATTTGGGGAGAGGAATCATAGTTCCCTTGCTTTTGGCTCCTGTTGCTTTCTGTCTGCCTAGAGCAGTGGTTCTCAAACTTTTGTACTGGTGACCCCTTTAACATAGCAAGCCTCTGAGTGTGACCCCCCTTATAAATTAAAACACTTTTTTATATATTTAACACCATTATAAATGATGGATGCAAAGCGGAGTTTGGGGTGGAGGCTGACAACTCGTGACCCCCCATGTAATAACCTCGTGACCCCCTGAGGGGTCCCGACCCCCAGTTTGAGAACCCCTGGCCTAGAGTCTGCGAGACATATTATCTCTGTAGTATCTGAGCACCTGCCACATAAAATCAGTCAATATCAGCATAATCAGAGAAGAGCCTAGTAGACTTCATGGCATCTCTAGCACTTCTCTCTCTTCAGGGTAAAAACTCTGCTTGGGGTAGTGTTTTAGAGTGGCTGATCTCTATTAAGGAGAAATGGGGCTTTAGCCCCACCTGTGACAAGATCAACTCACCTTCCCACCTGGGAAATAATGAATGAAGTAATGAAGTGATCTGATTAACTCAGGCCAGGCCTGGGGATACAAGGGAGGGAGGGACAGATTCCTGGGTTAGTCCTTGAGGAAAGGAGAGTGAGTGGGAGCTTAACACTCTAGCTAGGCAGTCCAGGAATGCTAGAAGCCTGGAGAGCTGCAGCTGGCTGGAGAAAGCATCTCTAGGTGAGTGCTGTAGGGAATAAAGGGCCAGTTTGAACAGAACCCAGCTACAGGAAGGAGAGCTTGGGGCTCCTGATTCCAGGAGAGTGAAGTGCTTGAGTGACAGGCAGATGCTGGGGCAAAGAGAAGCTAAAGACAGCAGGACAGGTGTTGTCTTCAGCTGCTCAGAGAGCAGGAAGAAATAGTCCAGGGATGGCCAACCTGTGGCTCCGGAGCCACATGCGGCTCTTTAGGGGTTAATATGCGGCTCCTTGCATAGGCGCCAACTACAGGGCTGGAGCTACAGGCACCAACTTTCCAATGTGCTACAGAGTGCTCACTGATCAACCCCTGGCTCTGCCCCAGGTCCTGGTCCCACTCCACTCCTTCCCCCAAGGCCCTTGCCCCTTCCCCTGAGTCTGCTGTGCCCTTGCTCCTCCTTCCCCTGCCCCCGTCCCCGAGCCTCCTGCACACCACAAAACAGCTGATCATGGTGGGCAGGAGGCACAGGGATTGAGGGTTAGGTGCTGATTGGCGGGGCTGCTGGTGGGTGGGAGACACTGGGGGGGGGGGGAGAGCTGACTGGGGGCTGCTGATGTGTTACTGTGGCTCTTTGGCAATGCACATTGGTAAATTCTGGCTCCTTCTCAGGCTCAGGTTGGCCATCCCTGAAATAGTCTCTCAGGGAAGGGGTCTGGGCCCAGCTGGAGTCAGGGTGGAAAAGACTTTATTTATGAGTTGATTTGGACTCAAAGTAGACCCTGAATAGGGGACTTCTGTTTCATAGCTTTTGGATTATGTGGAGTTCTTTAGGGCTGAATAGAAGGGGAAACTGAGGCAAGGTGCTGCAAGCTGCCCCTGGTAGGGAATTTTTTTTTAAAGATTTTTATTAACTTTCCCTCTTCTATTTATTGGTTGGTAGGGGTGTATTGAGTGAAAAGGGGTGTCAGTGTTGTCAGGCTTCTTTAAAGAGGAAGGATTTGCAACATTTCCTCTAGGTAGCCTGACCCCCTTGACTGAGAATGCTTTGTCCCCACCCTTCATGTCTACAGCGCTGGACTTTGTGCTCTGCATTGCCCCAGAGGAATACAACTACCGTGGTGCTTCACAGCTCAAAATTCAGTCTTCAGTGTAGCTGGGGCTTGATCTGTTCATTGCTTTGACACATTCAGTCCCTTCAAGTCAGAAGCTCTTTTTGAGTGGCCCTAGGAGTTCAATCAACTTAGAATTTTCTTCCTTGTCCCCTTTGCTCCACCTAAGCTTGGTCTAAATACTAGAGTTGTTTGGGAATTTTCTGTTGGAGAAGTATTCTGAAGAAAAATGCCCTGGCTGCCTACCTGGAAAGCTCTGGTTAATTTTGCTTTGGACCTGTAGGGCGAAAGTGACATTGACAAGAGCCACCTAGGCAGGGAAGCAGGAATTCCTTCCTGTGTGGGGAACCTTGCATTTCCTACTTTTTGTCCTGCTTTAGGATGAACTCTTTACAAAAATGGGATTTTTGTGTGTGGGTAGGGACTCCAATTTCCTGTCCAGCTCTACTAACCAGCACTCCCGCCCCTTCATCTGCTTCTCCAGCTCATGTCAATGGACCCTCTTTCATTCAACCTCTTATACCTGAAACCCCTTTCTGACTGTCAGCCATTCTTCCACTCTCTCCACATTGAAACCTCTCTTAGTTGTAGAATTTAAGGCCAGAAGGGACCACAAGATCATCTAGTTTGACCTGTATGTCACAGGCCACCAACACCACCCCTATAGCCTCTTAATCTTTCCTCAAAGTGGTTGTTGCTTTAAGAACAGGAGGATGGAAATAAGCGTGTACACATATGCACTGTTAACAGCATGATGTTGCTGTAACCCTTGTCCTTCATTCTCACTAACCACTCAGTACTTGTCACCATCATTTATGTCCAGTCCTAGCTAAGGGTTCAATTCTACAAACCTTTACTTACATTAGTAGCCCTCTTGCAAGTATTCCATTGAAACCACGTGAGTGAGTAAGGACCACGCCAATGAACCAGGGTTTTCAGGAATGGGCCCTTGGGTTGTTGACATGATCTTTGTCAGTAAAGCATCTTGCATACTAATGGCACTGTCTAAATAAGAAATAATTAGTAGCAGAAATAATAGTTATTAACTATCTAGTTAAACGCTTACAGTATTAATCCATCATAATTGGCTCAAATCATCCTGAAACTTTGGGAGTGTTTTTGATCCAGATCTGAATTTGACAAATTGTCCATTATTAACAGAGACCTGCTTCTAAATCTGGATCTTAACACCTTTGACCTCTAGTGTTTCTAAATCCAGATGAGGATCCAAATACTGCAACTTGAGCTTATTAGTCATGGCTACATTGACAACCACGTTGCTGTCTTTTGTGTTTAGTTAAAAAAAAAAAAACTTTCTCAAAAATAAAACTAGCTTACTGTAATGTTAGGTGAGATACTTGTTGTCTTTGAGGTAAGCTGACTTTTGTGGGACAGCCAGAGAAAATAACCTGCATTGAAATGCTATCACTTTAGACCTGTATCTGTTTCCATCGTCGATGCCATCTTGAAGATGACAATGAATAAATTCATTGTTAAGTCTTAAGATCATCTACAGAAAGAATCATGTTTCTTATCACAGAAAACCATGTCAGTGGAAGTGAGCATTACCAAATACAACCACATTTAATAACGTCCGCAGAAAGTTGATAGCATGCCTGGGAATGCAGCCAAGGAGCTAAGCAGCTAAGGGATTAGCCAAGGAGGGACCTATTTTCAAGTGCGTTGTCAAAAACAGACTTAAGGCTTGAGGCGCCACAACAATATGTGAAGGCATTAGAGTAGAACCTCAAAGTTACGAACACCTCGGGAATGGAGGTTGTTCGTAACTCTGAACAAAACATTATAGTGGTTCTTTTCAAAGTTTACAACTGAACATTGACTTAATACAACTTTGAAACTTTACTATGCAGAAGAATAATGCTGCTTTCCCTTTATTTTTCTAGTAGTTTACATTTAACACCGTACTGTGCTGTATTGTTTTATTTTATTTTTTGTAATCTTTGCCGTTGCCTGATTGCATACTTTCAGTTCCAGATGAGATGTGTGGTTGACTGGTCAGTTCGCAACTCTGGTGTTCGTAACTCTGAGCTTCTATTGTAGTTTCCTGAGTCAGAGAGGTGCCTATCGTATTATAAAGATATGGACACCATATCATTGGGGTGACATGGCCTCCCTAAAGTTATATGTACAGAACTAAGCTCCAAGTTAAAATGTCTGGTCCAAATGACCTTATCACAATGAAATCAGTCACACTTTATTCAGAGGTTGTTGGGTTTTTTTAAAAAAATCCCATTTCTGATTTCTTTCTGAATTAGTCCAGAGAAACTTTCTTGGACATGATTAAGGTTGCAGAGTGGCCAAAAGGGTATTTATAGAATAGAAGAAAAAGTTTTGAGGCCTCTTCAGGTTAAGAAATAAGTAAGCATGTTAGCTCAGGGTGAGGAGGCTATGGAACTTGGGGAGGAGGGCGGGCAGTTACACAGGGGCTGCAGCTGCGGTCTGTGCTCCTGCTGCCTTTCCTGCACCTCAACCATACGCCAGAGCATATCAGTTTGATCCTCCAGTGGCTTCAGCATTGCCTCCTGCCTCCTCTCATCACACTCCCGCCACCTCTCATCTCGCGCGTCCCTCCTGTCCTCGCGTTCATTTTGTGCTTTCCTGGACTCTGACATTGTTTGCCTCCATGCATTCTGCTGGGCTCTTTCAGTGCGGGAGGACTGCATGAGCTCAGATAACATTTAATCGCGAGTGCGGTTTTTTTCGCCTTCTTATCTCCGCTAGCCTCTGGGACAGAGATGATGGTGGTAGCGTTGAAACATTTGCAGCTGCGGGAGGAAAAAAGGGAGAGTTGGGTTTACCATTTAAAAGGAGGGGCTAAGGTTTTCAGGTTAATGTGTAGCACAAACCCAACTAAACTCCCCCTCACATCCAATTCTCTGGGATGATCGCTTCACCCCTCCCCGCACTGCGTGTCTAACAGCGGGGATGATTTTTTTTCAGCCACAGGCACACAGCCCAGCAGGAACGGCCACCTCTGAATGTCCCCTTAATAAAATTCCCCTATTTCAACCAGGTGACCATGAATGATATCACTCTCCTGAGGATAACACAGAGAGCTAAAGAACGGATGTTGCTTGACTGCATTCCAGTAGCTTTACTAGCCGTGAATACATCCCAAGTCTTCTGGGAAAATTAATAATTAAACACGCTTGCTTTTAAACCATGTATTATATTTACAGAGGTACACTCACCAGAGGGTCCTTCTCCGCCTTCAAGGTCCAGGAGCCCGGGTTCGGAGGGTAATGTCTCCAGGGTGATAAATAGTTCCTGGCTGTCAGGGAGAATGGTTTCTCCACTTGCCTGCTGTGTGCTATGTTCAACCTCCTCCTCCTCATCATCTTCCTCGTCCTCAAAATCCTCATCCCTGTTGTGTGAGACTCCCTTGCAGGAGTCCACATACAGGGGTGGGGTAGTTGTAGGGGCGCCCCCTAGAATTGCATGCAGCTAATGATAGAAGCGGAATGTCTGGGGGTCTGACCCGGAGTGGCCGTTTGCCTCTTTGGTAGGCTTGCTTGAGCTCCTTAAGTTTCACGCGGCACTGCTGCGGGTCCCTGTTATAGCCTCTGTCCTTCATGCCCTTGGAGATTTTTTTCAAATATTTGGGCATTTCATCTTTTGGAACGGAGTTCTGATAGCACGGATTTGTCTCCCCATACAGCGATCAGATCCAGTACCTCCCATATGGTCCATGCTGGAGCTCTGTTGCGATTCTGGGACTCCATGGTCACCTCTGCTGATGAGCTCTGCATGGTCACCTGTGCTGATCAGCTCGCTACGCTGGCCAAACAGGAAATAAAACTCAAAAGTTCGCGGGGCTTTTCCTGTCTACCTGGCCAGTGCATCTGAGTTGAGAGTGCTGTCCAGAGTGGTCACAATGGGGCACTCTGGGATCGCTCCCGGAGGCCAATACCATCGAATTGTGTCCAGACTACCCCAAATTCGACCCGGCGATGTCGATTTCAGTGCTAATCCCCTTGTCAGGGAGGAGTACAGAAATTGATTTTAAGACCCCTTAAGTCGACAAAAATGGCTTCATCGTGTGGACGGGTGCAGGGTTAAATCGATCTAACGCTGCTAAATTCGACCTAAACTCGTAGTGTAGACTAGGGCTTATTCTCTCTCTCACACCAACATAAGCAAATGGAGAGTAACCTCCATTAATGTCAGTGGAGCTACACCAGTGTACAGATAGCATTCATGAGGGCACAATCCAGTTCAGTGTGCCAGACCCATTAGTGCATTCTGGCTGAACGCCTCCAGTGAGGCAAAGTAGCCATAACGCTGATTAACTGAGCTGTTAAGCTAGATGCCTGGATCCTGCGCATCACTGGAGCAGCAGAAAGCAGCTGGAGCATTGTAGTGGCTCCATCCCTGAGGCCTGGTCTACATGCAGTTATTTCTACCCACATACTTATGGTGGTTAGGGGTGTGAGGTTTTTTTTTTGTTTTTTTTAAACCAAAATAGTTATACTGGTAAACCCCCCCATTATGGACTCAGTATAAGGCACCTTTATGATACTGGCATAAAGGTGCCATTTACTGGTATAGCTTATTCACCGTCTTGTATGGGAATGGCTATATGGGTATAACTGGCCCCACACCAGGGGAGCTGTACTGCTCAAACTATACTGGTATAGTTCAAGTGGTGCAACTCTTTCATGTATATAAAACCTTTGTTGTGGACAGACATGGGGGTGGCTTCACGCTGTTTTGCTGAATGGAAAAAAATATTGTGGCTCTGGAAGGAGGAAAAGAGGAAAATAAGAGCTAGTTAACCCCTTCTTAATCTGTTTTTAGTAGGTCAGACAAAACTCTGGATTTCTGGAACTAGCAGTCAGTTCTCTGATTAGCGGCTTTATCTCTGGCTGCAGCTTTTGAAAACATTTCCCTTTTCCATCTTTGCTTTCTGCAAAAACATTGTCTTCCTACTGCTCAAAGAGCTTATGGAACTGATTACCGTCCGAGACTGGGAGGAAGGAAGAGGAAGATAATAGTATGTAAGCTGATAAAAGCTACAGGAACATCTATAAACAATCATGCATGAATTATATCTTCAACAACAAATGGAATTACTGAATGACTCAGAAAACGCAGATGGGTTTGAGTTTTACCGTTTTTATTTTTCTTTCCGGTGTCTTGGATCCCTTTCAAGTGTCCCTGATTTTGCATGGAAAATTCTCCTTCTCCCCT